>NC_053028.1:340019813-340366128 GCF_003073215.2 Triticum urartu
GTGCTAGTCACCGCACACATCACAAAAATACATGGGTTGCACCTCTGGAAAGATGGCAAAGCATATAACAAAACACATGTAGAGCTCAGGAACATATCATGCCCACAATAATCATGGCAAAAATGACAAATTGCTAATTGGAGCAGCAGATCTGACAATTATCTCAAATAGCACTCTCCCAACAGCATTTCGGGCATCAAGATGAGCTCAAATGAAAATGATGCAATGAGATGAAATGATGTGCTCTCTGGGACGAACATTTTGATATGCTATATGCCTGAAACGGATCAACGGATGCAAAGTTACGATGCGATGAACATGGGCATATGAAACATGGGAAACTCGGGGGCTTAGTAGAAATTGGACCTCCAGATCTAAGGTTCTTGGCACGGATTTCGATGCAGCACGGATCTCGCCGGAGAGACTCGCCGGAGAGCGGCCGGAGACGGGGAGGAGGTCGAGGGAGGCCGGGGAAGGAGAGGTCCGGTGAGGTCGGGGCACCGGAGTCCGGCGGGATCGGCAACCCGCGACGGATGCGGCGTGTCGGGGCGGCGCCGGAGCCACGGGACGGCGGGCGGCCCGGCGAGGTCGCCGGCCGGCGCGAGATGAAGGCGGCGGCGAGGACCCGGTGACTTCGAGGCGGGCGACCGCGGGCGGGCGGCGCCCGTGCGGCGGCGGCGGCGGGATGGGCCGCGGGGGCCCGGATCGGGCTCCGCGGGCCGGCGGGCGCGGGGCGGAGTGGGGCGACAGGTGGCGCGCGCGGAGTGGCGGGGAGCGGCGGCGGGGCGACGTTGCAGCTCCGGATAGGTCCGGGTGAGGTGGCGGCGGCGGCGGACATTGTCCGGCGCGGTGGGGGTTTTCCTCCGGCGGCGCGAGGGGAAGAAGCTAGGGTTTGTACCGTGAATATTTCGGAGGGGATCACATATATATAGGTAGAGGGAGCTAGGAGAGTCCAAATGAGGTGCGGTTTTCGGCCACGCGATCGTGATCGAACGACCGAGATGATGGAGGAGGTTTAGGTGGGTTTTGGGCCAAAATGGAGGGGTGTTGGGCTGCAACACACACGAGGCCTTTTCGGTCCCTCGGTTAAACGTTGGAGCATCAAATGAAGTCCAAATGGTAGGAAACTTGACAGGCGGTCTACCGGTAGTAAACCAAGGCCGCTTGGAAAGTCTCGGTCCAATCCGGAAATGTTTAATCCCCACACACAAGAAGAAGGTAGAAATGACCACCGGAGGAGAACGGAGCGCCGGAATGCAAAACGGACAACGGGGAAAATGCTCGAATGCATGAGACGAACATGTATGCAAATGAAATGCACATGATGACATGATATGCAATGCATGACACGCAAGCAATGACAAGGCAACAACAGCGAATAACTGGACGACACCTGGCACATCGGTCTCGGGGGGTTACAACACTCCACCACTACGAGAGGATCTCGTCCCGAGATCTAGAATGGCACCGGAGGAACAGCAGAAGAGAAAAAGGAGAGGTAAAAACTATTGAAGAGGTTAAGCCATATCGAGAAAAGAATACAACGGAGATAAATGTAGTTGAAAGCACTCCGGTAGGGAAGCGGAATAAGGAATTACAAATTCGGACAGCACTTCGGATGAAAAGAGATGAAAGACTTGATAAAATGAAAGAGCTTGAGCAAAGGGTCACAACACTCTGGTTAAGAGGATAAGCATGATAAGGACAAGAAGAAGGTTTGAAGAGAGCAGCAACACAATTCCTCCAGGAGAGAGTAATAGAAGATAGATGATTAAAATAAAGAATGGAGAAGAAAATGCCAACCTCTGTCACAAAGAGTTTGAAAAGGCATCTTTAGGAGAAGGGTCGAACGGAGTTGTTGGAAAACCAACAACGAAAAGAATACATTTGATATGGTCTTATGGAATACATCTCAAATTGTGAGGTGACAGCCTGCCCCTCATGGAAAAAAAGAATTGGATTGGGATGAACAAGGAGACGAGAAAATATTTCACCGGGAGGATAAGTGAAGAACTTGGATCATTTATAAGCACCATAAATAGCAACAATCCTTAGGGAAAGTTTTAGGTGAAATATAACCAAAGATAGCTCCAATGACGAGATTGATGGATTTAAAATATCCCAATCTTGACAACATGTGAATCATGAACTCAAATTATCAAGAATGACATAATACTACCTCCGATGATACGGTAGATAGAAATGCACTCTGGATTACAATATGAAGAAAGCTTGAGTTCCTCTGAACAGAATCTTGATGAACACTTCGAGAAGAAATTAAATCCTTGATGAACCATCATGTAGAACCTTCATGAAGAACTCCGGTAAACAAAAGATAACGAAAAGAGAGAGAAGTCGAAAACACAAGGTGAAACCTTGTAAAGATTTTTGATAGGTCTCCGTGATTACATAATTGCGAGAGCTTGGAACTCCGGAAAAGAAAGATGAGCACTTGAAACCAAGAATAAGTATGATGAACCACTCCGGAAAACAGGAATTGAATAAACTCGATGAAACAAGAATAAGAATTACATTATGCGTATCCTTCACCAATTTAAAATTGATGACAAGCCATGGAATTGGCATACTACTTATTCCCGTTGGAAGGATTTAGAGACATATGGCGCAAACTTGAGAAAGTCTTCAACGATCCACCGGTAGAACTTGAAAAGCACGAATGCATAGATATGATACACGAAGGAAGAAAAACTCTTGAACGAACCACCGTAAGAATTGAAAAAGAATGATTACAACATGAAGAAACACCGGGAAGAATTAGCAATTAAACGAAGATGCTTGAGAGAATTTAGATCCATGAGAACGAAGAGATTACGAGCTGATTAGAGAATCCTTGATTTAGACACCAGTATGATTTAGAGTATGAAAGCTGAAAGCTGGAATGAATAAATCTTAGATGATGGGCTCCGGATAATTAAACTGAACAGAATCTTGAATTGCTCCGGGTAGGTGAAAAGAATTCTCATGATCAAAACAATTATGAGAGGATGGCAACAAGCTAGAATCACGAATCTTGAAGAGAATGGAGCAAGGTTGAAAGAAGAATCTTCTTCGGTCATCCAAACTGAGAATGATGACGAGAAATACCATCATGACTTATTTAGGCACTCCGGAAGAATCAAAACGAAGAGGTTGAGCCAACGATGAAAAGAATTTGAAAGAACTTGGAGAAAAACATATGGACAGATGATGAATCATTCTTACGTCAAATTTGAAATGAATTTAAGATAGCTCCGGGAAAATAAGAAGAGTCAGGTAAGATCCTGGGAGAAGACTTGTGGGTTAGGGCCCACTCAAAAGATACACCGTTGATATGATTAAAGGAGAGATTGCACCGGTTGAATTAAAAGGCTTGAATGAGATAACATTCTCAAAATAGCTTGAACGGATTAAGAGTGGAAACACAAATCTTCTGAGATATCTTTAGCACTCCGGAACAAATGAATAGCGAGAGGTGAATGATAAAGAGGTGCACCGGTAAGAAAAGGTATTTGAAACGAGGAAAAAGGATATGATCCACAAAGCTTGACTTGAAACCACCGGAGAAGACAAGAACGAATAATGGTGAACTAGAAGAACACCTTCAAGGGAACCACTGGGTAAGAATAATGATAGAAAAGAATGGAGAGACTTCACATCAATAAGATGGATACTCGATTAAGAGATCTGAATCCTTGGAGAAAAACAAAGGGAGGGAGGGTGGGAAAAACAAAGACAATTTGGAATGGATGAAACGAACACCGTTGAGAAGAACTGATACTTGATCTTGCGGTTGTTGAAATGATCGAATCCACTGGAAGAGAAACACGCCGGTTGAAAAGGATTGACATGACAAACTCGATTATCATGAAGGATTAGTATTCACATGAGAACACCGCTTAGGAAAGGTATGGAATCAACATTTGACTTCGAAGCAACTCGAATACCACAACTCAAAACAAAAACAAAGGATTGGCTTGCAAAATAAGCCAGAACAAACATATGATAGAGATTTCGTCCGAAGTTTTCGTGGTGGGGCCTACACGGGCTCGATCGTACAGCACCATCATGTACAAGGCAGTGCACATGACATACGAAGCGTCCCCGAGTCGGCGTAGCCAAGGACTCCTTAAGACACAACGAGACCACTGTAAAACCAACCGTGAATAGGCGGACCACTAGACGTCGAACCCCAATTTCATATCATATATCCGTCGGAAAGATATCCTAAGAGCTACTTGAATTCCCACTTATAAACTCCCGAAACTTTCCGGTTATGCAATCAGGTGTTGGGGATACAGGGGAAGCATAATATCTCACCCGAACTAGCAAATCCTACATCCAGCTGTATCCATCCTTCAACACATAACCAAGAAACCTTCGGAAATCGTCTACCTCAACCTTCGAAAAGCATCCGTTATTCGAGTTATGGCAATACTCCCGAACTCCCGCCCCAGTACTGGGTGGCGTCGAGGTTATCTCACCAACAACTGCATAAAAGAGATTTTCGATGTCGGCGAAACTAATCTCAGGTATTCGAGAAATGCAACGATAAAATTGTGACGACAACACCTCAGAGCTCAACTCCCCGGGACACTGCCACAACCCCTAAATGACAGGAGGCACCTAGAACAATGTTCTCGTCACAAAACCATCAAAATGATTCCAAGATACCCGCGTGATCCTAAAAAAAATTAGTGAAATTTGAGAAAAGAAGAGTCAAAACTCTACGTCAGGATGCCTTACCAGAGCGATGAGGAGACTGGGGAGTAAAAAGAATTCCTAAACTCTCCGATATATAATTCCTAATTGACTCAAAACATTTTTCTAGACACAACTCGGCTGCTAAAAACGATCAAGCAATGGGGGCTCCTAAGGTCGGGGAAGGCTCTGATACCAACTTGTAACGCCCTCGATGCGGCTATATCCCCCACGTGTCGAAGCACGACTTAGAGGCATAACCGCATTGAAAGCAATGTCGCAAGTGAGGTAATCTTCACACAACCCATGTAATACATAAGGGAAAGAGATACATAGTTGGCTTACAATCGCCACTTCACACAATTACATGAATAAAGCATTACATCAACCAGCTACAATCAAGGCCCGACTATGGAGCCACAATAAAAGAAGACTACCCCAAAACTACACAGATCCCCGATCGTCCCGACTGGGCTCCGCTACTGATCAAATGGAGAACGAAACAACACGAAGGACAAGATCTTCATCGAGCTCCTCCTTGAGCTTGGTTGCGTCACCTGCTCGGTAACATCGGCACCTGCAAACTGGTTTTGGAAGTATCTGTGAGTCACGAGGACTCCGCAATCTCACACCCTCGCGATCAAGACTATTTAAGATTATAGGAAGGGTAACAGGTATGAGATGGAGCTGCAGCAAGCGACTAGCATATATGGTGGCTAACATACGTAAATGAGAGCGAGAAGATAAGGCAAAGCACGTTGGAGAAAGTATGATCAAGAAGTGATCCTAAAACAACCTACGTCAAGCATAACTCCAACACCGTGCTTCCCGGACTCTGCCGGAAAGAGACCATCACGGTTACACACGCGGTTGATGCTTTTTAATTGAGTTAAGGTTCAAGTTATCTACAAGCGGACATTAACAAATTCCCATCTGCCCATAACCGCGGGCACGGCTTTCGAAAGTTCAAATCCCTGCAGGGGTGTCCCAACTTAGCCCATCACAAGCTCTCACGGTCAACGAAGGATATTCCTTCTAGCGAGAAGACCCGATCAGACTCGGAATCCCGGTTACAAGACATTTCGACAATGGTAAAACAAGACCAGCAAAGCCACCCAGATGTGCCGACAAATCCCGATAGGAGCTGCACATATCTCGTTCTCAGGGCACACCGGATGAGCAAGACATCGGGTGGGCCAGCCCAGAGTTGCCCCTGGTAGCTCCGGACATCGCTCAGTTTGGACCAACACTCAGAGGAGCACTGGCCCGGGGGTTTAATAAAGATGACCCTTGGGCAGGCCTACCCAAGGGAAAGAAAAGGCTAGGTGGCGAATGGTAAAACCAACGTTGGGCCTTGCTGGAAGAGTTTTATTCAAAGCGAACTGTCAAGGGGTTCCCATTATACCCAACCGCGTAAGGAACGCAAAATCCGGGAACATAACACCGATATGACGGAAACTAGGGCGGCAAGAGTGGAACAAAACACCAGGCATAAGGCCGAGCCTTCCACCCTTTACCAAGTATATAGATGCATTAATTAAATAAGAGATATTGTGATATCCCAACAAATAAACATGTTCCAACAAGGAACAAACTTCAATCTTCACCTGCAACTAACAACGCTATAAGAGGGGCTGAGCAAAGCGGTCACATAGCCAAACAATGGTTTGCTAGGACAAGGTGGGTTAGAGGCTTGGTTCAACAATATGGGAGGCAGGATAAGCAAGTGGTAGGTATCACAGCATAGGCATAGCAAAAGAGCGAGCAACTAGCAAGCAAAGATAGAAGTGATTTCGAGGGTATGATCATCTTGCCTGAAATCCCGCAAGGAAGAAGAACGAGTCCATGAAGAAGACAAACGGGCGTAGTCAAACGGATCCTCACAAACGCGACGTTACCAGAACCAACCCGAAGAAGCAAACACCGGAAAGAAGCACACAACATAGTAAACAACCAACACAAGAACATGGTATGATATGCGAGATGCGGTATGCGATGCATATGCATGATTTGACAAGGAATGATTGAACCTGGCCTCAACATAGAAATCCAAGTGTGCCACTGTAAAGGTGAGATGAAATCGCTTGAAAACGATATAAAGATCACCGGAATCGGAGTTATGGTTTGGAAATGGCGAGCAAATCAAATATGACCACGTTCTGCGATTTACAGCAAGTAGCCAACTAAATGCAACAAGACAAACATGCTACAGAACTCAAACATGGCAACAAAATACATGGCAGGGATCCATTCATGATGCTTAACAAAAGAGGAACACTGAGCTCCGGCCAATTCATCCATTAACAGGTTCAAACAAGCATGGCAAAAGTGCATTTGGTAAACAGATTTCAGACTTGGTGAAATTAACACTTGTCTGGAATCTCAGATCAGGTAGCACACTTTGGAGCATGAAAACTATATACTACAGGACGTGAACATGGCAAAGTAAAGGATCGCATGGAGCTACTCAAAGAGCTTAACAAAAGTCCCTTAGTGACCTTGAGCCAAAAGGGATCAGAAAATACAATTGCAAGCATGTGAACATGGCAAAAACATAATCAGATCACAGACTTAGTGAAAAACTGGAGCATGCAAAACAGATGCCAAGTAGGCATGTTTACGAGCTCGATGCACTCACTACAGAGTAAGGCATGACAAACTAAGCATACACCCATCAAGAACACACAAAATACAAGCTAGACATGGCAAGAACAATAACATAGCATGCACGGGTCAACTACAACATCCTCGGCAAAATCGCTAACAAGTCAAGTAGACAATCTGCCCAGATTCACGAAATAGCAAAAGTAGAGCTCGATTGACTCAAGCTAGGGTGCTCCATAATTGCAAACAAAGACATGGATGGATAGAGCACTACAAGATTAACAAAACATCCTTACTGATCATCCTCAAAAGAGGCACGGATCACTAGGAAACAACATGAACATATGGCATAATGAGATAAACAGTCAAGGACTTGGTGGAAATGCTAAGTCCCTGAAATCAGCATTAACGAATGCACCACTTTGCAAGCTTGTGCTAGTCACCACACACATCACAAAAATACATGGGTTGCACCTCTGGAAGATGGCAAAGCATATAACAAAACACATGTAGAGCTCAGGCATATCATGCACACAATAATCATGGCAAAAATGACAAATTCTAATTGGAGCAGCAGATCTGACAATTATCTCAAATAGCACTCTCCCAACAGCATTTCGGGCATCAAGATGAGCTCAAATGAAAGAAAATGATGCAATGAGATGAAATGATGTGCTCTCTGGGACGAACATTTTGATATGCTATATGCCTGAAACGGATCAACGGATGCAAAGTTACGATGCGATGAACATGGGCATATGAAACATGGGAAACTCGGGGGCTTAGTAGAAATTGGACCTCCAGATCTAAGGTTCTTGGCACGGATTTCGATGCAGCACGGATCTCGCCGGAGAGACTCGCCGGAGAGCGGCCGGAGACGGGGAGGAGGTCGAGGGAGGCCGGGGAAGGAGAGGTCCGGTGAGGTCGGGGCACCGGAGTCCGGCGGGATCGGCAACCCGCGACGGATGCGGCGTGTCGGGGCGGCGCCGGAGCCACGGGACGGCGGGCGGCCTGGCGAGGTCGCCGGCCGGCGCGAGATGAAGGCGGCGACAATGACCCGGCGACTTCGAGGCGGGCGACCGTGGGCAGGCGGCGCCCGTGCGGCGGCGGCGGGATGGGCCGCGGGGGCCCGGATCGGGCTCCGCGGGCCGGCGGGCTCGGGGCGAACTGGGGCGACAGGTGGCGCGCGCGGAGTGGCGGGGAGCGGCGGCGGGGCGACGTGGCAGCTCCGGATAGGTCCGGGTGAGGTGGCGGCGGCGGCGGACATTGTCCGGCGCGATGGGGGTTTTCGTCCGGCGGCGCGAGGGGAAGAAGCTAGGGTTTGTACCGCGAATATTTCGGAGGGGATCACATATATATAGGTAGAGGGAGGTAGGAGAGTCCAAATGAGGTGCGGTTTTCGGCCACGCGATCGTGATCGAACGACCGAGATGATGGAGGGGTTTAGGTGGGTTTTGGGCCAAAATGGAGGGGTGTTGGGCTGCAACACACACGAGGCCTTTTCGGTCCCTCAGTTAACCGTTGGAGCATCAAACGAAGTCCAAATGGTACGAAACTGGACAGGCGGTCTACCGGTAGTAAACCAAGGCCGCTTGGCAAGTCTCGGTCCAATCCGGAAATGTTTAATCCCCACACACAAGAAGAAGGTAGAAATGACCATCGGAGGAGAACGGAGCGTCGGAATGCAAAACGGACAACGGGGAAAATGCTCGAATGCATGAGACGAACATGTATGCAAATGAAATGCACATGATGACATGATATGCAATGCATGACACGCAAGCAATGGCAAGGCAACAACAGCGAATAACTGGACGACACCTGGCACATCGGTCTCGGGGCGTTACAACAGATGATGGCGATGATGACTACGCTCCCACCTATTGCTTCATGGCAAGAAGCTCAAAGGTACTCAAATATCCCTCCTCTGAATCAAGTGAGGATGAATCTGATGAAAACCTCAAACCCAGCTATTCTAAACTTGCTGAGATTGCTGTGAAACTGCAAAAGGCTCTAAAAAAGTTTAAAACATGCTAGATAAAAGCGATGATATGTTGGGCGAGGAAATGGAGCGCACTAAAATTTTGACTAAAAATCTTCAGAGACTTCAGTCCAAGTTTGACAATCTTCAAGGTCATCATAACACTCTCTTGTCTGATCATGAGAAGCTTTCTTATGAATTTCTTCAAAGAAAGCAAGATCTTGAGCAGTTAAGAGTGAGTTATGAAGATCTTCAGAAGGAGCGTGATTCATTACTTGCTCAACAAATCAGCGCTACTCAGGAAGAATTTATTCCTCCATGTTTGAAGTGCATTAAATGTGAATCTGCTAATTCTTCACCTGAATGCTCAAATGCTTCCTTTACTGCAAATTCTTCAACTATCTCTGCAATCACTAATTCCTCATCTGAGGACATTGCTAGTATCAGTGATGATGCAGAGTTGAAGGAATCGTATATGACAGGCATGTACAAAAGCCTCAAAGGGCATCATGCTCTTTGTGATGTGCTTAAAAAGCAGATCCTCAACAGGAACCCCAGGAAAGAGGGTATTGCCTTTGAAAGGAAACTCAATGTTGATGGGACCTACTGAAAACATGAGCAGTATCCCAAAACCTCATGGCTTGCTGCAAAGGGACCTTCAGTGGATCCATCTACTTTATCTGGCTTTACATATGAATCTTCATATTCTTCTAATGAGTCATTTGACTCCAACTACAAACTGTTCAAAAATCAGAATGGTGAAGTATTTGCTAGATATGTTGGCACTAACTGCAGGAATGATTCTCCTATGAAGAAAATCTGGGTTCCCAAAAAGTGCCTTGAAAATCTTCAGGTGAATGTCATCATGACACCACCTATGAAGAATAGGAACCCTAGAACAAATTCTTCATATGGACCAAATTCTTCATATGGATCCAAGTCCTCATACGGACCAAATTCCTCACGTGGATCAAATTCCTCAAAAGGATCAAAGTCCTTATATCAACATCATCGTGCTAACCCTTCTGTTTCATAGAGAAGATCTAAGGATTATGGATATGTGCATTATTCTTCAAATCATTATGTTCATAAGTCTTCGAAGAATTTCTCTGGTTACTCTTACGCTTACCCTAACCCCTCTTATGTGAAACGAAGTGGATTGGCATCTATGCCACCTTTCTCTTATGGAGCTCACAAAATGATGAACTCTTTGCCACCCCTTCAGATGTGGGTGGTGAAGAAAAATAACTAATCTCTTATGCAGGGTCAGGTCTCCAGACGAACTTAAACGTCTGAGGATTTTGCTAGAGACCTGAATATGCTTGAAAGGACGCAAGCTAATCATGAAGAAATGAATTCTCATTTCTCGCATCCTCATACTGCTTTATCTGTTCTATTGCTTGATGAAATTGATCTGATGAAATTGATATCATATCTTCACTGATGAAGTATATGAGTTCGTAAGCTGCACTAATTCAACTGCGGGATTATCTACCCAAAGCCACTAAGTGGGTCCTCGATAGTGGATGTACAAATCACATGACTCGTGACAAGAATCTATTTATGGACTCTCCCTTATCTCCATCGCATCTGAAGCATATCACCTACGCTGACAAAGGCAAAAGCAAGGTATTGGGTCTAAGTAAGGTTGCAATCTCAAAGGATTGACACATGGACAAAGTTATACTTGTCGAGTCCTTAGGGTTCAACCGCATGTCTTTCTCAATGCTTTGTGATCTTAATATGGTTGTTGTCTTTGGCAAGTATCATTGTGTCGTGATCATGGAAGCTGACAATTCCAAAGTCTTTGAAGGCTTTAGGAGAGGAGATTTGTATATTGTTGATTTCTCTACAGGACCACAACCTGCTACATGTCTACTTGCAAAAGCTTCAGAAGGCTAGCTATGGCATCGATGACTTGGTCATGCTGGGATAAGGAACTTGCACACGCTCGCGAAGAAGAAGCATGTCATTGGCATAGAGAGTGTCAAATTCCTCAAGGACCATTTGTGTGGAGCTTGTGAAGCCGGAAAGATGACCAAGGCGAAGCATCCCTGAAAGACCATCATGACTACCACTCGTCCATTTGAATTGCTTCACATGGATCTCTTTGGCCCTACTCACTATGCCACATTTAGTAATATTGCATCTTTATATGGCTTTATCATTGTTGATGATTATTCTCGATATACATGGGTGCATATCATCACTTACAAAACTGAAGTGCAGGAAGTCTTCAAACGATTTTCCTAGAGGGCTTCAACCAACTTTGGTGTGAAGATCAAGCACATCAGAAGTGACAATGGAACTGAGTTCAAAAACACTGGTCTTGATGACTATCTTGATGAACTTGGTATCACTCATGAGTTATCTGCTCCATACAATCCTCGGCAGAATGGCGTCGTGGAGCGCAAGCACAGGACTCTTGTTGAGATGGCTCGCACTATGCTTGATGAGTACAAGACGCCTACTCGCTTCTGTCCTGAGGCAATTGATACTGCTTTCCCCATCATCAACATGGTATATCTTCACAAATTCTTCAAGAAGACTTTATATGAACTCCTCACTGACAAGAAACCCAATGTGAGTTATTTCAAAGTCTTCGGTGCTAAATGCTGGATTAGAGATCCTCATCATAGTTCTAAATTTGCACCGAAAGCACATGAAGGTTTTATGCTTGGTTATGGTAAGGACTCGCACACCTACAGAGTCTTCAACACCTATCACCACAAGGTTGTTGAAACTGTAGATGTGCGGTTCGATGAAACTAATGGCTCGCAAAGAGAGCACCTACCTCCCGTGACAGATGAAATACCTCCTAAGGAATCTATTAAGTTCAAAGCTACTGAGGATGTCATTCCTACCAAAGAATCTGCTGAAGAAGTTGTTCCAGAACGTGAAGAACGACATGTTGATGCACCTGGAGAAAATGGTGCTGAGGAAAATGCTGATCAAATTCCTCAACGACAACCAGCACATCCCCGCGTTGCAAATGAAGTGCAGATTGAGAAAATCATCAGCGACATCAACATTCCAGGTCCTCTCACACGCTCAAGAGCTTCACATTTATCTAAATATTGTGGGCACTTTGCCTTCGTCTCTATCATAGATCCCACTAAGGTAGATGAAGCATTTCTAGAGCCTGAGTGGATTCAAGCTATGCAAGAGGAATTACATCAATTTGAGCTCAACAACGTCTGGGAATTGGTCAAACGTCCAAATCCTCGCAAGCACAATATCATTGGCACAAAGTGGATCTACCGCAACAAGCAAGATGAAAATGGCCATGTGGTGAGGAATAAAGCATGACTTGTAGCTCAAGGCTACACATAGGTTGAAGGAATTGATTTCGATGAAACTTTTGCACCTATTGCTAGACTTGAGGCTATTCGCATATTACTTGCTTATGCTAACCATCATGATATCATCTTACATCAAATGGATGTGAAAAGTGCATTCCTCAATGGCAAGCTTGAGGAAGAAGTATATGTTGCTCAACCCCCAGGTTTTGAAGATCCAAAGCATCCTGACAAAGTCTTAAAACTCAATAAGGCCCTCTATGGCCTCAAGCAGGCCCCTCGGCGCGTGGTATGATACTTTGAAGGAATTCCTCATGAAGAAAGGCTTCAAACCAGGTTCACTTGACCCAACTCGTTTCACTAAATCTTATAACGGTGAATTGTTTGTGTGCCAAATATATGTTGATGATATCATTTTCGGCTGTATTGACAAATGTTACAGTGATGAATTTGCCTATATGATGAGTGAAGAATATCAAATGTCTATGATGGGAGAATTGAAATTCTTCTTAGGTCTTCAGATTCGTCAACAGTGCAATGGCATATTCATATCTCAGGAGAAATACCACAAGGATGTACTGAGGAAATTCGGCATGCAAGATTGCAAAGGAGTAAAAATCCCTATGCCCACAAATGGCCATCTATGCACTGATGAAAATGGTATTGACTTCGATCAAAAGGTATACTGCTCCATGATTGGTTCTTTATTGTATTTATGTGCATCTAGGCCAGATATTATGCTTAGTGTTTGCATGTGTGCCCGATTTCAATCTACACCGAAGGAATCACACCATAAGGCATTCTTTGATATCTAGCTCACACACCAACACTTGGATTATGGTATCCCAAGGGCTTAGCTTTTGATCTCATTGGATATTCAGATTCTGACTATGCTAGTGATCGTGTGGACCGCAAGTCAACATCAGGCACATGCCATTTCCTCGGACGATCCTTGGTCTGCCGGTCCTCGAAGAAACAAAACTGCGTATCACTGTCTACTGCTGAAGCTGAGTACATTGCTGCTGGTTCTTGCTGTGCTCAATTGTTGTGGATGAAGCAAACCCTCAAGGACTACGACATCAGTATGAAGAATGTGCCTCTCTACTATGACAATGAGAGTGCCATCAAGATTGCTCATAACCCAATTCAGCACTCGAAGACAAAGCACATTCAAATTCGTCATCATTTTCTTTGTGGTCATGTGTTGAAGGGCGACATCGCTATTGAGCATGTGAAGACTGAGGAACAGCTAGCCAATATCTTCACAAAGCCATTGGATGAGAAGAGATTTAGCAAGTTGAGGTGTGAGCTAAATATCTTAGAATCTTTGAATGTCCTTTGAAAAGGACACACATCCTAACACTTATGCAAAATAGATGACTTAGATGTGCAACACACGAAGTAACGTTTTCCTTCAATCAATGAAGACAAACCCTCTAAGTGTGAAGAAATTAACGAAGAATTTGATTCTCAGAACCCTACAACAATTGTACGTGGTGTCTGAAATCATCATTCTTATACGGTGGGTCACGCCACCACCAAAAGTTGAAAATCTTCAATTTGAGTTTTTGAAATTCCTCAGTTGTTCATTTTCTTCAACTTTCCAATGTCTTCACCCTTTCTGTTGTTATTCTTCATTGGCAATATAGATATATATGAGTTTATGTCCTCTACAACATTCACTTATTGCTATTTCTTCAAGTTGCTTGTTCTGCTAAGTGAATGTGATCGGACCCTTCCCCCTCTATGCTAAACTCAACCCAGTCTATTCACAAATTCTTCATGTGCGTTCTATTTGAAACTCGTTCAAAATCTTTACCATGTCCTTTTCAGCTGAAGAATGTGCGAACGGAATCTTAAACTTATCTTATCTGAATTTTCGCCTTTTGCCACTTAAACCGTTACACCTTTTGCGATATATTATTCTATTCACCCACGATCGCACACGATCGTCACCTCTCTATACGTGGGTGACACATGTCACGCGAATGAGAAGGGTCAGCGGCATGTTCGCCCAATTTCCTCGGGTGAGCAATTTTTCACTTCAGCTATAAATAACCCCCTCCCTTCCTCACTTCGTTTCTTACTCTGCTCGACCTCACTCCCTCGCTCGAGCTCTCAAACCCTAGCGGCACCGCTACTTCCATCGTCGCTGGTGAGGAAGAGCTTCACTGCCTCGACCTCGTCGCCCTCGTACTCGCGCCGGCTGCAGATTTCTTCACTCTGCCGCCGCCGTAGCTGTCTTCCTCAGCCATGTTAGGGCGTGGAAGATCCAAACTGACGAGCTTCTAAATCTACTCTTCACAATTTGTCGTGTTCTTCGTCAAGGGTAATTAAAAGTTACTTTTACTGCCCTTGTTGATTCTGATATTTTGTTCAAATCTTCAAAAGGTGTTTATTCCTCAACTCTTCACACACTAAACACCTCACATATCATCTGTTCTTGATCTGTTTCTCTAAGCAACATTTCTCTTCAAGATTCCTCAATTGTGTGGATTTTCAAATCTGTTCAACTTTGGAACCTAAGTCAAAGAACGCTTAGTGAAATTCCTCAAGACTCATCCGGTCAAATTCCTCAAACTTGTTCTTTTTGCAAAAACTTCTGAGAACACATATGACCTCTCCAAATTCTTTGCACCTATACTCTGTTCACAGGTACAATGTCTGCTGCTGAATCTCTAGGTTCTCATCAACTTAACTCATTTGCAGCGTTTCTTGAAGAAAAATTGCATACCTCTTCAGAGAACTCAACTGTTCAAAATCCCGAGCTGAAGAAAATGGCTGACGGAAAGAAACCTCGGAAGGGAGGAAAGAAATTGGAAGTCAACACAGCTTTTGAGATCCTTGATGACATTTATAAGGATTATTGCACTCCTGATGAGGCCACACATGGAAAGGAGGAAAAAATCAGCGCAAGGTGCGCATACAAAGGATAGAGAGGAGATGGGCACGAGAATGGAGAGAATATAGATATGTCACTCCAAAATATATGAAGAAATTTGTTCTTTACCCTCCTTGCCCAAGACCTCCGTTGGCACCTGGCCAAGAAGCTGATCCCACTAGCCTCAAGCGCGGTGAGGACTATCCTGATGAATGGGCAAAGCGTCAAGCTAAGTTGGCCAGAGTAGCAAAAGAGGAAGTGAGGAAATTCAATGAAGACTCTGCTGCTGTTGCTGCCACTGCAGAGGCCTCTGCTAGCAAGCCGAAGTAGGCCATGCCTAAGAAGCCTGCACACAAGCACAATGCCCCTTCTTCTTCAATGCCCTCATGGCCAAGCTCCTCTGCAATGCCCTCACGACCACCTTCTGCTAAGCCCTCACGACCAATTCCTCAAGCCGCCCCAGTTCCTCATGTTGCAAAATCCTCAGCTCCTCCGTCAAAGTCCTCAGCACCTGCGCATCTCGCCTCGTGCCAAAGGACAACAGGCATCTCTATTGCCTCAGGAGCCTCTCCAAGTTCATCAGCTCCTCTGCATTCTTCAACTGGCCCCACTTTGCTGAAGACCAAGGCCACTGCTGGACGAGGCACTTGACCAAGTCCTCAAAAGAAGCAGGTCGCCTTTCAGGTCCCGTCCTCTGGTGACGAAGCTGATGATGAAGAACTTGAAAAAATCATCAAAGACAGACAGCACAGGGCCGCTAGAGCCAAAGGTAGTAATGTGCCATTGATACTGGATCCAAAGTTGATCGTCGACTTCATCGACTTGTGGCACAAGGACCCCAACACACCTCTGCCTGAGATGAACCTCACTCATGGTCAAAGTCATGTGTTGACTGCCTTCATTGATGAAAAGAAATGGAAGTTTGAAAAGGCTAGGTAGCTGAAGAAGGCACAATACAAGAAAGAGCGCTACCTGAAGAAAATGTTGTCAATATGACATCTGATGAACTTCTATCTATTCAAACTAAGATCAAAGGACTCAGTGATGAATTCAACGTCTACTGCATAGACTGGCTTGGAGCCAAGGTCAGATTTGTGAAGTTGGCTGAAAACTTCACTACCAATGTTGCTGCTCCCACACAACAAGAAATTCCTAAGATTGAAGCATCTACTCAGCCTACTGAAGAAAATGCCAGCACCGCCGATGACAATCAGGCTGCTGAAGAAAATGCTACTACCAGGGCTGATGACTGCATTCCAGCCGCTGATGAAACTGTCAGGGCAACCACTAGTGTTGCGCCTGAAGAAACTGTCAGGATAGCTGAAGCTTCAACCGCTGTGCTTGAAGAAACTGATCATGCCAGGGCAACTGCATCAGTTGTGCCTGAAGAAACGGAACCAATTTCCTCTGCTCCTCCTACAGCTACACCAAGTCCAATTCTTCCTTCTGCATCAGAAGCGAAGAAGACCAAGGCTGTGGAGCATGCGGCTGTGAAGAAATGGAAAGCATCAACTTCATCAAAATCTTCAGCTCTGAAGAAGATGATGAAATTAACCAGCTCGTTTGAAAATCTGATTGATGTTGTTACAGTCTCCTGCATGCCATCAAAGGAGCTCGTTTCTTTTGATGAAGAATACGTGATCCCAAGCGGATCCGATGTAGATATTCCTTCTGCTGCTTCTTTAGAGTAGTTGGATGAAGAAATTGAAGTGGATGCAATCCCTTCAACCCTGGTTGTCTCATAGCCCATGCCTCGGCTTACTGCTGAAGAGGCCGACGTTGAAGAAATGAATGGAGAAGATGAGGATGTGGACATTGGGTGCACAACGCCAGTGATGAATGATGACTTTTGGGAAAGTCAGCACCCCAACTCTCCTTTGTTCACTCCTCTACAATAAATTCCTCAGCTCCCGGTGAATACTGAAGTTCAAATGGGATCTGAAGAACCACACCCCACTCCGTCTATTCATGAAGAGATTCCAGCCACTAGTGTTGATGAAATTGCTGCTGAAGAATTGAAGACCCAGGCTGCCACTGAAGAAGAAACTGAAATTCCTCAGCCTGCGGATCCTGAGGTTGCGATTCCTGAGGTTGCGATGCAACTGACTGACACTCCTCAGCCCAAGCCAAAGGATCCTTTCTCAAAGAAGCAGAAATTCAAGGCTGCTGACTTCTTCCACTAGCATGTATTCTTCACTGACTACAACTCCTATGACTTTGCTAGTCTTAGAAGGAAGCGTTTCTAGACTGCCAGCCAACCAAACTTCTATTCTTTGCTGCTGTTCAACAAAGACAAAGTCTTCGACCACGAGCATATTCCTCACGTGGACATGGAATCATTGCCTTGCTTCGCGCCAGTCCTCAGTGTTCTTCATGACGCTGGACTGCTCAACTTTTGCACTGACATTGTTGATTGGAATGAAGAGCTAATTCTTCAGTTCTATGCCACGCTGCACATCACCGGAGAAGATGAAGATGTGAACTCTTGGGTATTGGACTGGATGATAGAGAACACACATTTCAAAGCATCGGCCTCTGAATTGCTTCATGCCCTGCCTGTCAGTCCTCCCCTTGAAGCGCTCGTTGCATATACCATGAACCTGAACTTATCGCTCACTACATGCAAGTATTGATGAAGCCGCTAAAGCCCGGTCAAGCCCCAAGGACCAAATTCCTCGTGAAGGAATTGTTGTTTGTGCCTAGAACTGTCTATCGCATTCTGACGAAGACATTGAGTCCTATTAAAGGTCATGATTCGAATGACGAAGAAGTTGTTGGCAACATGATGAATCTGCTATTAAATATCATACATGGCATTCCTATCAACTAGCATGATTTCTTCATGAGGACTCTGGCAAATGTTGCACTCTCTCCATTTGAGTTGAAGCCTTATGCTCCTTGGATTATGAGATTCCTCAGAACAAGGTCTTCACTCAACTACAAGGCTGATTTTAAAAATCGCGTCAGTTACCTGCACCCAATAGAAGTCCTCAAGCGGACATTTTCCTCATCTGAAAAAAGGGCAAGGCTACTGCAATCATTGATGAAGGCATTCATCCATTGGATGGTCTATTCCGCAAAGCTGCATCCTACTCAACCAATGATGACTCTGCCACTCATGACTCTGCCGCAAATGCTTCAAAGCAAAATCCTCAAGGAACATCTCCAAGGGTGATGACTGATCGTGAGCTTCTCCTCAGTCTTCACCAGAAGGTCGATCGCAACCACAAATGGGTTAAGCGTTAGTTTGGCTCTATTCTTAACAACATGACTGCTACACACAATGCAGTGAAGAAAAACGAGTACTACCTCCAAGAAGTCTTCGGTCGCACCTGGGCTGTTTTGTCACATCTGTATGTTAAAGATGATCTGAAGCAAATGGGTTTCAAGCAAGACTTTGACTGGTCTCAGCCACCGGCGAAGAAATTCAAGAAGACCAAAGTTCCTTCCATGGTAGCCAGCTCATATTCTTCATCACGCGCGACTGATGAACATGAAGACTTGGACGACACTGCGGCAGGCCCTACCTGAACAACCGACCCCAACAATGATGGTGCTCCTTCATCGACTCCGTGATGATATTCTTCAGGGGCGTTAGTCCTCATTTTTCGTCCATTTTGGTAATTCGATGACAAAGGGGGAGAAATTTGAGTTAGTCTTCTAGCGGGTCTACTTATATGGGCTTTTTTTTCTAAGTTACAACTCTCGTTCTTTTGAAGACTTTGCTGGATCGAGTTGTAAACTTAAAACCCGATGGTGGTCTAATACTTTTGCTATGTTCTTCTGCATGCTTATTCCTCATATATGTTAATGCACGCATGCTGAATTACATCAGTCACCATATTTCATCATGCATTTCAAATTCTTCATATTATATGTTAAATGCGTGTATGAATTACAAGATATAGGGGGATCTCCATGATTCTACTATTCAAGTGTGCATTGCTTCAAAAGCAAATTCCTCACCATGCACATCTTCAGGGGGGAGTTCTTCTATATCTTGCAATGAAATTCCTCAATATCAGTATTTACACTCCATGTGTTTATCCCCGTTGAAAACTTAACCTATATTGTCATCAATCACCAAAAAAGGGGAGATTGTAAGTGCATCAAGTGCCCCTTAGTGATTTTGGTGTATTGAAGACTTATAGGTTAAGGGACTGATGCGTTTGTGACTGTACACAGGTCTATAAGTCTATGAGGAGTTTGATATTTACAGAGAAAGTCGACCCCTAAAAATGAAGTTCTTCAACTGAAGACGTTGGATTTCTGAAGACTTTGAAAGTGAAGAAATTGGTGTGACCATGAAGACTTGGTATTCATTCGAGGAACATGAACCGTGAAGAATTTTGTTTTCGTAGTTTCTTTTTCTCTTTCTTGAGTCACAGGAAACACCGTACTGTTAAAGGGGGCGAGAAAATACTATGGAAAAGTTCCCAAGTGATGCTCAACTCAAAATCGTACACCTACCAATCCCTTTGAGTGAAGCCATTGGAAATCTCATACAGTTTAGTCAATTTCTTCAATGACAGAGATGAAGCTCTTCTGGTCTCTAAGGAATTTGCTATGACTGAGGAGTTAGGAGTTCGCCAGTGCGGATTGCCTACAAGTGAGGAACATGATAGCCCTAAGGAATTTGATAGTCAAATTTCCGACCGTTGTTGTGCTACGCGCCAGCTGTCCCAAAATATCTTCCCACCAAACGGTCATGTCATTTAAGGGCATTTATGCCTTATCATGTCGGGCTGCTCCCTAGGCTATAAATAGCCGCCCCCTACAACCACTAGCTGGTTGGCTGCTTCGAGAGAAACTGACACTTGTCATTTGAGAGCATTCCATCCTCTGAGGACTTTGAGCGAAAATCATCAAGTGAGGAAAAACCAAACCCAAACACCTATAAACCCAAAGTGATTGAACATCACTAAAGAGATTGATCCTGCGTGGATCCGACGCTTTTTACCTTTGAGGACTGTGCATCTTCCAAACGGTTAGGCATCATGGTCTAGAGCATCCAAGAGGAAATTGTGGATCGCCGAGTGACCGAGTCTGTGAAGGTTTGGAAGTCACCTGAAGACTTACCACGAGTGATTGGGCGAGGTCTGTGTGACCTTATCTCAAGGGGAATACGGTGAGGACTAAGTGCCCTGAGCTGCGTGTTAAGGACTGGGTGTCCGGGACTGTGTGTCCTCGAGTTTGAATACCTAGCCGCCCTAACCAGACGTACAACTGTCACAGCAGTTGGAACTGGTCTACCAAATCATTGTCTTCACCAAGCCTACTGGTTCTATTTCCTCAACCCTTCCATTTCCTCATTTGTGTGTTGTGTGCTTGTTCATATATCTTCGAAGACTTTGACTTAAGACTTCCTCAATTTCCTCAGTTCAATTTCTTTAGTCTGTTTGTCTTCATCCTGTTTTATCCTGTGTTTACGCTTTCTGTACTCTGTGTCTGTTTTTCATTTCATCATATATCCATGTTTATGTTATGTCATGTATGCATCTGAGTACTTATTCCGTTGCAAGTAGCTCTTCGCTTAGGAATTTCCTCACCCTGAAATTCCTCAGTGAAGAATTTATAAAAATCGCATATTCACCCCCCTCTAGTCGACTTAACGCACTTTCACAACCCCTCGGCGGGGGCTTGCCATGTCCTCCCGATCCGGCCGACCTCCCCTTCCCTCTCTGGGACTGTGGAGGTGCATCCAGCGAGTGCGGCGATCCCTCCCAGTCCCTGCGGCAAGCCATCTAAGAAGAAGAATATGTCTGTTCGCAAGTTTTCGTCCGAGAGTCGGGCCTCCTCGGGCTCCAAGCAGGGCGGTGCTGGGCTATTCCGCAGACTAGATGTGGACCTGGGTGCGGTGGCAGGTGGTCTTTCGGGTGGCGACGCTTCTTCCCCGGCAGCCTGCTCGGTCGCTGGTCCGGTTCGCTCCCCGATCTCGACGGCCAGGCAGGGCCTACGCCGGCAGAACGTGGCGATCCCCATCCAGGAGCGTGAGGAGCGGCGGGCGGCCGCCAAGGATCACTGTCCTCCAGGTACTTCGACTCCCCCATCCCCTGCTCATTTGGTTCTTCCTGGTATGCCTGATCCCCACCTCTGCAATATTATGGCTGACATTGGGGTGGAAGTTGATCAATCTATGGGCTTCCTCTCATTTCTTCTTTCTGTTATCCGTCTTAATGAAATGGCTCAAGCTTCCCAGGAGAAAGCTAAGGAGTCCGCTCTAGCAAAGTCTATGGAGGCAGTAGCCTCGGTGGTGACCAAGGCCACCGACCATTGTGTTGGGGTGGTGGGGGAGGGTTGTGGCCCTCCACCCACCACGGTAAAGAGGCGCAAAGGCCACAAAGATAAAGTGGTCATGGATCCGAGCCGGTCGAACCTACGGATAAAAAACTTATCCTTCAAATGAAGGGTGTTTTCTGGAATATCCGTGGTTTCGGTTCTAGGGGGTGTCGCGACCTAGTTCATGCTACTAATGCTGACTTTCTTGGGTTTGTCGAAACCTTTAAGGCCTCCTTCTCCTTCCCTGAGCTTGCCTTAATCGCTGGGGCGGATCATTTCTGTTGGCGTTGTCTCCTTGCATCGGGTCACTCCAGAGGTATTCTGATTGGTGCTAGGTTAGATCTCTTCGACTTTGTGGCATTCGATCACTGAGTCTTCTGGGCTAGTATGGTAGTGCGTCACAAAAGCATTAACGTTCTCTAGGAGATCATGGTTCTTTACGGTCTGGCTGACAACTCTCTGTCCCCGCTTTTCCTCGATGAATTAGTTGCGAAGGTGGATTCTTGCGATATTCTCTGCTCATTCGGGGAGACTTTAATCTCCTGCGCCCCCCTCTAACAAAAATAATTCTAACTTTTTGTGGTCCTTGGCAGATTCTTTTAATGAGTTTATTGCTGAATGTACTCTCCGTGAGTTGCCTAGGATGGGATCTCGTTTTACAAGGACCAATCATCAGGAAAACCCTACCAGTTATGTGCTCGACCGTGCTTTCGTCTCCCACTCTTGGGATGTTCTGTTTCCCAGAGCATCTCTTTCTGTGCTCCCCCACGTTGGCTCAGACCACTCCCCTCTCGTCCTAGACCTTGGTTATGACTCTCAAATCTCCACCTCCAGATTCCAATTTGACGCTTCCTGGCTTATGGTCGATAGCTTCTTTGACATGGTCATGATGAATATTGAGTCCTTGCTCGAGTCTAGAATGCGGTCTTTCAGCCCCATGGACGACTAGCACTATTGCTCTTATCAACTTCGCAAATTCCTTAAGGGCTTGGGCCGTAATCGTGTGGCTGAAGTGCTTAGAAATAAGCAAGATTTGTTGGGGCAAATCTCCTCCCTTGATATGTAAGTAGATTCTTCTGGCCTTTCGACGGCTGGGTGGAGTCATAGGTACGAGCTTGAAGGCCTCCTCATGCATTTACATCAGCAGATCGAGATTTATTGGAAGCAGCATGGCACGATCAATTGGGTGCTGAAGGGCGATGCTCCCACGCCATATTTCTTTGCCATTGCTAACGGCTGGCGACGGAGATGCTCCATTGACAATGTGGTCATCGCTAGCACTAGGGTTGCTGACCCCCAGTTGATTATGGAGCATATTTTTGAATTTTTCTCCTCGCTATTGGCTGCCAAGCCGGCCTCGGGCTTTATTCTTGCACCTTCCCTCTGGAATCAGGACAAATAGGTTTCGGCTATCAAAAACGCGGACCTGTTGGTTCCTCCTTCTGAAGAGGAGATCAAATTGGCCATCAACTCTGCTAACATCAATTTTGCTTCGTGTCCAGATGGCTTCTCGATCCCTTTCTTTAAACGATTCTAGCCCTCTCTTCGCTCGCTTGTGTGCAAGATCATCCAAGGCTTTTGGCTTGGTACAGTTGACATCTCTCGCTTAAACTATGCTATCCTTACTCTCATCCCCAAAGTCAAGGGGGCTGACTTCATCTCACAATTCCGTCCCATTGCGCTGATTAACAACTTCGCTCCCTACGAAAAGTATGGCGACGAGGCTAACTCCCGTGGCACATCGAATCATTAGCCCGACCCAATCCACTTTTATCAAAGGGAGATTCATTCTAGACGACATTTTGTGCCTGCATGAGGTAGTGCATGACCTTAAGAAGAGGGGCTCCAAAGCCTTAATTCTTAAACTCGACTTTGAGAAAGCATAAGATTCGGTTAACTGGGACATTCTTCGTCAGGTTCTACATGCTAAGGGCTTTGACCCAGGTGTGGTGCATCGTCTGATGCAGTTGGTGTTGGGTGGACATACTGTGATATATGTGAATGGTAATGTTAGTAAGTACTTCACCAATGGTCGTGGGCTTCGGCAAGGTGATCTGGTATCTCCAATTCTGTTCAACTTCGTTGCTGATGCGTTGTCTTGCATGCTGGACAGGGCGGCTTCGGCTGGCCACATCTCCCCTGTGATTTCCCACCTCCTCCCTATGGGCCTCACCCATCTCCAATATGCGGATGACACTATCATTCTTGTGGAGGCGAATGATTCTTGTATTGATAATCTCAAATTCATTCTCCTATGTTTTGAAGCCTTGTCGGGGCTCAAATTAATCTCTCCAAAAGTGAGGCCATAGTTATGGGTGTGGACAAGGTTGAAGCTTTGCGTATCTCTCACTCGCTTAATTGCTCCTTGGGTGTCTTCCCTTTCAAATACTTGGGTCTACCTATTTCTCTATCTCGGCTCTACTCTAAGGAATTTAAGCCTCTGGTGGCTAAGGTGGGGAACAGAGTTTTACCGTGATGTGGTAGATACAACATTGTTGCTGGTAAAGTGGCCCTCATCAATTCATGTCTCTCTTCCCTACCTATGTTCACCATGGGCTTCTTCAGGCTTTCTAAAGGGACTCATGCGGGTTTTGACAAGCATAGAGGGGCTTTCTTTTGGAACTCTGCTGAGAACAAACGAAAATACAGGTTAATCAAATGGACATCATTTGCAAACCTAAAAGCCATGGGGGCTTAGAATTCTTTACACTCAGGTGATGAACACATGTCTCATTGTTAAATGGTGGTGGAGGATCATGACCGCTAATCCTGAGGCTCTATGGTTCCAGATTCTAAAAGACATGTATTTCCCTAGCGGAAGCCCTATGTTTGCGATTGCGAATGGGGCCTCCCAGTTTTGGTCCGACATCGTCAAGGTTAGGGACGTGTTTCGTGCTCATGTCAAGTTTGTGGTCACCAACAGGGCTTCGACCCACTTTTGGTTGGACTGGTGGACTGGGGATGCCACCCTGGTGTCCTCCTTTCCAGTTTTGTTCTCGTATTGCCCCAATCCTGAGATTTCAATCTTTGAGCTCTCACACAATGGGTGGGACTTTGGATTCCGGAGGTCTCTTTCTCCAGAAGAGTTGGGTGACTGGAATCGCCTCGGTGCTTTGTTTCCCGCGCTCTCGGAGGAGGCGGACTCTGTCTCCTGGCCCCATACCGCATGCGGGAAGTTTTTGGTCAAGTCTTTGTATAGTCATGTTATCTCTGGCCCTTCTACCTCGAGGTTCAAACACATCTGGATGGCTGGGGTTCCCCCTAAGATCAAAATTTTCCTTTGGCAGGTCTTCAGGGGCCGGCTTCCCTTGGCTGACCAGATTCAGAAAAGGAACGGGCCAGGTTCCGCTCTGTGTGCTTTCTGTTCTTCTCTCGAAGACACTAATCACATTTTCTTTAAGTGCGATTTAGCATTGCTGATTTGGGGTTATGTCCGATCGTGGTATTTGACCTCTTGGAACCCAGGTTTCTTTGCTGATGTTCGTTCTATGATGGCTGGCCTGAATGGCCGGGCCAAAAGGCTTTTCTAGACTGGGATGGGCGCTCTTTGCTGGGCTCTTTGGACTACTCGTAACAAGTTTACTATCGAGGGTGTCTTCCCTAACAAACATCTTGATGTTCTGTTTAAAATGTCTATACTCTTGCAGCAGTTGAAATCATTGACTAAAGCGGCAGATCGTGGCGGACAGGAGATGCTGATCCAAGATTTTTGTTTTCCCCGAACTTAATACACTAGATGCATGCTGGATAGCGGTCGATGTGTGGAGAAATAGTAGTAGATGCAGGCAGCAGTCGGTCTATTAATCTTGGACGTGATTCCTATGTAATGATCATTACCTGGATATCGTCATAATTATTTGAAGTTCCATCAATTGCCCAACAGTAATTTGTTTACCCATCGCTTGCTATTTTTCTTGAGAGAAGCCACTAGTGAAACCTACGGCCCCTGGGTCTTATTTCTCATATATTTGCCTTTGCGATCTACTTTTTCCTTGCTTTTATTTTCAGATCTATTAAACCAAAAATACTTTGCTGCACTTTATTTTATTTGCGATCTATTTATCCTATCTATTACAACCTTTTTACCGTCAAGCACCAATTTCTGGCGCCGTTACCCGAAAGGGATTGACAACCCCTTTAACATGTCGGGTTGCGAGGTGTTGTTATTTGTGTGCAAGGGCTGTTTACGTTGTGTTGCTTGGTTCTCCTACTGGTTCGATAACCTTGGTTTTATAACTGAGGGAAATACCTACCGCCGCTGTGCTGCGTCATCCCTCCCTCTCCGGGGAAATACCGACATAGTTCCAGCTGCCATCAGGAGGCAACAGCATGAGCACCATCATTGGCAACTTTGACTGAGACGACAACTTGGTTCAGTGACAGGGTGAAGCTCGAACAGGACGCCGTCATCTTGAGGCTCTCTTTGGTGAGCAAGGTGACCGCAAATTCAGACTCAGATAGTTGGTGGATCTTCCAATCCCATCCATCCACCCCCACTCTTTCAGCTCATCAGAAATGACTTGGGTCGAAACCGGGTCGGAGGTGACTGAAATGATAGCAGCGTTGGAGGCGATAGGGGCAATGATAGGCATACCCAGCTCCTCATCCAAGGCGAAGAAGGAGCATCCAGGCAAGCCCAGCCCGAACTGCTTGAAGGAGGGGAAACTGGACCGGTTCAAACAATTGACAATGAAGTGGCCCTCCTCCCTACAAATCAAGCTGAAAGGGGGGAACTTGCAGCGGGATTGGTAGTACCTAGATATGTGGCAAGCAAAGCACATGAGAGTAGCCGAGCCCGAGGATGCACCGCCCTCGACGGCCGGAGCTGCGCCGCGAGAGGGAACATAGCCCTGAGGAAGGAGAGGGGAGGGGGAGGATCCCATCGCCCACCGCTGCCAAGGATGAGCCCATCTCCATGGGAGAGGTACGCCTGGCCTTGGAAGGGAAGTCATACGGACCGGAACCAGCGTCGCCCGACGCCCGACCACTACCCTAGCCCCCGCCGCTGCCTGCGTGACCCCCAGTGCCAGGACCGATGCTGGAGCGCCCCCGCGGCCAACCACCGGAGCCGAACCGCCCGAGCCCTGCGGCAGAGAGGGTTGGGAGCCCGGAGGGGCCACCGACGACCCCGTAGCCGCAGCCTCCCAGGGATCCGCCGCCGCCTCCGCATGCGCCTGCTCGTCGCGCTGCAGCCAAGCAGGGCCCGCAACCCAAGCCTCGCGCTCTGCCATGACCTGCTCACGAGCAGACCGCTCCACCTCCAACTTGGACCGCAACACGACCTCATACTCTAGATCTGCGGAGCGGCCCTGTAACGCCCCGAGACCGATGTGCCAGGTGTCTTCCAGTTATTCGTTGTCGTTGCCATGTCATTTTCTTGCGTGTTGCATCCTATCATGTCATCATGTGCATTGCATCATCATGTTTTCAAAACTTGCATCTGTCCAGGTCTCCCCGTTCCTTCCGTTGTCCGTTCTGAGTCCAGACACACTTGCACGCGCCCGCGGCACATCCGAAATATTATTTTATAAGTGGCCGGAAAATATTCTCGGAATGGATTGAAAGTTGGCATGCGGTGTTGTTATGTTGTAGGTAGGCCGCCTGCCAAGTTTCATCGCATTCGGAGTTCGTTTGATGCCCCAACGGATAACTATAGCGACATTATAGTCGGTCAAAACGTCAAACGTTTTCGGTCTCCGGAAACAGTTGCCGGGCTGCACTCATCTCCTCTCATCTCAGCCCAACCTCTTTTTTACAACCCACCTGCAGCCCACCTAAACCCCCCCTCCGTTCCGGACTGTCAGATCGTGATCGGAGGCTCCGAATCGCTCCTAAAACCCCTCCAAACCCTAATCCTAACCCCCTACCCTATATAAACCACCTCCCCTTCCATTCTAGGCAGCTACCTACCCCTCCTCCTATAGTTGCACGCCCCTAATCATCAGCCGCCGCCTCCACATCGTTTTCCGGCGCCGCCCAGCCGCACCCCGCGACTTGGCGCTGCCGTCCCCACGCCCCTGACCAATCCGGGCGCGCCACATCACCAGCGCCACCGCCCGCATCCACTAGGAGGCCGCCACGTCGCCCCTCAGCCTCCTCCACCCCGCGCGGCCTGCCCGAGCCCGCAACCGGCCCGCCCTGGGCTGGATCTGGGCCGAGCGCCTCCGCCCCCAACGCCCCGTCTTCGTCCCGCGGGCAGGAGCCCGAGCGCCTGTGCGCCGCCGCCTCGTCTACCTCGTTCGCCGGAGCATGCCGCACCATCCGTCGGTGACCTCGACCCCCAGGTTGCGTCCCCGGCCGCCCCTCTCCTTCCTTCCTCCATTTCCCTTCCTCCTTCTCTTACGACTCTCTCTCTCTCTCTCTGGCCATGGACAGCGCCGCCGCTGACACGGAGCTCCGACGAGCTTGTCACGGGACCCCTCGCCATCACCGGGAATGGAGCCCCGGCGAGCTCCTTGACCCAACAAGGCCTCTTTGCGTCGTCTGCCGCCTCTACTGCGTTCCCCTTGCCGGATCCGCAGCTCCCGCGCGTCCCCGTCGCTCTCCCCTGTTCGCCGGTGACTCGTTCGTCGCACGCCGCCGCAGTGGATCGGGATATCCCGATCCAGTCATCCCTGCGCCCATTGACCGGCCTATCTGGGCCTCTCCACCAACCAACTGAATCTGGCCCAGCTGGGTGAGCAGCCCCAGCCTCCCCTGTGCACCTCTGGGCCTGCCAGTTTTGGCCCATTCCATTTTTTTCTGGCCTCTGTGTTTTTGCTAATTAACCGGGGAATTATAGTTTTATAGAAAAACCCTCTAACTTCATGCATTTAATAACTAATTAACCGTGCATCGGATTAAAACAATTTATATATGAAATATGCTTAGTTTTTCATCTAGTTTCATAGTATGTCATTTTCATCCATGTTTAAAATGTTTAAAATGCTGGTTGATTAAATTTTCTCCTATGCCATGCTAAAATGATTTAATTCATAACTTAATAACCGTAGCTCGGTTTTAAATAATCTTTATATGTAAATGGGGTAGAAAAATGCCTAGTTTAACATGATGGCTTTACTTTGCATGTTTAATAGCTCTAAAATTTGGTTTAGGGAAGAACAGTACCAAATCCTTAAATTGCACATGGGGATTTTTCCGGACTTGTTGTTTGTTGTTCCGGCCTCATTTAAATTTGCCTAGATAGGTAGTTTTCTTATGCTTCACCCTCTTGCCATGTTTAACAACATTTAATATTGTTGGGTACATAAACAAGATCGAACTAAATAAGTCACGTGGTGTTTCGTCAATATGCAACGGAGTTTCATATTGAGCTCCACTTAATTTATAGGGTTGCTAGTGCACTTTGCCATGCCATGCTTCATTAAACCGGACATGCATCATACTTGATTGTGCATCATGCCATGATTATGTGATGGTTGTTTACTATGATTGTTTGCTTCTTCCCGGTGTTGCTTCTTCAGGTTGGTTCTGATAACGTCGTGTTGTGAGGATTCGTTCGACTTCGTCCATTTGTCTTCTTCATGGACTCGCTCTTCTTTCTTGCAGGATCTCAGGCAAGATGACCATACCCTGGAAATCACTTCTATCTTTGCTTGCTAGTTGCTCGCTCTTTTGCTATGCCTATGCCGCGATACCTACCACTTACTTATCATGCCTCCCATATTGTTAAGCCAAGCCTCTAACCCACCTTGTCCTAGCAAACCGTTGTTTGGCTATGTTACCGCTTTGCTCAGCCCCTCTTATAGCGTTGCTAGTTGTAGGTGAAGATTGAAGTTTGTTCCGTGTTGAAACATGGATATTTTGTGGGGATATCACAATATCTCTTATTTATATTAATGCATCTATATACTTGGTAAAGGGTGGAAGGCTCGGCCTTACGCCTGGTGTTTTGTTCCACTCTTGCCGCCCTAGTTTCCGTCATATCGGTGTTATGTTCCCGGATTTGCGTTCCTTACACGGTTGGGTTATAATGGGAACCCCTTGACAGTTCGCCTTGAATAAAACTCCTCCAACAAGGCCCAACCTTGGTTTTACCATTCTCCACCTAGCCTTTTTCCCTTGGGAGTCGCGCATCCTGAGGGTCATCTTTATTAAACCCCCCCGGGCCAGTGCTTGTCTAAGTGTTGGTCCAAACTAGAGCCCCTTGCAGCGCCACATCGGGGAAACTCGAGGGCTGGTTTTAGTTGTACGGATTGCTTATCCGGTGTGCCCTGAGAACGTGATATGTGCAGCTCCTATCGGGATGTCGGCGCATCGGGCGGTCTTGCTGGACTTGTTTTACCATTGTCGAGATGTCTTGTAACCGAGATGCCGAGTCTGATCGGATTGTCTTGGGAGAAGGAATATCCTTCGTTGACCGTGAGAGCTTGTGATGGGCTAAGTTGGGACACCCCTGCAGGGATTTGATCTTACAAAAGCCGTGCCCGCGGTTATGGGCAGATGGGAATTTGTTAATGTCCGCTTGTAGAAAACCTGAAACCTTAACTTAATTAAAATGCATCAACCGCGTGTGTAGCCGTGATGGTCTCTTCTCGGCGGAGTCCAGGAAGTGAACACGGTGTTGGAGTTATGCTTGAACGTAAGTAGTCCAGGATCACTTCTTGATCATAGATTCTCGACCGTGCTTTGCTTTCTCTTCTCGCTCTCATTTGCGTATGTTAGCCACCAAATATGCTAGTCGCTTACTGCAGCTCCACCTTATACCTTTTACCTTTCCTATAAGCTTAAATAGTCTTGATCGCGAGGGTGTGAGATTGCTGAGTCCCCGTGACTCACAGATACTTCCAAAACCATTTTACAGGTGCCGATGAAACCGTGCAGGTGACGCAACTGAGCTCAAGGAGGAGCTCGATGAAGATATCGTTCATTGTGTTGTATCGTTTCAGTTGATCAGTAGTGGAGCCCAGTTGGGACGATCGGGGATCTGTGTAGCATTTGGAGTAGTCTTCTTTTATTTTGGTTCCGTAGTCGGACCTTGATTGTATCTGGTTGATGTAATGCTTTATTCATGTATTGTGTGAAGTGGTGATTGTAAGCCAACTATGTATCTCTTTCCCTTATGTATTACATGGGTTGTGTGAAGATTACCTCACTTGCGATATTGTTTTTAATGCGGTTATGCCTCTAAGTCGTGCTTCGACACGTGGGAGATATAGCCGCATCGAGGGCTTTACAGGCCCGCCTCCGACGAGCCTTCACGACCACGCTTGCTACCAGAGAGGGCCTTAGAAGAGGAGGCACGGGATTGTCCATCCAGAGAACCGCGACGAAGGACGCCAACAGGGGAGGAGGAGGTTTGGATATGAGAAGACGACGAATGCGAGAGGGGAAGCGACACACATCAAGACAAGAAGTATGAAACCCTGGATCGGGGTCAAGGCAACTCTTTCTGATCCATATCTATCCCTAATTAATAATAAAGCACGGATTGACTTTGTCAGGTTCATCGTCACAATACACTTCTTTCCGTCAGTTTACGCTTTCAGTTTTTTTTACCTATATTATTTTTGTTATATCCAAGGTGGTACTATTTACTTGGAATTTCTATCCGTCGTTCGTCCGCTAAGAAAATTTAGTCCCAGACGATGGAAAAGAAATACCTACGCGGGCTTTGATCCCGTCCTTCCTACCATCCCGAGGAACTCTTACTCCGACAAGAACCCTGATCAAGCAAGAGCCTGTGGTTCCCGACGTGCACTCATTACCTGTTCCACAAGCCGAAGGCACCTATTGAAAGGAGTCGAGTCCCTCGATGGAAACCCCAAATCAGATCGTATCGCGGAGCTGCGACGGCAGATTGTCGGCCTACAGTTCTCCTCATCGTTTGAGTCGTGCGTCCGACTTGCCGCCTCCCATCGACATCCATGGCTCTGTGATCTTCCGTATTCTCTCTTGGCGAACGGTGTGGGTCTATGCCGGTATCTATCGTCTCCTCGTACAAGAGCGATGGACAAACTGAGAGCCCTCTGGAAATAATCGCATCAGCTCAGCTACGACCAACGTTTCTTCTCTCTATATTTCTTTGCACGCGTTCTAGAATCGGACGGCGTTTGCTCTCGCCGGTAGCGCAGGGCGCTCTAGCTGGCGTTGCGTGTGTTGGAATTGACGCCCTGGTCGCTGCGAGCTCTTCGTCGCGAGCACGAGTATCTGTACATGTTGAGCGAGATCAACGTGGAGCTAGACCACCCCATCGATGGCAGCGTCAGGGCCAATGTGTGGCTTCAAGCACGCGTTGAAATTTATTTTGGCCGATTTCTTATAGAGTTGTGATCCTAGAGGCCGGGAGGGGCGACCGGCGGAGTGCACGGGACGAGCATGGGACGACTAGCAGCGACAACTATGCTTTTGGGCAGATGGATTCCGCTGCGGCCGAGTTATATCATTGATCGTGACACATGTATGCGGCCAGCAGCGACCAGCAGTAAGTACCCTTGCTGGATTTATCTTTGCCGACACATGCATGCGGCAATAGATTGGGTCGATCTGACTCTCTCTGTGCCATGCTAATTAAATCATTGATTGTTTTCTCCCGTGATTTGCATGTAATGGGAGAATACGTAGCTATGATGATTCAAGAAGATCGAGGCATGGGATAATAGATGACCGCAATCAACTCCGACAAGTTCGCTGTGAGGTATCGGTTGCATCCGCGCCTGAACTTTCCAATCTCGCTGTTCCGCCGAGTTTCCGAAACACCGTATGTACGTGCTCCATCCAAGGTACGCCATTGTACGTCCAGTTCTATCCATCAGTTTTGCATTTTAAACTAATGACTTCGTGGTGCAAGGAAGATATAATTTTGATATCAATAATGCAAACATATAAGATTGATCGCAATGGAAAAAAGGTATAAAATATGCACCTTGGGTGTGCACGTAGAATTATTCTTTTTTACTGTCTTTACATTAAAAACAGGGAAACTATCCATTATAATGATGGATGACTATTAGGGAAAGAAGCAGTAAGCAAAAATCACCAAAATTGTTATGCAGGAATAGAGCCGGTCTTCATCTTGCAAGAGCTGGTTGGCACACTTTTTCTGGCACATAAACTTTGAACTGTGATTTTTTTTAGCCGAGAGCTCCTCGTATGTTTTTTGTAGCCGAAACTTTGCAAAAAACATAGAATGTTTGATCTCTCAAAGTTTTAGGTTTTTTTTCAATTTATTTTGAATTTACTGTTTGTTGAGGGTGTAGGGGCACCCAGGTGTTGAAAGTCCTGCCTCATAATTTAGTACAACTTCTGCAAACAGAGAGCACATTTATCATGCTTCATGGACGAATCTCTGGTTTTACGATGGTTGTTTCTCCAGTGTAGTTGCATAGCTAGCCTAATTTTTTACAATATGTGGTTCATTTGACTCATGTTGAATTTGTGGTAGTGTAGGTCAAATTTGCCTCATTATTATTATTTTGTTTTCTAAGCTTTTGAACTTAATCCTTCCGGAGTCCATCAATCATGCGTTAATAATTATTTTTAAGACTTTCATGACATAACCACAACAAAGGAGGAAGTAGATTTCAACCTCGGCATGCGTATTCCTGCTGTCATGAGGTGGCACCATCCGGATGTTGTTGTGTCCATTGATATAGGTTTTTATGGACATGTCAATTACTTCTCCCGTTGCAACGCACGTGCATATGTGCTAGTATACCCAGAAAGGCGAGGGGCACTGGGCCGCCCCTCTGGGGCCATGCAAGCCAGCGGGCCACCGACCCACTCGGCCCACCCGAGGGCAAGGGAGGAAAAAGATCCAAGTCAGAAAGCACAGGGGCCACCAGGCCCCGCGAACCAGACAGCCCAACATCCTGGCCACGGCCCACCGACAGGATCCACACCAGCGGGAGACCCTGGCCTAGGGTTTCCCCCCGACGCCGCGACGCCGCCGCCGATGAGCCGCCCCCGCATCGCGGCGAAGAGGGCCTTGGACGCCGCCCCAACGACTGTCCAGGGAAGGGAGGGGGCGGGGAACCCGCCGACGGCGAGCAAGGGACCGAGCCAGGGTCAACACAGAGACGCGGGGGAGAGAGGGGAACCACAGATCGCAAGCGCTTACCAGATCTACAACCCCGGCGGCGAGCCACACACCACCAGGCCTCCGCCACCGCCGGCGAAGGCACGCGGCCGCGCCCACCCGGAGCAAACTTACGAGCCTTGGACGCAGCGCCACGACGAGGGGAGGAAAGGCCAGCAACGGGGAGGCGGGTCATCCACTTCGGTGTCAGATGCGTAGTCGCCCAAGGCCTAGAACCTATTTGCCCGAGGCAGGCCACGACCGGCGGGGGGGAGGGGGCAGTCCAACTCCGGAAGCGGGGAGGAGGAGACGACGGGGACAGAGCAGATCAGGGAGGGGAGCGGGGACGCGTCATCTGCCGACGAGGGCGCATGGGAGGGGGGAGAGGGGGGAGGAAACGTGAGGGAGGAGGGGAAGTGGAGCCATCACTAGCAAGCACAAAACATGTGGTTCAGTTTGCCTTTGTATTGTGATAACATACGTTAACTTCCCATGTCTAGTTCCTCGCTGATTACCATGAACCAAACAAGGAAATACAGATTCTCTTCAAATCTCACATATAATTCCTATTATGTGCCAAACAAAAGATCGTATCATCCCATATCTAATCTCAATACAACTCCCTACTCTAAACTTCCATTCCTCTTCCCAAATATTACAAAACGCTTCGAGATTCATCTTGGCCAACTGTCAGCAAGGGAAGCGGGTCTCATGACGGGGCGTACGACCCAAGTCGTATAAGATTTTTCTCCCTTAAATTGGATCTCTCTCGCGAGCCTACCAAGCAGCAAAGAGGTAGAAATGCAGCGGGAGTGGTCACCAAAAAAATTGTACTACCACCCTCAAAAAAAAATGTGTACTACCAAGTTTATAGTTGTGAATAATAGAGTTGAGTTGCCTGTGGTGAGAATGTGATATCCCAGGGGCGTGAAAGTCCTCAAGAGGTGTGGGTAGTGAATCCACCACGCGACAGACTCCCTAGGGTTGATCATGGATTTTCAACAAATTTTCTATCAAAAACGAGATGAATTACAGACAGGTACAAATGGTTCTCACATTCAGTAGCACTTTTTTGCTATCTGAATGAGAGAGTTGGCCTTCCTCTGCGCTCTACTGGTGCCAGTCTTAGCGACCTGTGAGAGGTGCTCGTGGAGGCCGAACCTGAGCGCGTGCACCAGGAGCGTCTGCTTCTTGGATCCCAGCTCCAGCAGGACGGACAGCGCGCACTCCTTGTTCTTGGGCGTGCCTTCCTTGATAAGCTGCACGAGCTTCTCCACGAATGGCGTTGTCCCGATCTCTCCAAGACAGGTTGGATGCGACGACAGCAGCAGAAAGATGGAGAGCGCCTCGTCGACCATTCCAAGGCTCCTGTCGTCGATGACCTTCATTAGCGCTGGGACGATGCCGGCCTGGGTGGCCCTGACCTTGTTCTGCTGGTTGAGGATGAGGTTGAAGATAGCCGTGGCGGCGTCCTTCTTGCCCCGGACGGTGCCGTTGGTCAGGAGCTCCACCAGCGGCGCGATGCCGCCAAGGGTCCCGATCATGGCCTTGTTCTCGTCGAGCATGGACAGGCTGAAGAGCGTCGCCGCCGAGTTCTCCTGCCCCTCCGCGCTGCCGTTCCGGAGGATCTCGATGATGAGCGGGATGGCGCCCCCCTTGGTAATGAGAAGCTTGTTGCCATGGTCAATGGACAGGTTCAGCAGCGAGGTCACCGTGTTCTCCTGCACCTTCTTGTCCGGGTAGGCCAGCAGGCCGATCAGGGCGGGGATGCCGCCATTGCCAACAATGAGAGCCCTGTTCTCCGGGGACTCCTTGGAGAGCATCCGGACCTTCTTGGCCGCTTTTCGCTGCACGTCAGGGTGGATCGACGACAGCGCTTCCACCAGCGACGGGATGTCCTCTCTCGGGTGCCCATCCTGCTCGGCCACGGGCTCCGGCTCCCTCCTCTGCAGCTCCACCTTGTGCTTGTCGCACCACTGCAGGATCAGGTTCTTGAGCGCGTAGTTGGGCGCCAGCGAAAGGTGCGCCAATGGCTGCCGCATCTTCGGGCATGTCCTCTCCCCGCTGTCCAGCCACTTCTGGATGCTTCTCCTCTCGTACGTCTGCATATTTCAAACCAACTTCTTATCTAAACCAAAAAATATTTAAAGGAAAACAATAATTTCCTTTTGAACATGGTTCATCTGTTGTACTACGACTAAAGCAAGTGGAATCAAGATTCGGCAATGCGCGTGCCTGTCCACTGGCGACAATGACAGGATCCGTCATGATCTCCAACGTGATAGGGCAGAGGAAGTCATCCGGGATCATCAACGAGGGGCACTTGTCGAGGGACTTGGTCACGAAGACCTCGCTACCGAGGACATTTTTCTCGTCAATGCCAGCGATCGCCTTGAACTTGTGGAGGAGCTCGATGATCTGCTTTGTGCTGTCCGCATGCTGCCCGTTCCGCTCGTTGATCAGCTTCTTTATGGCCACCGTCTCCGCCCTCAGATCCGGCAGCATCTGCAGCTCCAGCTTGCTGGCCAGCCTATCCAGTATTGCCCTGTCCGCATTCCTCTCCTCGTCCTTGTCGTTCTGGAGTATCACCATGAGATCCATTGACAACTCTATGTCTTGCGTGTCCGTTCTCTTCTTGCATCTCATCAGCTGAGCGTTCATCAGCTCCACCTAATCAACAGGATCATATGTGTGATTGTGTGATCCGTACGTAAATGGCTTGGAGGAGCATTATTGATGATGCACTTACCTGCTCGGTGACTTCATCGGAAATGGCGAGCTCCGCGTAGGGCATTCCATCCAGCGCAGAGTTCATCTTCTCGTACACAGCGCGGAACCTCCCCAGCACAGCCTCGCTCTCCAGCGCCTGAAAATCGATTGGCCTCAAATCAATTGGTCAAGGCCACGCATGGCAAGAAGGGGCTAGGAGAAAGACATCTGGGCATGGCCATCTGATCGGACCAGAAAGATTTTGCTGCCGTCGTTGCAGGATCGGAGGAGGCGGCGCGCGGCGGACAAGGCCCGACCGAGGAGGGTGAGGCGGCGGTAGGCATCATCGGTGAGCCGGGGCGCGGAGTCGCGGAGCTCCTCGAGCAGCGGAAGGATGAGCTGCAGCCAGCGAAGAAGGTTGTGGCATTCCTTTCGCTGCGTGCGGCGGAATTTCGAGTAAGCGCGGGCCGAATTGACGGTGGCGAGGAGCTCCTCCACGAGGTCCTCGTCGTCCATCTCCCTTGCCCGGGTCCCGGATGGCTCGGGGTCAGCGGTGGCCGCCGCCGACGGTGGCAGCGCCGGTTGGGGCATGCGGCATCAAGCGGTTGGCGAGCTGCGTACGGAGAAACGAGAGGCGCGCGTGAGAGAAACGGAGGCGAGAGCATGAAAGGCAAAGCCAGAAATAACAAGGGATGAGGAGACTCGGTCGATGGAGAATGCTTTTTGCGCGCTAAATCGCTGGGAAGCGCTTCTTCTCTCGTCCAGACAAGCCTTAAAAATGAAAAATACTACAAAGTTCATGCAGTTTGCATAAGATGTGTACTCCCTACAAAATTAGACACCCATATTTTTTTTCTTTTTCAACCGGAACACACTGATTCCATCTAGAAACAAGAACCACAGGAGCCCCAATCTCTCTTAGCAATTTGGAAGATCTAACTATCCATTTCATTTGTTTGATGCGATTTGGGCCGTTGGATCAAGCAACTCGAAGACCTAAACTGTCTGCAGCGTTTAAGATGTAATTCTATCCCAATCACGTAAAGATTTCATGATTGGGGCAGAATCACATTTCGAGCACATAGCAAGGTGAATATCATTACAACATACTCCCTTCATCCCGGAAAAATTGTCTCCGTGGCCATTTTACTAAAACACCCCCACCTAATTCCCGTCGCAACCTGCAGTCCTCGTCTTCTCCGGTCGACAGTCCGCCGCTCAGACACAGACGCATGGACGCCGGAGATCCCCTGCACCGTGCTACTCCCCTGCTCTCCCGCGCGTCCTCCGCCGCCGCCGCAGCTGCCTCCTCCGCCGCTCCCTTCTGCCTCGCGCAGCTCCCCTGACTCCCTTGCCTGCCTCGCGAATCTTCCCTCTTTCACCCAAAAAATTGTTTCTTCTTCCTCCCGCCGCGTCTCCTGCTGGCGGCCACCCCCTCCCTCCTAGCGTTGATGGAAGAAGCATGGCTGGCCCTCGGCCCGACGGCCGGCGACGCGACCTTCCCACCCCCGCCCCGGCCCCCATGGCGTGGGGCGCGGCCGCGACGACGCAGCGGGGGACGGTGGCCAACAAATCGTCTGCGCAGGCGGTGAGACGAATCGTGTCCAGCTGCGCCAACTCGAGCGGCCTGGCCGTGGCCGTCGTCGACGCCAACGCTGTCATCTCGGGCGGCGCCACGCTCTCCTCAACTGCGGGCCGGCTGGTCACGGTGCTCGAGGAGGTGTGCGACGCCGCGCGCCGGAGGCTCGCGTTCCTGCCCACCCCCGTCGAGACCGTCGAGCCAGCCCCTGAGTTCGTCAAGAGAGGTCGAATGTTTACTTAAGCCAGCCTAGCGCCTCGCACTGCTGCTTTCATTTGCTGAATAGAGCTTAAACTCTGCACTTTCATGGGTTTCCATTCTCTGCTCTCTATTACTGCTTGATGCTCTTTGCATTGTTGTATTCAGTAGGGCCAGCTTGAACCGTTTGCACCAGGAAGAAGACCGGCCCAATGTTGATGAAGGGAGGCAGCCAACAGGATGCCCTGCAAATCAATTTTGAGCAAGGTGTGTGTAGATTCAGAAATGTTCAGACTGAATGTTCACCGAATTAGTAAATCTTGTCTTTCCTAAAAACTGAATTTGTATATTAAGTCTTTGCTAAATGCCAGCTTCCAGAGTTTAAATGTTCAGTCTTGTCTTCCCTAAAAACTAAATTAGTAAATCTTGTCTTTCCTAAAAACTGATCATGTCTTCTAACAAGGTGCATATGCGAGTGTTGTGTTAACACTCAACACTGAATGTTCAGTCTTGACTTTGAATTTTCACCAAATTTGCAAATATTTTCTTCCAACAAGGTGCATATGCCAGTGTGAACCAAACAACAAACTGAATTACTCTGAATATTCGGAAAATATCATGTTAGACAAGATTGTGAATTACTCTGAATATTTATATGGAACGGCAAACTGAATTTTTTGACCATTTGACTTGTTCTAAACCGTAGGCAAAGCTGTTTGGATCCTCAAATACATGAGTAATTAAAAGAGCATGTACCATCTGCAGCATCTCAAGAAATTCAAAGAAATTCAGAATACGGTACAGCATCTCAAGACATCTGGCCACCTTTTGTTTTGGTCAGATGACCAGATTGTGCGAAATTGTGCCCAACCACAAAGACAAATGCACTAGCACCACATAGTTGCATTGACCAAATAGACTTGTTCCATGAGTGCTTAATTTGCATTGATCAGATATATTGTAATTGCAGAAATCTTAGGAATATTGCCTGTCCAATCTTTGTGTAGAAATTTTATGACTATGTGAATTAAAGGCTTTCAACTAAGAAGATGATTATTTCGACTACATACTTCTATCATATGGAGCTACATACTCCTATCATATGGAGCCAAAGTGCTCTTTTATTTAAATTTTATATGGAACCAAATTTTATTTAAGTTGGGTGACAAAATAATTCTGCAGTTCTTACTTGAGGCCTGCCAAATTATGTATTATAGTGTTGCCTAGAGCTACTGCCTGAGCTTAAAAGTCTATTCAAGAAAACCTTTTATATGAAACCAATCTTCTTCCCTTCAAAAAGTCTGTTCCTTACAGATTATTAAAAGATGCTTCAGTGACTTCTGAGAGATTAAAAGTCTCCTTGTTCATTTTGTTAACTAGAGGAACATGATGGCCATTCCTTATAGAAACATGGTAACTTCAACAAAAGAAACATCAATCAACTCTTGTACTCCTCTGCTCCCTGCTTGCTTTTTAGGCTTTCCAGTGACATTATATTTTCTTTCAGAGGAGGTTGCAGTGCTCTGCTCTCTGCTTGCTTTTTAGGCTTTCAAATAATTCCCAATACATTCAGATAAATCTAGCTGATTCAAATAATCCCAAATTAATTCAAATAAATCTAGCGAATTCAAATAATTATAGCTAATTCAAATAATTCTAGCTAATTCCAATAATTCCTAATTAATTCAAATAAGTCTTTTGCCTCGTTAAAAAAACTATTTTAGCTTTGCCTCTCTATACACGATCGCAGATTCCGAGTGCTGGTAATTAGTAAGAGGACATTTTCATCTCTTTTACTCCCTCCGTTCCATAAGAGTATTTCTTACACTATATTATGGAACGGAGCAAGTAAGTCAGTAGTGTCGTCAGCTGCGACAAGCCAGCGACATAGTGCTAGGATATGTTCAACACTGCCATGTTTCAGTCTTGTTTTTTGCAGAACTGAATTTACTAGCACCATTTTGCATCTTGCCATTACTGTGCAAATACCAACCTGCTCCCTGTTACTGGAGTACACCTAACAAAATCACTGCTATCAAGAGTGCAAAATGGATATGAATTCTCAGACTACACCATGTTCCTGTTAATCATAAGAATAAGGAAGAGAAGGAGAAGGAGAAGAAGGAGAAGGAGAAGGAGAAGAATAAGAAGAAGAGCTCCTAGCATAGAAGAAGGATCTCTTCTTCTTCTTACAAATAAATCCAAATAATTCAAATAAATTGAATTAAATCAAGTAAATTCAAAGAAAATCAAATAATTCACATGACACACTCCAATCTTTTCTCATTGAACACCTGACACAAAGACATACACATGACACAACACATGACACATGACATACACAAGACATACACATGACACATGACATACTCCTATCATTTCTTTTCATTTCCCTTTCCTTTTCCTGAGCTCTATTCCCCTTGTTCTATAATGGCCATCGTGTCAGTAATTAGCTCTGCACTGCAATATACATCGGTTATTTCCTCTCCACCATTTTGTAGACGGTCCTTGTATAGATGCAGCTGCTTGTAGGTATTTCCTCCTTGATCTTTCATGACTTCAACCATTACTGCTTGTAGTGTGATAAAGCTTTTGAACAACTTATGTGCATCATAATTCTCAAACTCCTCCTCTACACCATGTACCAACTCCTAGATATTCATAGGTGCTCTGCAGTCGGTTAGGGATTGGAGGGAGCATTGAAAACAAAGGTACAAAACATTAAGCTCGGGGCTGTTAGGCGGTTGCTGTAATAGTCGAATGTCTACATCCGTTTGTTGCGCAGCTTCTAGAAAACCTGCATCATTAGGTAGGACATGTGGTCTCGCATTATCTTGTTGGATGAAAATTGTTGTGCCCACGTCTTCGTTGGGCCACTTGTCTTGTATTGCAGGGATAACATTATTGATCAGGTAATCTCTACAGACGGGCATGGTTACTTTCACTGATTTCATCTCTATCATTCTCGATCTCTGTTTTGGCTGGTTCTTTGCGCCTCAATCTCTACCACGAATGCTCAGGTGCCAATTTTTCCATCAAATGTTAGTTTCCCATCGTTGGTGTAGCGAGGCTTGGCAACATCGGTTAAGAACATTACCTTGCCAATGCTGTGTGTATTGGGCGGTACACTCTGGTTCTGGTTCTTCAGGCAGTACATAGTAGTATTCGTGACTCTGGTCATATCGTACCATTTTTCATCTATGTGGACCATATTGTTCATTGACTTGAAACTGGGCCAAGGGGTTGATATCCATTTTTCATCCATCATGGATATGCAGAACTTGAGTCTCGCTATCTTGTTGTGTGGCTTCAGCAAGGGCTTGACTTTGTTCGTGATGCGTTTCAGCTCTTGCAATTCAAACCTGTTGTGTAGGGTCGACCGGGGAACCCCTAAACACCTTGCAAGAGACCGAATAGTTCTTCTATTCAGGGGGATTGTCGTTGTTCTCGCCGGATCTAGCTCTTTTCTCTTTCTACCACTGTTCTTCTTTTTAGTTGAAACATCAACTTCTTGGCCTGTTGCAAGTTGTTCTTTCGCTCGATTCCATATTCTTGTAACTGTTCGCACGTGAACATTCCGCATATTCGCAATGAGCACCCTGTCATACAGGTGAACCTGTCCATCTCTAAGCTCGATTACTCGTAGAGCAAAATAAACACTATATCTCTCCTTGTCTGACAGGTCCTTCCCTCTTGGATTGCCATGTGCATCAGCTTCTTGAGCTTCTTCCAATTCTGCATCTTCTTGTGCCTCTTGAGCTTCTTCCAATTCTGCATCTTCTTGTGCCTCTTGAGCTTCTTCCTCTTCAGGAAACCAATTCAATTCAATGTCTATATCCTCCTCTTCCAGGATCAAGTTCAAATCAATAGTGTTACCTTGATGAGCTTGTTCTTCTTGTTGAGCTTCATCCTCCTGTTCCAGGATCAAGTTCAAATCAATAGTGTCACCTTGATGAGCTTGTTCTTCTTGTTGAGCTTCATCCATCTCTTCTGGGATCAAGTTCAAATCCATAGTTGTGTGCTCCTGCTGATCTCATAACAAGCGTATACAAGAGATGAATGGTTAGCATATAATTATAACAAGAAAGCCATGAAGAATCCTAGACAAAAAGCAAAGAAACCAAGAAAGGGAAAAGTAGATATTAAAAGTACTCATTGTTCATAAGCTAACTGAATGTTCTGAAGCTGTCAACTGTTTTATATAGATTGTTCTAGGATTTGCACAAATTTCTGTCAATGATCTAATTGAATGATCCTATATACTGCTAACTTAATTTTCTGAAGCTAGCATCCTTTTCTACTACATACATATTTTTTTTTGTTTTCAGCAACTACAGGTCCTACTACATCTCTCTTTTTTTTGCAGGGACTAGGCCAGGAATTAAAAAGCAAACAAAAGCAGGGGCCAGGAGTACATCTCAACTTTCACTGTATTTCTTGTTGACAACTAGTACAGGTACACATTCTGAATATTGAAATTATCTTTTGTTAGTTACTAGGATAGTGGTTCATCTTGCTTGTCTAATCTATGGAGGAGACCTAGGGCATCAACCTCCCCAACTTGAATTTGTAGATGCTCAATTTAGATGTTTTTGTCCTAACAAACAAGTAAACTTCTACAACTCTAGTGTTGTTGTGGTAAACTACTGTAGTTGATCTGTATCTTCCTGCTGTTGTTGTTCCAACCATAAGGCTGGATCATCACGTGTAAACTACTACACTGATAAGTCCCGCACCTTAATTACTCGAAGAAGGTAACAACTTGTGTCATTACTCAAAATAAAATGATGATCTACTAGTCTTAATAATGCTTAGAACCTTGCGGTCTTGCATCATGTTCAGAATAAAAATTCGAACCTTACAGTCAAAACTGAATGTTGACAGTAGTAGTAAGACTAGAAGAAGAATTCCAAATAAACTCAAATAAATTCAAATAAAGACCTGTTCCTTCTTCTTTTCAGGAGCTGCTAGCTAACAAAAGTTTAAAACATTGAAGTAAAGCAAGCAGTAGGTATATCATCCTCACAAACTTGTTCTTTTTTCTTTTATTATTAATATAAACATCATGCATGAATCTTGGACATCATGACTGCGTCTATGTAGACCATGGCAGTAGTTATAGAACTATGTGTTGGGGAACGCAGTATTTCAAAAAAATTCATATGGTCACGCAAGATCTATCGAGGAGATGCATAGCAACGAGATGGGAGAGTGTGTCCACGTACCCTCGTAGACCGAAAGCGGAAGTGTTCAGTCACGTAGTTGATGTAGTCGAACGTCTTCGTGATCCAACCGATCCAAGTACCGAATGTACGGCACCTCCTCGTTCAGCACACGTTCAGTTCAGTGATGTCCCTCGAACTCTTGATCTAATTGAGGCCGAGGGAGAGTTCCGTCAGCACGACGACGTGGCGACAGTGATGATGAAGTTTACCGGCACAGGGCTTCGCCTAAGCACTACGACGATATGACTGAGATGTGTAACTGTGGAGGGGGGCACCGCACACGGCTAAGAGAAACTTTGGTGTGCCTTTGGGGTGCTCCCCTCCCAGGTATATAAATGAGGTGGGAGGATGAGGCCGGCCAAGATGTGGTGCGCCAAGGGGGGAGTCCTACTTGGACTCTTGGTCCAAGTAGGATTCGCCCCCCCTTTCATATTCCAAGAAGGAGAAGGGGGAAAGAGAGGGAGGAGAAGAAGGAAATGGGGCCGCCCGCCCCCCAACCCTAGTCCAATTTGGATTGGGCTTGGGGGGAGGGGGCGTGCCTCCACCTGGCCGCCGCCTCCTCTCTTCCACTAGGGCCCATGAAGGCCCATTAACCCCCCCTGGGGTGGTTCCGCTAACCCTCCGGTACTCCAGAAAATGCCTACCTATCCGAAACCATTTCGGTGTCCAAACATAACCTTCCAATATATCAATTTTTATGTCTCGATCATTTGAAGACTCCTTGTCATGTCTGTGATCTCATCCGGGACTCCGAACAAACTTCGGTACATCAAATCACATAACTCATAATACAAATTGTCATTGAACGTTAAGCGTGCGGACCGTGCGGACCCTATGGGTTCGAGAACTATGTAGACATGACCTAGACACATCTCCGGTCAATAACCAATAGCGAAACCTGGATGCTCATATTGGTTCCTACATATTCTACGAAGATCTTTATCAGTCAAAACCGCATAACAACATACGTTGTTCCCTTTGTCATCGGTATGTTACTTGCCCGAGTTTGATCGTCAGTATCATCATACCTAGTTCAATCTCTTCACCTGTAAGTCTATTTACTCGTTCCGTAATGTATCATCCCATGACTAACTCATTAGCCACATTGCTTGCAAGGCTCATAGTGATGTGTATTACCGAGAGGGCCCAGAGATACATTTTCGATACACGGAGTGACAAATCCTATTCTCGATTTATGCCAACTCAACAAACACCTTCGAAGACACCTATAGAGCATCTTTATAATCACCCAGTTACGTTGCGTCATTTTATAGCACATAAGGTGTTCCTCCAGTATTCGGAAGTTGCATAATCTCATAGTCCGAGAAACATGTATAAGTCATGAAGAAAGCAATAGCAGAAAAACTAAGCGATCATTATGCTAAGGTAACGGATGGGTCTTGTCCATCACATCATTCTCTAATGATGTGATCCCATTCATCAAATGACAACACATATCCATGGTCAGGAAACTTAACCATCTTTGATTAACGAGCTAATCAAGTAGAGGCATACTAGGGACACTCTGTTTGTCTATGTATTCACATATGTATTAAGTTTTCGGTTAATACAATTCTAGCATGAATAATAAACATTTATCATGATATAAGAAAATATAAACAACAACTTTATTATTGCTTCTAGGACATATTTCCTTCAGTCTCCCACTTGCACTAGAGTCAATAATCTAGATTACATAGTAATGATTTTAACACCCATGGAGTCTTGGTGTTGATCATGTTTTGATCCTGAGAGAGGCTTAGTCAACGGGTCTGCAACATTCAGATCCGTATGTATCTTGCAAATCTCTGTCTCCCTCCTTCACTTGATCGCGGATGGAATTGAAGTATCTCTTGATGTGCTTGGTTCTCTTATGAAATCTGGGTTTCTTTGCCAAGGCAATTGCACCAGTATTGCCACAAAAGATTTTCATTGGACCCGATGCACTAGGTATTACAACAAGATCGGATATGAACTCCATCATCCAGACTCCTTCATTTACTGCTTCCGAAGCAGCTATATACTCTGCTTCACACGTTGATCCCACCACGACGCTCTGCTTGGAACTGCATTGATAGGGGCAAAGGTGTCTCATCTTTCGATGAGATGGTGGCTATCGTTTTGGAGGAAGTCGACTTTGACGATCCGACTACGAACGTGCGAGGACGTCGCGCCTTAGCAATCGCTGAACCAACTCCGAGAGGTTATTGACCACGCCGGAGCATGATCAACCTGACCACGAAGGTCTGTTTCCTGCAGGCAAACGAAGAACAAGCAAGAAACTGAGATTGCAATCTGAATATTGCGAATATAAGATGAAAGCTTTATTGATCAAGGTGGGGTTCTGTGACCTCTTGGTCTGGTTATTTGACACAAACGAAGTACGCGAAGCTGCAGCTATGGCGAATTTTTAATCTAAACAAAACCCAAAGTCTAAACGATGCCCTAAGGGCTGTATATATGGAGGAGAGAGGGGGAATTTCGTGGCCCTTGGTGGAGGGGTCCTAAACCAACCCTAAATCTTGTTTGCCCACACATAAGGACTCTAAAAACAGCCTATACTTAAGTATTTCGAAAATACATGGGCCTGGCCCAATAATAAGGTGACGCAACACCTAGAATAGCCTCTGAACGAAATTTATAAAGTGACATCTTGTATATTTCGTCCCATGCTTCATGCACTCATTATGGTGGCTTCAGTCATGTAATCATCATTTGTAACTCCGTTCTTGTTCCCTTGCGCATGCCATCATCTCCATGCTTGAACTTGCTCCAAGGTTTATCTTTCTTGTCCAAGTTAGGCCCTTCATTTGTAAGCAAAACAAATGTATCCAACATAGGCAGCATCATATTCACATGAACATTAGAATCGTTACCAAGAAACGAAAGTACCTGATAATTCAATTGGCGTGCGCAAGCTCTAGTAATTGGTCCAGTATGTACAGCAGTAGGGGCTGTGGGTGTAACAATGGTATTGATGTCCTCATCATCCTCCCCTTCTTGAAATGAAGTCGTCCTCGACGAAAATTCATCGTCCTCACCCAAATAAGGCTTCAAATCTGCAATGTTAAAAATGGGACTAATCCCAAAATCTGCAGGCAGCTTAAGTTTATATGCATTATCATTTATTTTCTCTAACATCTTAAAAGGATCATTAGCACGTGGCATTAGCTTTGATTTGCACAAATTAGGAAATCTATCCTTACGCAAATGTAACCAAACAAGATTTCCAGGTGCAAACACAACATGTTTTCTACCCTTATCTCCAGCAAGTTTATATTTAGCATTCATACGCTCAATGTTTTCCTTAGTTAACTCATGCATTTTTAAAATCAATTTAGCACGTTCTTTAGCATCAAAATTAACCTTCTCCGAAGATGGAAGAGGCAACAAATCAATAGGTGCACGAGGTAGGAAACCATACACAATTTCAAAAGGGCACATCTTAGTAGTAGAATACAATGAACCATTATAAGCAAATTCAATATGAGGCAAGCATTCTTCTCACATTTTCTTGTTACTTTTTAAAACAGCCTTAAGCATAGTAGACAATGTTCTATTGACTACTTCAATTTGTTCATCAGTTTGGGGATGACAAATAGTACTAAAAAGCAGTTTAGTCCCCAACTTAACCCATAAACATTTTCAAAAGTGGCTAAAAAATTTAGTATCACGATTTGAAACAATAGTATTTGGCACACCATGTAAGCGAATAATTTCATGAAAGAACAAATCAACAACATTAACAACATCATCGCTTTTATGACATGGTATAAAGTGTGCCATTTTCGAGAACCTATCCACGACAACAAATATGCTATCCCTCCTCTTCTTTGTTCGAGGTAAACCGAAAACAAAGTCCATCGATATATCCTCCTAAAGAACACTAGGTACAGGCAAAGGCATATATAAACCATGAGGATTGAGTCGTGACTTAGCTTTTTGACATGTAGTGTAGCGAGCAACAAAACGCTCAACATCCCGTCTCATCTTTGGCCAAAAGAATGTGTAGCAAGTATATCCTCCGTCTTCTGACGCCAAAGTGTCCCATTAATCCTCCTCCATGCGCCTCCTGCAACAACAAAAGACGAACAGAGCTAGTTGGAATGCATAGTTTGTTAGCACAAAACACAAATTCATCGTTAAGAACGAACTTGTTCCAAGTTCTCCATTCCTTACAATTCTGTAATACATCTTTAAATTCAGCATCATGCATATTGATCTTTGATGGTCTCTAAACCAAATATTTTAAAGTCAAGTTGTGAAAGCATAGTATAACGACGAGACAATGCATCAGCAATAACATTTTTTTACCCTTCTTGTGTTTAATGACATAAGGAAAAGTCTCAATGAATTCAACCCATTTAGCATGTCTATGGTTCAGTTTTGCTTGACTTTTAATGCGTTTCAAAGATTCATGATCAGAATGTATAACAAATTTCTTGGGCCATAAATAATGTTGCCATGTTTCTAAGGTCCAAACAAGAGCATATAATTCTTTGTCATAAGTAGAATAGTTTAGACTAGGCCCACTCAATTTTTCAAAAAAGTATGCAACAGGTTTGCCATCTTGTAATAACACATCTCCTAATCCAATTCCACTAGCATCACATTCAAGCTCAAAAGTCTTATTAAAATCAGAAAGTTGGAGTAAGGAGCATGTGTCAACTTATCTTTCAATACCGTGAAGGCTTCTTCCTGTGCGGTACCCCAAACAAAAGGCACATCCTTCTTTGTAAGCTCGTTGAGAGGTGCAGCAATGATGCTGAAATCTCTCACAAAACGCCTATAGAAACCAGCGAGGCCAAGGAAACTCCTGACTTGTGTGACCGTTTTGGGCTGCGGCCAACTCTCAATAGCTTCAATCTTGGCTTTATCAACTTCAATTCCCTGTGGAGTAACAACATAGCCAAAAAAAGATACTCGGTCGGTGCAAAAGGTGCACTTTTCAAGGTTACCAAACAAACGTGCATCACGTAGAGCAATAAAAATAGCATGTAAATGTTCCAAATGTTCCTCCAAAGATTTGCTATAAATCAATATGTCATCAAAGTAAATTATCATAAATCGTCTAATGAAAGCACGTAAAACTTCGTTCATTAATCTCATGAAAGTACTAGGTGCATTAGTTAACCCAAAAGGCATGACTAACCACTCATATAATCCAAACTTAGTTTTAAATGCTGTTTTCCATTCATCTCCCAATTTCATACGAATTTGATGGTATCCACTACGCAAATCAACTTTGGAGAATATTGTAGAGCCACTCAATTCATCAAGCATATCATCTAGCCTAGGAATAGGATGACGATAACGAATAGTAATATTATTAATGCCTCTACAATCAACGCACATACGTGACGTATCTTCTTTTTCGGCACTAAAATGATAGGAACAGCACAAGGACTAAGGGATTCGTGTATATAACCTTTGTCGAGCAGTTCTTGTACTTGACGCATAATCTCCTTCGTCTCTGCTGGATTGGTACGGTATGGTGCACAGTTGGGTAATGATGCACCGGGAATTAAGTCAATTTGATGCTCAATCCCTCAAATAGGTGGTAATCACGGTGGCACGTCTCGTGGAAAGACATCAGCGAACTCCTGCAAAATGTTAGTGACAGCAGGAGGCAAAGAGGAAGGCATGTCCTCGAATGAAAAATAATGCCTCTTTGCACACAATAGCGTAGCAAACAGATTTGCTAACATCTATATCATCAATATCAGATTTGGTGGCAAGTTTTTCAATTTAATTTCAGAAGCAACACTAGATGGTTTATTATTAGGCTTCATTTATTGCTCAAATTCTTTTACCACAATCTGATTTTCACTCTTACTTTGCTCTTGTTTAGCTTTATTAGCTCTATTAATATCATCTTTCAAAATGGAATCAGGAGTCATAGGAAGCAAAGTAATATTTTTATCCTTATGAACAAGAATATACTGATTGTTTCTACCATGATGTACATAATTTTTATCAAATTGCCATGGTCTACCAAGTAATAAGGAACATGCTTGCATGGGCACCACATCACAATCAACATAATCAGCATATGTAGAAATACTAAAATGCACACGAATAGTACGTGTTACCTTAACCTTGTCGCTGTTGTTGAACCATTGGATGTAGTAAGGATGTGGATGTGGTCTTGTGGTGAGAGATAGCTTCTCCACCATCTCCATGCTAGCCAAGTTATTGCAGGTCCCTCCATCTATGATGACGCGAACAGAACGTTCCTTCACAACTCTCTTTGTATGAAACAAATTATGCCTCTGATTTTGCTCAGCTTGTGTGAACTGCACACTCAAAACACGTTGAGCAACTAAACATTTATACCTGTCAGCATCTTCAGCAGCCATGTATTGCGTCTCATGATCAGAATCGTCTCCACCGTGTTCTTCATGTGTAATAAGAGCCAAAGTCTTCTCATCATAGTCATTAGCGGACTCATACCCACCATCCTTAGTAGCAATCATCACACGCTGAGATTGACATTCTTTCGCAAAATGTCCTCTTCCTTTACAACGACGATAAATAATCATCACACTCTAGCTCCGTCTCTCTCCCAACCTTATTCCTCTCCTACACATATGCATGGATGCCGATCGATCTTCCTTAATACACGAGGTAGATCGATCTCCCTTAATACATGAGGTAGGCCTCTCTCCTCCTCCACACATATACCAGCCATTGTACCTCTATAGTTAATTAGGCCTCCCTCCCCCCACCACAAACCGATAGTCGAGCGTTGTAGGTAGGTATCCATGCCACAGTGACAAACCGCACCTGTCCCCTCTCTTGTTCTAGTAGGCCAGCCACTCCATACTTTTGACGTGGGCACACACAAATTCGATGTCACTCTTTATGACTGCGTGCGCGCACACACACACATCATCAGTCTCTTCGATTCTATGGACACCTCAAGTCGATGATACCTCCACGCTCTTCTCGTGGATCGCCCCCTCTCTCTATATATGATATATCCAGGACTCTATTTCACACACATTGCATATGTTACATTTTTTGATTGACCCCCCTCCCCTAAAAAAACTCTCATGAACCCACACATTATATCTCTCTATGTTTGTATCTCTCTCACACAACCCCACGTAGGTGGTGTACGTATAGAAGAAGAGAATAGGTGCACCGTGCACACGTACTCACGCTTTGTGCCCAGCCACACCCGCGCGGGTACATGGTGAAGCTCATTTCTGTACGAAATGGTAGCCCACGTGTAGGTCGTGTACCACGCGTGCACGAAACAAAGTTTGACTTGATGCGTTGGTGCGTTATTTTTAAATAAAGTTATATCGCTCAATGTCACGCACACAGAATATGATACGATTTTTATGGAGAAAAAGGTAGTCCGCTCCACTATATACAATGGAGCTTCCCTGCCTGGTTTGTCTCTCTTCAAAGTATCTCACACAAGGCTGCGGTGGCTTCTCTCTCTCTTACCGTTGGTCACTGATCCGGCTGCATCCCGTCCGCCGTTGGAAAGGGAGGACGTGCATCGTTTCTCCATTCGACAGCACCGAGGCAGCACGTCTCGATCTGCGGTACACGCCGTTCTCTCTGACCAAGCTCCGGCACGGTAGGGCCTACGCCACCTGCTCGATGTCGAAGTATGGGCAGATTCCGCCCGCCGCCGCTCACCTAGTTACACCCCGACGACCTCCAGATATCCCCTCCGGCCTTGCTCCACTGCCCGTCTTCCCACGTCGCTGATGTGGATCTTCCATAGTTCTTTGCACAAAACGTAGCTCGTCCGGCATACTTTCCGTATTGCAATCTCGTCCTCACACCGTTTTAGACAAACACAACCGTGTTGTTATCTTCCCTTAGGATAAGGAATATGCTTCTTTTTGTCGTCGCAACTGTCATCAACAATATTTGTCTTTTTACAAATTTCAAATGGGCATATTTTAGAGTGTGGATTCACTCATTTTGCTTCGTATGTGTACTCCCTCCGTTCCTAAATATTTGTCTTTCTAGAGATTTCAACAAGTGACTACATACGGAGCAAAATGAGTGAATCTACACTCTAAAATATGTCTATATACATCCGTATGTAATAGTCCATTTGAATCTCTAAAAAGACAAATATTTGAGTAGTCACTCGTTGAAATCTCTAGAAAGACAAATACTCCGGAGTATATTTAAGAACCGAGGAGGTAGTGCACAGCCGCATGGGAGACTCAGACCGGTCGTTGCGCCGCATTAATAGTGAGTAATGAGCAATCAAATCATAAGCCCCACCTTTCCCACTGTAAGTTGCTCGGAAGAAGCAACCATCAATACGCTCTTCTTTGAATCCGCTCATACTACTCCATCCATCATTGTTTATAGAGCGCACTTCAGAAAAAGAGAAAATCTCTAGGACTAAGGCAACTAGCGATCGGCCTGAAAAATAGCATTGGTTGTTATAGCACGACGTCTATTACTAGAGGAAATAATGCGTACACACATGCATGCAGTTCTTCCACCCCGGGTACACACATGCATGCACGTACTCCACTCCGTAGTACTACATCGAGAGAAAATTGCGGTTACCACGCCCTAATTAATTGAGCATTAAACCAAACGCATCTAAAGTCTCTCTGATGGTGGGAATGCATTGAGAGAAATGCATCATAATGAAGCACGCCCTATAAACTGTGATGGAGGGAGGAGTAGTATGAAGGTGCAAAACCAAGTACTCGTATGGCCAGTCGATCAACGCACCTCCTCTTGGCATATCACTGACATGTGGGACTGGAGTGTGAGCAAACCGATCTCAATTGACGGCAAAATGGCCAACCCGCCATTCCTTGAGAGAGACGAGGAGCGAGAACACACAGACGGGCTCGCACGGAGGCCAAGATATATTCAAGCATGGTTGATCGATATCATCATTACATGTTGGGCTGGCGTTTTCCGCCCTTCTCCGGAATAAATGTGTACTTTATCAGAGATTAAAAAAATAAGAGTACAGAGGCTCCACCATGCGGTTCTAGTACTAGTACTACTCATACTACTAAACCTTGCGCTTGGCTCTTCGCCTCTTCGTGAAGTCGAACAATGATGGTACTCCGCATGTTCGGTACTATAGTGTATGCCTCTGGCAATCTGACACCGAATGAACTGATGCACGTCCACCACCTGGGCGAGGGTACGTTGCATTAGTCAAAAGGCATAAGTGAGTTTCACCTTGTCCTGCAAGCTTCTCCTCGTTCTGCGAGTTGACGGGACACACCAACAAGTACTGCTAGTCCATACTCCCTCCTTTTCGGTTAATATGGCTTAATCTTTTTTGCGGGTAAATGAGAGAGCTTTATTCATATATATAAGCATTCTTAGGACGATCAGCCAAGACACTGGTCACTAGGAAGCGAGGTACCCCGCAAAAAAAGAAGTAGGAAGCGAGGTGTTTCATCAAGCCAGCTCTCGACCACATTCAAAATGCAGCAAGCACGGTTCGCACAAAGATGCGCCGCAAGGTTTGCTGACCTGTTTACATGCTGAATAACAAAAAAAGAGGAAATATTAACGAGCGCTCCTATTTGTAATAGGATATGGCGAGAATTGTGGCGAGTGTTCCATGAAATCAACTTCCATTATCACATGCGAGAACCCTCGAAGAGAACCAAATGTATTGAAGATTGCTTTATCACATTTTAAAATATAATAAGAGTGTAGACGCTCCTCCATCCGGTTCCTAGTACTACCTCTATAGACTATAGTAGTAGTACTAGTACTAGTAAACTTTGCGCTTGGCTGTTCGCCTTTTCGGGAAGTGCAACAATAATAGTACTACTAGTATAGTGTATGCTTCTGGCAATCTGACACCGAATTAACTGTTGCACGTCCACCGCCTGAGCGAAGGACAACTTGCATTAGTCAAAAGTTTCTCCTTGTCTTGCGATCCACCGCGTGCAAGCTTCTCCCGTCCTGCAAGCTTCTCCTCGTTTGGCAAGTTGACGGGACACAGCAAAGTAATGCTAGTCCATACTGCCTCCTCTCCGGTTAATATGGCTTAATTTTAAACGAGATAAATACGCTGTCTGTCACTATATATTTGTAAAAATACGGTTAGTGGACTTCATAATACGCTCATTGCGCTCAATATATACATTTTCCGGTGTTTATACGGCCACTAGCTCACCCTGGCTGAGTATGTGTGTGCATGCACGTGTAGTTGAGCACTTGAGCGTGACCGTGTGTGTTCCGTCGTGTGCTTGGACATGCATGCATTAGGGCGTCGCACGCGTTTTTGCGTCCATGTTTACACTGTTGTGTTGCATACACGTAGGGGGAGTATGTGTAGGGGCCACTAAAGGAGCAGTCAAATCACACGGTAAGTTAGTCAGAAGAAGCAACCATCACTTCACTCTTCAATGACACGTACGCAATATAAAATGGTTGATATGGAGAGAAAAAGAAAACTACTATATATACACTAGCAGGAGCCTAAGCTACAAGCCTGCTTGCTTGGGTTGCTCTCTTCACAACCATAGAACGACAGTGGCCACACCGCTGGTCACATATCCGGCCTGATCCCGTAGCTGGGGGAAGGGAACAATGTTCTGCGTAGACGCGGTCGACATCGGCGAGGGAGAAAATCCACAATCGGTGCGTCCCAATCGGGGGTCACCGCGGTATGGGCCGATGCCGCGTCCCAACCGCCCTTCTAGCTACAGCCCGACGTCCATTCCAAAAATATTAGTGCATGTTAACAAAAATTCTGTTCCGTTTCGAAAAAAGCATATAAGCTGCTACTTCTTACCCAAAGGATCTTTATATCCAACAGACACAAAATATCCATTCGACTATTCGAAATTACTTTCACTGCTAATCTAATGTCGAGGTAATTGCTGCATCGCCACCAAAACCCACCATCTCTTAAGCTAAAGTAGACCGAGCTAACCCCTATATTAGCATATTACTAAGATAAACAAAAGGCACCGTAGAATCATTTAGGACGTGAGCTTGTCAATCTGAATGTGGAGGGACACCAGCTTAGCGCCGGCCAGCAGCTTGGGCGGAACTGTGAAGAAGGTCAGCTCCTGCATGGCGACGTCACCGGGATCCCTGCTGCTTGTCACCTCCATTTACACCTTGACGGCGTCGGTCCTGCCTTTGGGCTCCCCCGGCGGGCCGTTCGCCCACAGCTTGGCCACGTAGTGCAGCAGTGGGGACGCCCCCGCTCTGATGCAGACGACCGACACGGCGATAGGCGCGCTGATGTCGAGCACGCCGCCGACCAAGAATTTTGCTTCGTATAAGTCTTTTTACACATTTCAAATGGACTACTACATACGGATGTATGTAGACATATTTTGCTTCGTATGTAGTCACTTGTTGCAATCTCTAAAAAGACTTATATTTGGAAACGAGCGAGTACAACGCATGCATGCATCCGTGACTTCCCTTTTGATACTTGCATGTGTTGATTTGATGCACCTTGCCAAATTTTGACATTTAACTAACCAAATTTTCATGCATGTCACAAAAAATTAGGGCTGTTTGAATTGTGACTATGTTTGTCTTATGTTGCCACATTATTTTTCCCACACTTGCCACACTTGCCTAACTTGAGTTGCTCAAATTGTTAGATACACTTTGGCTTGCCTAAGGGAATCTTGCCACACTTTTTGTGTATATGACATGTGGGGTTCATTGCTAATAAAACAAATTCTTGTCTTAGGTGTGGCTAATTAAAAAGACTTATATTTAGGAACGGAGGGAGTAGAAAATATAAATAATAATTCATGTTGGGCAACCCACGTTTCCGATAATTTTAGCCGTGGGCTTGTTCACAATTTTTACGAGGGGGTGGTTGTTCATTTAATGGAGGGACTTGTACCAAACTTGAACGATACAAAGTGCGACCTGGCACACCGTAACACCACTTGGAACAAGCGGGTAGCTATCTCAAAAAACAATCAACAACTAAAAAAATGGTGACTTGGCACGTAGTACACAATTTAAACGATTGTTTTGATGGAGTGAAAAAGGAAAACTACCCCACTACGTATATATAGGCCGGAGCCTCCGCGCTTGCTTGCTAGGGTTGCTCTATTCACACACTCTCATCCTCTCTAGATCTAAACAAGATAGGGGTGGTAACACTGTCTTTCTCCCTTCAAAAAACACTGTGTTTCTATCCTCACCGCTGGTTACAGATCCGGACGTATCCCCCTCCGCTAGTGAAGGGGAGGACGAGCAGCGTTTAGGCCGTCGTCGACAACGAGGGAGGAGACCCACTGCCGGCCGCACCGTTATCTCTGGCCGAGCGCCGGCGCGAGAGGTCCTCCGATCCCTTCGTTGTTGCCCTAGTGTGGGCGGATCCGGCCTCCCGCCGCCCACATATCCACATCCCGACGACCTTCAGGTACATCTTCCTTCGAAACCGCCTTAGCTCTACTTCCGCAGCTCGCTACGTCGCTGCATGTGCATCATTTTCTACCTCGTTGCCCCTCTCGATCGGATGGTCCAACGTCACCTATTTTCTTCTTCTATTGTTAGAGGTAAAGCTACTTCATGGAGTCGAATCTTGCACTTGGTTCAAACAAGAAATAAAGTGGGGGTGGGGGAATTTAGTATGTAGTACATCAGACTTGGTAAAACAGGAAGGAAAGGGGGTGAAAGTAGTACAGGCTGGTCATCCAACCGGTCTCTTGGTCGAAAAGGGAAATATAGGGGTAACGCTGTACACAGTGGTATGACCAGGACTAGATTTGCTATCCACACATAACAGTAGGTGGCTAGAATGAACAAAAATGGGACCAACCCAGATATGTTTCTTGGATGTTTGTTTCTCGGTGCAACAAACTATGAATAACCACTTTATGCCCCTGTTTAGGTACATGGTGTTGGACTGCTGGTGCACCCACTGTCCCATGCCCATATACCAAATATTTAGCTGTTCTTAATCTAATGCCCCTAGTAAAAATGAAGCCATGCCACTGTTATAAGCCATGACAAGTTTAGCCAAATGTTTTTGCCTGTAATTGTTTGAAACGCTGACTGTTCCCTCTAGCTTTTTGTGCAAACAGGGATATCCATTTCACCTGGTTGCTGTTGTGACCTTTTGGTGCACTACACAAAACTCTTCTTAAAAGAAGTGACTTTTGTGCTGTTTAACTGGAATGTTACAATGGAACAGTTGGTTCATTTCGGTGGAACTGCACAAAGGGAGATCTGTGTTCCAATCCTCATCATCCATATTGGCACGATAACCTTCCTTTAGGTAAGAATGATATTTAATGCATGTGTTCATCTCTATTTTGCGACTGCCATGAGAAAATAATGCTATTTTTTACTAGTACACTTGTACTCCCTCACTGACAAAACCAATTCTCAAATAGAAGCCCAATCATGTACTTGGTTTCACCAACTAGTGAGGAGATTGAGAAATAGAGCATGAAGAGGAAGAAGAAGAAGAGTAAACAGTGGCAAGGCGATCTTGCTGAAGCCAGAGGCCTCAGTTGAGGCCATTCAAGGGCTCCGGCAATGACTACCTTACATGTGAGATGATCCTCCAAGGAGCCCTTCCACTTCTGATGTCTCACTTAATTAATTAGGAGTACTTAAGTACCACTAATTTATTGCTGCCTAATTTTCCTGTCGGAGTTAAACAAATCTTTAGTAGCACCCTATGCTGAATCATGTACGTGTGTATGTTTGTCTATGAGGTGAATCATGTGGTGGAGCAGGGAGGGAATGCTAACTTTACCCGTTAAGATAATGGCGGTGCTTCTATTTGTTAGTGTATGTTTCATCAACTAGTCCCACTATTACAGTAATCTCACTCTCTCAATATATGTGCCAACAGGGATGCTCGATTTTGGTGGAACTGCACAAAAACTTTGGGTCCTTCATTGCCTCGACAGCTTCCTTCCTTTCCTGTTAGTTGAAGGAAATATGCCCTAGAGGCAATAATAAAGTTATTATTTATTTCCTTATATCATGATAAATGTTTATTATTCATGCTAGAATTGTATTAACCGGAAGCATAATACATGTGTGAATACATAGACAAACAGAGTGTCACTAGTATGCCTCTACTTGACTAGCTCGTTGATCAAAGATGGTTATGTTTCCTAACCATAGACATGAGATGTCATTTGATTAACGGGATCACATCATTAGGAGAATGATGTGATTGACTTGACCCATTCCGTTAGCATAGCACTTGATCGTTTAGTTTGTAGCTATTGCTTTCTTCATGACTTATACATGTTCCTATGACTATGAGATTATGCAACTCCCATTTACCAGAGGAACACTTTGTGTGCTACCAAACGTCACAATGTAACTGGGTGATTATAAAGGTGCTCTACAGGTGTCTCCGAAGGTACTTGTTGGGTTGGCATATTTCGAGATTAGGATTTGTCACTCCGATTGTCGGAGAGGTATCTCTGGGCCCTCTCGGTAATGCACATCACTTAAGCCTTGCAAGCATTGCAACTAATGAGTTAGTTGCGGAATGATGTATTACGGAACGAGTAAAGAGACTTGCCGGTAACGAGATTGAACTAGGTATTGAGATACCGACGATCGAATCTCGGGCAAGTAACATACCGATGACAAAAAGGAACAACGTATGTTGTTATGCGGTCTGACCGATAAAGATTTTCATAGTATATGTGGGAGCCAATATGAGCATCCAGGTTCCGCTATTGGTTATTGACCGGAGACGTGTCTCGGTCATGTCTACATTGTTCTCGAACCCGTAGGGTCCGCACGCTTAAGGTTTCAATGACAGTTATATTATGAGTTTATGAGTTTTGATGTACCGAAGGAGTTCGGAGTCCCGGATGAGATCGGGGACACGACGAGGAGTCTCGAAATGGTCGAGACGTAAAGATCGATATATTGGACAACTATATTCGGACATCGGAAAGGTTCCGAGTGATTCGGGTTTTTTTCGGAGTACCGGAGAGTTACGGGAATTCACCGGGGAGTATATGGGCCTTATTGGGCCATACGGGAATAGAGGAGAGAGGCCAAAAGGAAGGAGGCGCCCCCCCCTCTGGTCCGAATTGGACAAGGGGTGCTGCCCACTTTTCCTTGTTCCTCTCCTCCTCTTTCCTTCTCTCCTACTCCAACAAGGGAAGGAGGAGTCCTACTCCCGGTGGGAGTAGGACTCCCCCCTTGGCGCGCCCTCCTCCTAGGCCGGCCACCTCCCCCTCTTGCTCCTTTATATACGGGGGCAGGGGGCACCCCATAGACACACAAGTTGATCAAGTTGATCGTCTCTTAGCCGTGTGCGGTGCCTCCCTCCATCATAGTCCACCTCGATAATACTGTAGCGGTGCTTAGGCGAAGCCCTGCGTCGGTAGAACATCAACATCGTCACCACGCCGTCATGCTGACGAAACTCTCCCTTAACACTCGGCTGGATCGGAGTTCGAGGGACGTCATCGGGCTGCTGAACGTGTGTTGAACTTGGAGGTGCCGTGCGTTCGGTACTTGGATCGGTCGGATCGTGAAGACGTATGACTACATCAACCACGTTGTGCTAACGCTTCCGCTTTCGGTCTACGAGGGTACGTAGACATCACTCTCCCCTCTCGTTGCTATGCATCACCATGATCTTGCGTGTGCGTAGGAATTTTTTTTGAAATTACTACGTTCCCCAACATTAGTCGCTAATCTCGTCTTGCATTCTTCCTTTGCTGCCAGTCGCTTGGCTTATCTTGGCTTCCAGTCAAAGGAAATAGTAATTGATATGCTACCTCACACAGGTTGGTACTGGTCTTTATCCTGATTATTATTGTGCTTGTCATATGTATTGGTAATTTGTATGCTACTGTTTGCCGATTTCATAGAAGGAGTAACTTGGAGCCTGAACTCGCAGGCAAATCATTACATCGGGTGATTTCAGTAGGACTGCACAAAAAGACAAATGGACAGGTACTTATGCTGCTGCTATGTACACCAAAGTTCACTTAAACAAGCATCGATGTTGATAAGAAGAAGTGCCTATATTCATTCGAGTATCAACCGGCGTCAACCAATTGTCAAACACCAAGTGTTAGGAGAGTGAACGCCAAAAATATTGCTTGGCGCATAGCCCAGAAAAACGTAGTCCAGTCTTTGGTCCCAACTTGTGCCTTTTGGTTATCTGCACATATGGTAGCGAACTATATGGCATGGAGTCTAAAGATTCCAGACAAGTTGGTTGACGCATATATTAATCTGGCACTTAATCGGTCTGCACGCCAGGGATGCTCGATTTCAGTTGAACTGCACAAAAAATTTGGGCGGTTCATTTTCTCAACCGCCTCCTTTCTCGTCTGCAATGTAGAATTTTGGCGAGATACAAGACCAAGATGAGCCAGTAAACTAGTTGGATGAAAGTAGTGGCCAAGTTGCTCAAACCTCCCTCGGCACGAGGGCACTATTTGAGGATAAACCTACAAGCAAAGTTCAGATTGTCTGTGCTGCCTCTTATGTACTCGAAAGTTTACTCGTAGAAGCATTAATTTTAGCAAGAAGTACCTCCGACTGAACATCATTTACCAGTCTGCAATGTAGAATTTTGGCGAGCTACAGGACCAAGATGAGCCAGTAAACTAGTTGGATGAAAGTAGTGGTCAAGTTGCTCAAACCTCCCTCGGCACGAGGCCACTATTTGAGGATAAACCTACAAGCAAAGTTCAGATTGTCTGTGCTGCCTCTTATGTACTCGAAATTTTACTTGTACAAGCATTAATTTTAGTAAGAAGTACCTCCGACTGAACACCATTTACCAGTCTGTACCCTAGGTAATTAAAGTTCGTCCATGGATCATATTGGCTGTGATCTCAATCATTTGGATGCATAAACATACTAAACATGTGTATATCTGAATCTTTTTGTGAATTATCTATGAATATTGTTGTGTGATCTATCAATCATTTGGATCCATAGACATGCTGAACTTGTGTATATATGAATCTTTTGAGTTGTTGATAGTGAATGTTGGCTATGAATGTGAACGTGTCCTGTGAACCTGGGTTTGATACGAATGTTTACCTTTTCTGTTGTGCTTGTGTGTGAACTTGTTAGTATGCCTACTGTGGGGTATGTGACGTGTGGGTGTCAACGGCACACCTTCTTCCCTAGAAGAATTGCACCTGCTTTGTTAGGGTAGCAACGGCGCATCAGCTCTTTTTAATCTTTTTGCTATGTCTTGCCCCTCCCCCGCTCAACCCCTGCCGTAATGTTTTCGGCCTCAAAACAAACATAGTACTGCGTTGTTTTTGGGGCTTGATGAAAAATCGAGTGCTGGTTTTTGTAGGTTGGCCCGCCCAGCAAATGGGCTACTGGTCCACCATGGACTGGGAGGCTAAAAATACAAGTTGTATGGTGTAGAGGCAAGTAAAAAAGCCATCGAGAGCCATCCACTGAAGAAAAAAATCTTTCCTGATGTGCTTCTTCAGTCGTGCCGCCGGCCCCTCTATAATCCAGTTCGCTCGGGGATCTGGTATCATTTAAATGTTTAACAGAAGTTGGCAAGGAAAATCCTGGTTGTTTTTGACTCACAGGCAAGCAAAATCTTTGTGATTGCGTACAAAAGCTTGCGAAGATTTTAAGGACCAATAATAACACGCTCATTTTTATTTTGAGCAATAACTCGCTAATTTTATAATTATGTATATAAAAATGTGCCTCTATGGTTTATTTTTTATATTAATTGCTCCTTCTAACATAACATTATATATATAACGAGCCCAGCTAATTTGTGTATTTGAAGGAAGTGCAAATGGGCTGGGATTTCTTAGATAATATAAATGGGCCGCATTGACGCGAAATTATTTGTTCACCCAGCCCAACAAATGGACTGTACATTCTAGAAAACATGGGTTAAATATATGCCACATTTTTGCAGGCTGACATGTGGGCCAATAGGTCGAAGCCTACGCAGGGCGTTGTTAACTTGGTCGGTGAGGGGGTCCTGGATTAGGGGGTCCTCGGACAGCTGGACTATATACTTTGGCCGGACTGTTGGACTATGAAGATACAAGATTGAAGACTTCGTCCCGTGTCCGGTTAGGACTCTTCTTTGCGTGGAAGGAAAGCTTGGCAATTCAGATATGTAGATCTCCTCCCTTGTAACCGACTCTGTGTAACCCTAGCCCCCTCCGGTGTCTATATAAACCGGAGGGTTTAGTCCGTAGGACAACAACAATCATAATCATAGGCTAGCTTCTAGGGTTTAGCCTCTACAATCTTGTGGTAGATCAACTCTTGTAATACTCATATCATCAAGATCAATCAAGCAGGACGTAGGGTATTACCTCCATCGAGAGGGCCCGAACCTGGGTAAACATTGTGTCCCCCGCCTCCTGTTACCATCCGCCTTAGACACACAGTTCGGGACCCCCTACCCGAGATCCGCCGGTTTTGACACCGACATTGGTGCTTTCATTGAGAGTTCCACTGTGCCGTCATGATAAGGCTGGATGGCTCATTTGGTTGTCAAGGACAACATCACCTCGGGGGGAGCCCTGGCTGTAGGCCAAACCCTCCACTAGGCGGCTTCGTCATGACCGCCTGTTTGGCCGTCGCGCCGACGATGACTTCTCGGGTCATCAAAAACAGCCTCCATGTTGGCTTGGGATTTGCTGAGCAGATGGATCCAATAGAGCTCTTGGATCGCATCGCCGCCCTGGGAGTCGCAACGGACGATGATCGGACCAAGCTTAAACCCGACCAAAGGGAGATTAACTCTCCCCCGGTCACCCATCAGATAGCGGTGGTGGAGGAGCAATGTAGGAATTCTTCCTTTATTTTTAGGACAAACTATGTCCGGATTCCCGTGCTCTCCGAGCCGGACACCCGTCCACGGAAGGACATGGCCCATGCTCCGAACTTAGAATCAGACAGCGGGCCAGAACTATTGGGCAACATCCCGGAGTCCGAACTGCCAAGCTCGGAAACTCCTCCGCCCCTGGGCCTCAGATCGGGTCAGGTTTTGGACCAAAATCTACCCAACCACCCAGACTCAAGCGATCTTTCCCACATTAAACAAGAGCCCCAAGAGACAGTACATCACTATTGGGCCAGATTCCTCCTTGTAATGAACAAGGTCAGGGACTGTCGCGAGGAAGACGCAATTTCATTCTTTTGCAAAAATTGCACGGACAAGGGAATCCTCAACGCCATAAGTCGCTGTGACATAGCACACTTTGCTGACTTGACGGCCATAGTACGGAAGTACTGTGCGATGGAAAGCGCCTGGAAAACCCAAACAAAATTATGGGACCTTCCGGCTCTCACTAAACCCCATGTCCGAACTAAATTTGTGTACTCTCGTAAGTCACCCGATCCAACTACAAATAAACCAAAGCCCACTACAGGGTGTGGAACTGTATTGGAGGGATGGCTCAATGGGCCATGCAAAATTCACAGTACAGTAGATACCATGCTAACACATAGCCTTAGAGCATGTTGGATACTCCGGCAGGTGGCCAAGAGCGGCGAGGATATCCTCACCAACAATACAACAAAGCACCATCCTGTGGAAAATAACAATACAATATTGACAGTCTTCGAGACCTTCGCCTCAAATAATAGGCGCAAGCGAACACTCCACAGCCTTGCCGAAGTCTGCCACGTTGCAGCAATAAATCCATGGAATGACATGGCCATAACCTTCAATGCCAGTGATGAACCTCAATTCCGAACATCCCGAGCACCAGCCGCTTTGGTCCTTAGTCCAATTGTGGACGGCTTCCGGCTTACTAAAGTGCTCATGGACGGTGGCAGCGGATTAAACCTCATCTACGAGGAAACTCTTAGCAAGATGGAAATAGACAAGAGCCGCATTGAGCAAAGATGGAAAAATCACACTAGATGTGGTATTCGGCACGCCTGAGAACTATAGATCCGAAGAAATCACATTCCAAGTGGCTCCGTTTAGTAGCGGATACCACACACTTTTAGGGCGGGAGGCATTCGCGATCTTCCAAGCTATACCCCATTACGGGTACATGAAGCTCAAAATGCCTGGGCCCAATGGAATAATCACTCTGGCTAGTGATCCGGACATAACACTCCGCGCCGAAAATAAAATCGCCGCACTAGCCCTCGAGGCGTTATCCGAAGCCCTGGCGGCCGAAGAACTAACTGCGCTGCGCTCCACAGTGGACAGGGATGACGTGATACTCGACAAAAGACCCAAGTCCACCTCTTTTAAACTAGCGGACGAAATAGTTAAATTCCAGGTCCACCCAACGGACCCTACAAAAACAACATCCATCGGGGCAGAGCTGAACCCCACAACAGACGCCCACTTCGGGAGTTCTTGCGCGAGAATTGGGACATCTTCGCCTGGCATCCTTCAGACATGCCAGGAATCCCACACAGGCTGGCCGAGCATAGCCTTAACATTCTAAAATGGTTCAAGCCGGTCAAGCAGACTCTTCGGCATTTCTCTAAGCCCAAGTGGCAAGCCATGGGAGAAGAGCTTGCCAAATTACTCGAGGCCGGATTCATTAGAGAAATAAAACATCCGGACTAGCTAGCAAACCTGGTTATGGTACCAAAGAAGGACAAATCCTGGCGCCTATGTGTCGATTTCAAGGACCTTAACAAGGCTTTCCCCAAGGACCCCTTCCCACTCCCCTGCATCGATCAAATTATCGACACTACCGCAGGACACGACTCATTGTGCTTCCTCGACGCATACTCCGGATACCATCAAATTAAGATGGCGGAGCCCGATCAAGCCGCAACGGCATTCATCACTCCATACGGCCCCTTCTGTTTTAACACCATGCCTTTCGGGCTCAAAAACGCCGGTGCAACCTATCAACGCATGATTCAGACATGCCTGGAAACACAAGTCGGCAAAAAGTGGAGGCATACGTAGACGATGTGGTCATTAAAACAAGACACGTCGAATCCTTAATAGACGACTTGAGGCTCACGTTCGACAACCTCGGAACATATGACATCAAGCTCAATCCGAAAAAATGTGTTTTCGGCGTGCCCGCTGGAATGCTCTTGGGCTTCATCCTTTCCAATAGAGGAATTGAAGCAAATCCGGCTAAAATCCGAGCTTTGTCACATTTGTCTATCCCAACAGACCTCAAGCAAATCCAGAAGTTAATTGGATGCGTGGCTGCCTTAAGCCGCTTTATCTCCCGATTAGGAGAAAGGGCACCACCTCTTTATTGCCTTCTTCGATGCACCGAACACTTCGAGTGGACGGATGCGGCCACGGCCGGATTGGAAGAAATAAAAGCCATATTGGCCACCAACCCAATCCCGGCCGCACCAAATGTCGGCGAACCAATGCTGTTATATATAGAGGCAACACACCAAGTTGTAAGCGCAGTGCTCGTAGTTGAACGAGAGACGGACGGACATAAGTTCCCGCTTCAAAAGCCGGTATACTACGTATCCACTATCCTCACTCCATGCAAATCACGGTACCCACATTATCAAAAGATAGCATACGCAGTCTTCATGGCATCCCGGAAACTACGACACTACTTTCAAGAGTGTTCAATTACGGTGGCCTCCGAAGTACCACTCAATGACATAATAAATAACTGCGATGCCACGGGCCGGATTGCTAAATGGGCTATCGAGCTCCTCCCGTTCGACATAACATACAAACCACGGCGAGCCATTAAGTCGCAAGTAATGGCTGATTTCGTCGCCGAATGGACGGAAGCCGAACTCCCTAAAGAGTACGACGCGTACTCCAATTGGATCATGCACTTCGACGGCTCTAAGATGTTGGCTGGTCTGGGGGCAGGCGTCGTCTTGACATCCCCCACCGGAGACACAGTCCAATAGGTACTCCAAATATTATACACAGACTCCAACAATGCAGCAGAATATGAGGCCCTGTTGCATGGTCTCCGGATGGCAGTCTCGATGGGCATTCAACACCTAGATGTGTGTGGGGATTCGAACCTCGCAATATCTGAAATAAATGGAGACTTTGATGCCAAGGCCCAAAAATGGCGGCTTACCGCAACGCCGTCCTCAAAATGTCAGCTCGGTTAGAGGGGCTTGAATTCCACCATGTGGTCCGGGAAAACAATCAAGCGGCGGATATCCTCGCCCGCATCAGCGCTAAGCGCGACCCTGTCCCACCTAACATCTTCTTAGAAAGGCTGTTTAAGACATCCATGCTATGGGAAGGAGAGACCGGCAACAACAGTCCGTACCCGACCACAACGCCAGATACCGAACACCCTGACGTAATCGAAGGCTCTGCCACCGAAATAACGCCTTCGGCCCACGTGATTATGGCTGTCATCGCCCCGTGGACAGAACCCTTCTTGGCTTACCTAATTAGGCAAGAACTCCCCGATGACCCAAACGAGGCACGTTTCATTGTGCGCCGGTCTAAAGCCTACAAGGTCCACGAGGGAGAGCTTTATAAGAAAAGCGCTATCGGAGTACTTCAAAGGTGCATCTCCGAAGAGGAAGGACGACAACTTTTGGCAGAAATTCATGCTGGACTTGGCGGCCACCACGCCGCAGCTCGGGCCCTTGTAAGCAAGGCCTTCCATACAGGTTTTTACTGGCCGACGGCCCGAGCATACGCACAAGACCTCGTTCAACGTTGCGTCGGTTGCCATCTTTTTGCAAACCAAAGCCATATGCCACCCACCGATCTCCAAACAATCCCCATTACTTGGCCCTTCGCGGTCTGGGGGTCTGACATGGTCGGACCCCTTAAAGGGGAAGCCACAAGAAAAAATACCTATTGGTCATGGTGGATAACTTCACCAAATGGATAGAAGCCAAACCAGTTAAAACGGCCGAGTCCGGACCAGTGATAGACTTCATATCCGGGGTTGTACACCGTTATGGCGTCCCCCACAGCATCATCACGGATAACGGCTCGAACTTTATAGCCGACAATGTAAAAACTTGGTTCAGCAAAATGGGCATTAAGCTCGATTATGCCTCTATCTATAACCCGCAAACTAACGGTCAAGTCAAGCAAGCAAATGGTCTTATCATGAGCGGCATTAAACCCAGATTAGTGCGATCCTTGAAGGAATCAGATACGCACTCGGTGGAGGAGCTTGACTCCGTACCATGGGGGCTGCGGACCACGTCGAATCGCACTACCGCATACACACCGTTCTTTATGGTGTACGGTGCAGAGGCGGTACTACCCTGCGACATCATTCATGACTCACCTCGAGTGCGCATGTACGAAGAGAAAGAAGCCGAGCTTGATCGGCAGGATAGTTTGGATGCCCTGGAGGAGGAGCATGACGTGGCAAAAGCCTGCTCCACATTCTATCAGCAACAGGCTCGGCGGTATCAAAGCAGAGAAGTACGGACCAAAACTTATAACGTTGGCGAACTCGTTCTGGGCCTACCGGAGAAGAAAAAGGACAAGCTCAAGCCCAAATGGGAAGGTCCCTTCGTTATTGACAAAGTTCTGACCAGTGGAGCGTACCGTCTGCGGGATGCATCGGACAATCGACTCGAGCCAAACCCATGGAACGCAGCCAGACTCCGAAGGTTGTACGCCTAGTGCCGGACTCTGTGTTCGTCTCCTTAACTCCGTCAATTTTTTATATATCTGTTATCTGTCTTTTCTTTCTTTCTTCCCTTTTTATCCATGGCCTTAAAAGGTTAAACTGTGTCTTGACTACACAATCTTGACACGCTAGGCGTGCTCATTATACCTGGGGGCTTCTTATACAGAAGCTTAATATAACTATGTTTCGGGCTCTATGCCCCCCGCACACGTGTTAATTTTCCACATTTACTTTTTCTTCACCATTATATGCATCGATATGACTTAAATTTTGGCCAAGTTGGGTTGCCTGGCTCTTGTGTTTATGCCCTACGATCCCATTAATTCGGCTAGGGCATAAGGGGAGCACCTCTGCGATTGTTACTGCCGGGTCAGCCGGATATGTACCTCAGACTGGGTGAAGTCGAAAGCTAGCATTCTTAAGGGAATATTCGGTCGCTGAACAAAAGATGACTTTAAATTATTGAAATACATGCCCCCAGTTGTTTATATCCTGCGTCTCTTCTCGCAGTTCGAACATGCACATTAATGCACGCGCACCCAGGGAAAGGAACCCTTAATGGAACTATTCTCCCTGGAAGATGTTTCTTACTATCCATGTAATATAACATAGCTAGTTGGGTACTTGTCTGTTCAAGCACTAATGACCCCTACGCCTGGTTTCCACGCGTACCCCGATTTTTACATAACTGAGCAGGTATTCGGATACACTCCGGACTGTCAGGTCCGAAGGTTGAAGCGAAAAGGTCCGCCATGACAAATGATTTACAATCCGGCTAGGGGCAATATATGTCACTTGAAGTACACAGTCACTTAGACTAACTAAATTCTTCTTCTATACCACCCAACAGGCTGTCTAGCCTACAATCCTGTTGGGAATACTTTGCGGCTAGTTTCACCTGGTAATACACTAAACTGATGGGGATCTCTTTCCCATCACACCCCACGGGTCTGACCTCGGCCATGTGGTTCGGATCAGCCTTGGTATATCGCGTCTTCACCATGGCCCAGGCTTCCCTTGCACCTTGTCGGCAGGCTGATATCTTCCATAATCGGAAGCGCCGCCGCGCTCCCTTGAGCATCTCTACAAGCACCCCCATGCCTCCTGGCAGGGAGGCGGATGGCTACAAGGCTTGGGCAATGCCCTGCATCACCTGCCAAACTTGTTCGTGCAACTGTGAGAGCTCTGGCAGAAGATCGGCCGCAGATCCGGGCATCTCCTCATCAGGACGACCCGTCAGCATACCTACAGACATAACTCTGTTAGTCGATTTCTTCACCGAACTCTACAAAAAGTTCGTTCAAGCACTTACTAAAAATGCCGCGTCGAAGCCTCTTATTCTCCTTTACAGAGTTAGCTAGCTGGGCCCGAATGTCTTTTAGTTCAACGCCCAGCTGGGTATTGGCATCTTGGAGATCATTTTTCTCCTGCCTAACCCGCGTCAGCACACGCTCGCCAGCCTCTAGCTGTCGTTGAGCATGTTGCTCATCCCCTCTCACGACCTCCGGATTCACTCTGGTGTCATCTGCGGAATCTATTGTTAGATTTGCATACATGCCAAATACTAACCGGTACATATCCTTCTTTTCGATTGAAGCAAGTGTTACCAGATGGGGCTTTCGCGGACTCCTTCATTGAGGCAACTGCGGCCCGCAGCTGGGCTTTGCACTCCTCTAGCTCTTGAGACAACTTGGTATTCTTCTCCATAAGAGCCTACACAAATAATGATCCTTAAATCAGTTGTGTCAACTGTTTCAAGTCTCAGGGGCTACTGGTATATATAATTATCAGATTTTCTTACCCGTATATCCTTTACATACTGGTCCGTGGCTCTGGCAAGACCATTTTGCGCAGCTCGGATCTACGTGTCTCCTGATTTGAAGGCATCGAATGCCTCTTCGGAGAAACAAGGGTCGCGGAGTACAGCCCGGCGGCGCCTGTGATTCATGGCACTCTCCACTTCGGAATTTGTAGTGGACAACATATCCACATCCTCTGTAGGAGGAACGTCCGGTGTTGTCCCCACGTTAGCATCTGCCCCTAAGTCCGGCTCTGGAGTCCGGCTGGTGCAGGCATGGCCGGCAGGCTCTCCAGGCACAGTCCGGCGAGCGTTTTTCCTGCCAGAAACCATTGAAGTTATTATATTTTAAAGACGACAAACAACGAGAGGGGTTTTTTTCATACCTCTGCGACGGCGTCTCAGTCCTGACCGCCTTCCTTTTAAGCCTATCCGATTTCGGTGCCCCTTGCTGGTGAGTCACAGCGGGTTCGGCGTGGCGTCCCGAGGGCCTTCCCTGTAGGACACCATATGTGTGTGATGGGTGAAGTGCAAAAAAAGGATCCTTCTCGGAAGTTGGGACTCAGGTTTTACTTATATGCGATGCAGGGAGCAGGCCCGGATAATCGGCTATGATAGCCACCAAGGCACCATCACAGCTCAACTGATAGAACGTCCTGTCAATGAGTTCCATGAATATGTCTAGATCTTCTTCGAGTCCGGGGTCAAGGGCCCGGTCAGGGTCCTCGGGCTGTGGAGACGGGCTATGGACTTCACTCACAGCTTTTCGCAGTTCCTGCTATGAAATAGCCAGGTAAATACTTATAATGAAGAATGCGGGAAGATCTGGAGTAAAAGGTAGGAGCTCACCTAGTTTGGGGGGTTGTACATGGAGAATCCATCCTATGGCTTAATACGGATGAACTCCTCTTCCTCTCCTTTGTATAAATCAGACAGTACTTTCGCTAGAGCGGCAACGGAGTCCGGACCTTTACGGCCGCAGCAGGTGGCATCGTCTTCTCCATTGAAGTGCCACATGGGTTTCCCCCGATACTAAAGTGGCTGCACCCCCCGCATTATACATATTGACATAACCTTGATTATTGTCACTCCTGATTTGGCCAGTGTTTCTATCATGCCCATCAGGTAAAGGACCTCTCTGCTATCTTCCTACTGGGGGTTCCGAGGACGCCAGCTGCGGCATTTCTTCAAAGGGGCATTATTGAACTCAGGAAGGCCCATCCGAATAGGGTCCGGAAGGGGGACGTCCTCTATATAAAACCACCCCGAGGGCCAGTCTTCGGATGTCTTCTTCAGGGTACCGGACAGGTATCCGGTCCCGGCGATGCGCCATATTTTGGCTCCGCCCACTTGATATATTGACTCCTTCTGTGTACGGGGTACGAGGCAGAATAGCCTTTTCCATAGCTCGAAATGAGCTTCGCAGCCCAGAAACAGCTCGCAAAATGCGACGTAGCCGGCGATGTGTAAGAGGCAGGAGTAAAGTTATGCAGGTGGAGGCCGTAGAACTCCAGGAGCCCGCGGAGGAACGGATGGATTGGAAATCTGAGTCCCCTTAATAAGTAAGGGACAAGGCATACCCGTTCTCCCATGGACGGGTTGGGGAAGCTCTTCGCTTTCTCCCCGCCGTTATAAGTAGCTAGTCCGGCTCGGACGGGGACCATATACACAGGAGGGAGAAACCCCTGGGTCTGTAACTCTACTAATTTGCTGTGAGGGACGGAACACTTCTCCCAATTGCCTGGCTTAGCGCTACGGGAGCGAGAGGAGGAGCTGCGATGGCCGGCCATGATGGGATGGGCTTTTTCCGGGCGCGCTCCTATGGATACTTGTTGTGGGAGGATGGTGTGATCTGGATCTGAGGATCCCCGTCTCTTTAAATAGGTGATTTACTCATAGGGTTAGGGTGGCGAATGTAAAAATGCTCCGACTTCTCACATTCGCTCGACACATGGAAGATAGCCATTATTGAGGCGCAGAAGCCGAGGAGTGCAACATTTATGGGAAGCCGAACACTACTCGACAGGTATTCGGAATTTGGAGAAGAACCCGCCTTGCAATGCCGAAGACAATCTGGGCGCCGGACTCATCGTCATTGAAGCCTGATTCGGGGGCTACTGAGGGAGTCCTGGATTAGGGGGTCCTCGGACAGCCGGACTATATACTTTGGCCGGACTGTTGGACAATGAAGATACAATATTGAAGACTTCATCCCGTGTCCGGGTTGGACTCTCCTTTGCGTGGAAGGCAAGCTTGGCAATTCGGATATGTAGATCTCCTCTCTTGTAACCAACTCTGTGTAACCCTAGCCCCCTCCGGTGTCTATATAAACCGGAGGGTTTAGTCCGTAGGACAACAACAATCATAATCATAGGCTAGCTTCTAGGGTTTAGCCTCTACGATCTCGTGGTAGATCAACCCTTGTAATACTCATATCATCAAGATCAATCAAGCAGGACGTAGGGTATTACCTCCATCGAGAGGGCCCGAACCTGGGTAAACATTGTGTCCCCCGCCTCCTGTTACCATCCGCCTTAGACGCATAGTTCGGGACCCCCTACCCGAGATCCGCCGGTTTTGACACCGACAGTCGGCATGCACCTTCAATCTCTCGTCTTCTTCCTCCAGCATCGCCGGGACTACCTGGTCCGGCCTCCGGCGGCTAGCGGCTCCACTTAGCATGCATCGATGCGAAGCGCTACCCCACCGCTGGCCAGGCCATCCCTCCACCCCTCCACACCTCCTGTTATTCTCCACCGACTGCAGCCCCACGCCGCACCAGAACCAGTTATAACCCTTCTCCTCCACTTAATCTGCGACTCCACTGCCGCGTCTTCCCATCTCCTAGTCGTTCCTGTCCGGGGCCTCGCCGTCGTCCACCGCCTCGCTGCGCTCGGTGCGGTGTGGTCAACAAACGAGAGTCATTGAAAGAGGACTGTACATGGAGAGCCTGACGGCTGGGACCCACGAGGTCCATGGTCGCACGCAAGGAAAGTTTTTCCTTATTAAGCTGAAAAAATGTTTCCTCCACCTGACAACTGGGACCCACCGGCTGTATCTTCGCACGGAAGGAAGTGCCTCCTTGTTATGCGAAAAAATTATTCCTCCTGTTGACAGCTGGGACCCGTCAGATTTGGTGGCTGACTTGTGGGCCTACTAAGCGGATGTGTACGCAGGGCTTTGTCAACTTAATCAACAAATGATTCTAGCAACTGGACCGTTGGATGTTAATCCAACAGTCGTGCTCCTTCTTCAACCTCTGTTCTTGCTCCTGTGTCCCATGGGCGGCACCGCGGCTATGCTGCCGCGCACCCGAACCAGGCAAGTTTCCCACTCCTTTCCATCTGCGGCTCCACTGCCCCGTCTTCCCCATCTCCGGGTCGTTCCAGTCTGGGGCCTCGCCGTCGTCCGCTGGCCTTTGGTGCGCTCGGCATGGTGTGGTCAACGTGGTCAACAACCGAGAGTCATCGGAACATGACTATACGTGAGAGGTTGACAGTGGGGACGCACCATGCCCATGGACGCATGCATGCAACGGAACGCGGCGTGGTCAAGGAACGACTTCCATCGGAAGTGTACTGTACGTGTAGAGGTTGACAGTTGGGTCCACAGCTGCAGCAAGGAAGTGCCTCCTTGTTACGCGGAAAATAATGATTCCTCCACCTAACAGCAGGGACCCACCGGACGGGCCACCGTATTTTGCGAAAAAAATGTATCCCCCTGACTGCTGGGACCCACTGGACGGGTCACCGTATTTCGCAAAAAAAAGTTCCCCCCGCTATCAGCTCGGACCCACAGGAAGTGCCTCCATATTACGCACAAAAAAAATGAATACCCCCCCTGCTAGTTGGGACCCACCTTGGTGGGTGGCTGACTTGTGGGCCTACTAAGTTGACGGGGACAGAGTGTAACGCCCTCGATGCGGCTATATCTCCCACGTGTCGAAGCACGACTTAGAGGCATAACCGCATTGAAAGCAATGTCGCAAGAGAGGTAATCTTCACACAACCCATTTAATACATAAGGGAAAAAGATACATAGTTGGCTTACAATCGCCACTTCACACAATACATGAATAAAGCATTACATCATCCAAATACAAACAAGGTCCGACTATGGAACCAAAATAAAAGAAGAACCCCAAATGCGACATGGTCCCCGATCGACCCCAACTGGGCTCCACTACTGATAAACCAGAACGAAGCAACACAAAGGACAAGACCTTCAACGAGATCCTCCTTGAGCTTGGTTGCATCATCTGCATGGACTCATCGGCATCTGCAAGCTGGTTTTGGAAGTATCTGTGAGTCACGGGGACTCAGCAATCTCGCACCCTCGCGATCAAGTCTATTTAAGCTTATGGGTAAGGTAAAAGGTATGAGGTGGAGTTGCAGCAAGCGACTAGCATATATGGTGGCTAGCATACGCAAATGAGAGCGAGAAGAGAAGGCAAAGCACGATCGAGAAAGTAAGATCAAGAAGTGATCCTAAACAACCTACGCCAAGCATAACTCCAACACCGTGTTCACTTCCCGGACTCCGCCGGAAAGAGACCATCACGGTAACACACGCTGTTGATTCATTTTAATTAAGGTTAACTTCAGGTTTTCTACAACCGGACGTTAACAAATTCCCATCTGCCCATAACCGCGGGCACGGCTTTCGAAAGTTCAAATCCCTGCAGGGGAGTCCCAACTTAGCCCATGACAAGCTCTCACGGTCAACGAAGGAATAGACCTTCTCCCAAGACGTTCCGATCAGACTCGGTATCTCGGTTCTTCAAGACACTTCGACAGGTTAAAACAAGACTGGCAACACCGCCCGAATGTGCCGTCAAATCCCGATAGGAGCTGCACATATCTCGTTCTCAGGGCACACTCAGATGAGCCAGACGTCAGGCAGGCCAGCCCAGAGTTGCCCCTGGTAGCCCCGGACATCGCTCGGTGGGACCAACACTCAGAGGAGCACTGGCCCGGGGGGCTAAAATAAGATGACCCTTGGGCTCCGGAAACCCAAGGGAAAAGGGGCTAGGTGGCAAATGGTAATACCAAGGTTGGGCATTGCTGGAAAAGCTTTAATCAAGGTGAACTATCAAGGGGTTCCCATTATAACGCAACAGCGTAAGGAACGCAAAATCCGGGAACATAACACCGATTTGACGGAAACTAGGGCGGCAAAAGTGGAACAGAACACTAGGCGAGAGGCCGAGCCTTCCACCCTTTACCAAGTATATAGATGCATTAATTAAATAAGATATATTGTGATATCCCAACAAGTAAACATGTTTCAACAAGGAACAACATCTCCATGTTCCAACAAGGAACAGACTTCAATCTTCACCTGCAACTAACAACGCTATAAGAGGGGCTGAGCAAAGCGGTAACATAGCCAAACAACGGTTTGCTAGGACAAGGTGGGTTAGAGGCTTGGTTCAACAATATAGGAGGCATGATAAGCAAGTGGTAGGTATCGCAGCATAGGCATAGGAAAAAGAGCGAGCAACTAGCAAGCAAAGATAGAAGTGATTTCGAGGGTATGATCATCTTGCCTGAAATCCCGCAAGGAAGAAGAACGAGTCCATGAAGAAGACAAACGGAATGTAGACGAACGGGTCCTCACAAAAGCGATGTTATCGGAACCAACCCGAAGGAGCAAACACCGGAAAGAAGCACACAACATAGTAACCAAACCACACATGAACATGGTATGATATGCGGGATGCGGTATGCGATGCATATGCATGATTTGGACAAGGAATGCATGAACCTGGCCTCAACTTGGAAATCCAAGTGTTCCACTGGAAAGATGAGATGAAATTTCTTGAAAACGATATAAAGATCACCAGAATCGGAGTTACGGTTTGGAAATGGCAAGCAATTCAAATATGACACCGATCTGCGATTTACAGCAAGTAGCCATCTAAATGCAATGGGATGAACATGCTACAGCATCCAAACATGGCATCAAAATACATGGCAGGAATCCATTCATGATGCTTAACAAAAGTCTAGCACTGAGCTACGACCAAATCATCCCTTAACAGGTTCAAACAAGCATGGCAAAAATGCATATGATAACCCGATTTCAGACTTAGTGAGATTAACACTTGTCTGGAATTTCAGATCAGATAGCACTCTTCGGAGCATGAAAACTATATGTTACAGGACCTGAACATGGCAAAGTAAAGCATGGGATGGAGCTATTCAAAGAGCTTAACGAAAGTCCCTTAGTGACCTTGAGCCAAAAGGGATCAGAAAATACAATTGCAAGCATGTGAACAAGGCAAAAACATAATCAGATCACAGACTTAGTGAAAACTGGAGCATGCTGAAACAGATATCAAGTAGGCATGTTTACGAGCTCGATGCACTCAGTACAGAGCAAGTCATGACCAACTAAGTATACACCCATCAAGAATACACAAAATACAAGCTAGACATGGCAAGAACAATAACATAGCATGCATGGATCAACTACAACATCATCGGCAAAATCGCTAACAGGTAGACAATCTGCCTAGATTCACAAAGTAGCAAAAGTAGAGCTCGATTGACTCAAGCTAGGTGCTCCATAATTGCAAACAAAGACATGGATGGATAGAGCACTAAAATATTAACAAAACATCCTTACTGAACATCCTCAAAAGAGGCACGGATCGCTAGGAAACAACATGAACATATGGCCATATGAGATAAACAGATCAAGGACTTAGTGGAAAAGCTAAGTCCCTAAAATCAGAATTACCAAGTGCACCACTTGGCAAGCTTGTGGTAGTCACCAAACTCATCACAAAAATACATGGGTTGCAGCTCTGGAAAGATGGCAAAACCCTTAACAAAACACATGTAGAGCTCATGGGCATATCATGCACACATAATCATGGCAAAAATGACAAATATCTAAATGGAGTAGCAGATCTGGCAATAATCTCAAGTAGCCCTCTTCTAACAGCATTTCGGGCATCAAGATGAACTCAAATGAAAATGATGCAATGAAATGAAATGATGTACTCTCTGAGATGAACATTTTGATATGTTATATGCCAAAAACGGAGTTACGGATGTGGAGATACGACACGATGAGTAAGGGCATATGGATCTGAGGTTTTTAGGACTTAGAAGAAAATCCACCCCCCAGATCTAGGGTTTGCCAGGGTCAACGGCGACGCCGGTGGCTTCGCCGGCGATGTGGCGGCGGGGCGGCGCCGGAGGAGGGCCGGGGAGGTCGGGGACGGCCGGATCCGCGGCAAGGGCGGCGGCGGCGTGGCGAGGCGAGGTCGTCGTCGGCGAGGCTGTGGCCGGTCGGCGAGGAGGGCCGACGGGGCGGCGGCGTCGGCGCGCGGGGCGCGCGGGCCGCGCGGGGGCCCGGTTCGAGCTCGCCCGGGCCGGCGGCGGGACAGGTGACGGGGCGCCACGTGGCAGCCTGCCACTGGTGTGGGCGGCAGTGGGAATTCGTCCGCCCGAGACGGACGTGTCCGGCGGCGGCGAGAGGAGGATTTTTAGGGTTTGATCCGGGATTCGGGGGAGGGGTCTATATATAGGCATAGCAGGAGCTAGGAGAGTCCAAATGAGGTGCGGTTTTCGGCCACGCGATCGTGATCGAACGACCGAGATGATGGGGGGGTTTAGGTGGGTTTTGGGCCACTTTGGAAGGGTGTTGGGCTGCAACACACACGAGGCCTTTTCGGTCCGTCGGTTAACCGTTGGAGTATCAAACGAAGTCCAAATGGTATGAAACTTGAGAGGCGGTCTACCGGTAGTAAACCAAGGCCGCTTGGCAAGTCTCGGTCCAATCCAGAAATGTTTAATCCCCACACATGAAAGAAAGGTAGAAATGACCACCGGAGGAGAACGAAGCGCCGGAATGCAAAACGGACAACAGGGAAAATGCTCGAATGCATGAGACGAACACGTATGCAAATGAAATGCACATGATGACATGATATTCAATGCATGACACGCAAGCAATGACAACACAACAACAGCGAATAACTAGACGACACCTGGCACATCGGTCACGGGGTGTTACAACACTCCACCACTACGAAAGAATCTCGTCCCGAGATCTAGAATGGCACCGGAGGGACAACAGAAGAGATAAATGAAGAGGTAAAACAAATTTCTTCTTTGACAAACGAGTGAAACCACGAACCTTGAAGAGGTTAGGCAAATACGAGAAAAGAATACAATGGAGCTGAACAAAATTGAAAACACACCGATAGAAAGGAGGAACAAAGAAGAACAAATTCGTATAGCGCTCCGGTTGGGACTAGATGCAAGACTTGATAAGATGAAAAGAACTTGAGCAAAAGGAACACAACACTCCGGTTAAATGGATAAGTCAAGAAAAGAACACGATCCCGACAAAACAAGAAGATGGGTTTGAAGAGAGCAGCAACACAATGTCTCCGGAACAAAAGTAAGAATGGAATGAACGAAGGGAAAAAAACGAGAGCATGCTTACAACACATGCTAGAACGGAATTGTTGGAAACCCAACAACGAAAAGAATAATCTTGATATGGTCTTATGGAACACATCTCAACCTTATGAGGTGACAACCTGCCACTCACGGGAAAAGGAATTGGATTGATATGAACGAGGAGACGAGAAACTTATTTCACCGGGAGGATAAAAGAAGAACTCGGGTCCTTTATAAACACCATAGATAGCAACAAACCATAGGGAAGGCTTTAGGTGAAATATACCCAAGATAATTCCAATGACGATATTGATGGATTTAAAATACCTCATTCTTAATAACATGTGAATCATGAAAACATGAACTCAAATTATCAAGAATGATGTAAAACCACCTCCAATGATACGGTAGAAAGAATTGCACTCCGGATAGCAAGATGAAGAATGCTTCAGTTCCTTAGAAAAGAATCTCGATGAACACTTCGAGAAGGAGTATAAAACCTTGATGAACCATCATGTAGAGTCTTCATGAAGAACTCCGGTAAACAAAAGGATAAAAAGAAAGAGAAATTGAAAACACAAGGTGAATCCTTGCAATGATTTAGATGGATATCCGTGATAATTAGAGCTTGGAACTCCGGGAAAGAAAAGACAAGGCATCTCGAACTGAGAATATGATATGATGAACCACTCCGGAAAAAAAAGGAATTAATCACTTGGATGGAACAGGAATAAGAATTATGTTATGCGTATCCTTCAACAATTTAATTGCTGACAAGCAACGGATTTGGCATACTACTTATCCTCGTAAAAAGATTAAGAGAGATATAGCGCAAACTTGAGAAGGTCTTCAAGGAACCACCGGTAGAATTTGAAAAGCACGAATGCATAGATATGATACATGAAGGGATATGATACACGAAGGAAGAAAACTCTTGAACAAACCACCGTAAGAATTGAATAAGAACGAATAAAACATAAAGAAACACCGGGAAGAAATATAAAATGAACGAAGATGCTTGAGAGAATCTTGATACATGAGAACGAGGGGATCACGAACTGAATAGAGATCACTTGAACGAAGCACCGGTAAAATAGGAGAATGATAACTGACAGCTGAGAATGAATAAACCTGAAATGATGGACTCCGGATAACAAACTGAGAAGCCTCTTGAATTGCTCCGGATGGATAAAAGAATTTTGACAATCGAAAAACAATTATGAGAGGATGGCCTCTAACTAGAACCACGAATCATCACAAGAACGGAACAAGATTGAGAGAGAAAATCTTCTTCGTTCTTCACATGATGAGAAACACCACTAAATTGTTGAGATACTCCGGGATGAAAAAAATGGAAAGGTTGAACCAACGATGAAAAGAATTTGAAAGATCTTGGAGAAATACATATGACTGATGATAAATCATTCTTACGTCAAAACTTCAAAATGAAATTTGAGGATAGCTCTGGGAAAATTAGAAGAGTCAGGTAAGATCCTGGGAAAAGACCTGTGGGTTAGGGCCCACTCGAAAGAAAACACCGTTGAAATGATTAGAAGGAGAGATTGCACCGGTTGAGTTAAATAGCTTGAATGAGATAAACATCCTCAAAATAGGATTAACGGATCTTGAATGACAAGACGATCCTTCTGAGATATCTTGAGCACTCCGGAACAATAGAATAACGAGCATGAAATGACTGAATATAAGGTGCACCAGCATGAGAAGGCATTGAAATGAGGAAAGGATATGATCAACAAAGCTTGACTTGAAACCACCGGAGAAAAAAAAGAGGAATGACGAACTTGAAGCTCCGTTAGAATCTTCATGAGAAACACCGGGTAAGAACATTGAAAGGAAAGAAAGAAGAGACTTCACAAGAATAAAAGGATACTTGATTAAGACATCTGAGTCCTTGAGGAAAAAGGGGGGGGGGGGGGGAAAAACAAAGGCAACTTGGAGACGGATGAAACAAACACCGTTGAGAAGAAGTGATAATTGATCTTGCGGAAATTGAAATGATCGGATCCACTTGAAGAGAAACACGCCGGTTGGAAGGGATTGACATGACACTCTCGATTATCATGAAGGATTTGTATTCATATCGGAGTATGAGAGCACCGTTTAGGAAAGGTATGGAATCAACACTTGACTTTGAAGCAACTCGAATACCACAACTCAAAAACAAAACAAGGATTGGCTTGCAGAATAAGCCAGAACAAACATATGATAGAGATTTTGTCCGAAGTTTTCGTGGTGGGGCCTACTGGGGCTCGATCGTACAGCACCATCATGTACAAGGCAGTGCACATGACATACGAAGCGTCCCCGAGTCGGCATAGCCAAGGACTCTTTAAGAGACAACGAGACCACTGTAAAACCGACCGTGAATAGGCAGACCACTAGACGTCGAACCCCAATTTCATATCATACATCTGTCGGAAAGATATCCTAAGAGCTACTTGAATCCCACCTATGAAACTCCCGAACCTTTCGGGTTATGCAATCAGGTGTTGGGGATACAGGGGAAGCATAATATCTCACCCAAATCTAGCAAATCCTACATCCAGCTGTATCCATCCTTCAACACATAACCAAGAAACCTTCGGAAATCATCTACCTCAACCTTCAAAAAACATCCGTTATACAAGTTATGGCGATACTCCCGAACTCCCGCCCCAGTACTGGGTGGCGTCGAGGTTATCTCACCAACGAACTGCATAAAAGAGATTTTCGATGTCGGCGTACTAAACTCAGGTATTCTAGAACTGCAACGATAAAATTATGACGACAACACCTCGGAGCTCAACTCCCCGGGACACTTCCACAAAACCCCTGACAGGAGGCACCAAGACAATGTTCTCATCATAAAACCATCGAAACGATTCCAAGATACCCGCGTGATCCTAATTTTTTTAGTGAAATTAGAGAAGAGAAGAGTCAAAACTCTACGTCAGGATGGCTTACTAGAGCGATGAGGAGACTGGGAAGTAAAAAGAATTCCTAAACTCTCCGATATATAATTCCTAAATGACTCAAAACATTTTTTTCTAGACACAACTCGGCTGCTAAAAACGATCAAGCAATGGGGCTCCTAAGGTCGGGGAAGGCTCTGATACCAACTTGTAACGCCCTCGATGCGGCTATATCTCCCACGTATCGAAGCACGACTTAGAGGCATAACCGCATTGAAAGCAATGTCGCAAGAGAGGTAATATTCACACAACCCATTTAATACATAAGGGAAAAAGATACATAGTTGGCTTACAATCACCACTTCACACAATACATGAATAAAGCATTACATCATCCAAATACAAACAAGGTCCGACTATGGAACCAAAATAAAAGAAGAACCCCAAATGCGACACGGTCCCCGATCGACCCCAACTGGGCTCCACTACTGATCAACCAGAACAAAACAACACAAAGGACAAGACCTTCAACGAGCTCCTCCTTGAGCTTGGTTGCGTCATCTGCACGGACTCATCGGCACCTGCAAGCTGGTTTTGGAAGTATCTGTGAGTCACGGGGACTCAGCAATCTCGCACCCTCGCGATCAAGTCTATTTAAGCTTATGGGTAAGGTAAAAGGTATGAGGTGGAGTTGCAGCAAGCGACTAGCATATATGGTGGCTAGCATACGCAAATGAGAGCAAGAAGAGAAGGCAAAGCACGATCGAGAAAGTAAGATCAAGAAGTGATCCTAAACAACCTACGCCAAGCATAACTCCAACACCGTGTTCACTTCCCGGACTCCGCCGGAAAGAGACCATCACGGTAACACACGCTGTTGATTCATTTTAATTAAGGTTAACTTCAGGTTTTCTACAACCGGACGTTAACAAATTCCCATCTGCCCATAACCGCGGGCACGGCTTTCGAAAGTTCAAATCCCTGCAGGGGAGTCCCAACTTAGCCCATGACAAGCTCTCACGGTCAACGAAGGAATAGACCTCCTCCCAAGACGTTCCGATCAGACTCGGTATCTCGGTTCTTCAAGACACTTCGACAGGTTAAAACAAGACCAGCAACACCGCCCGAATGTGCCGAAAAATCCCGATAGGAGCTGCACATATATCGTTCTTAGGGCACACTCAGATGAGCCAGACGTCGGGTAGGCCAGCCCAGAGTTGCCCCTGGTAGCCCCGGACATCGCTCGGTGGGACCAACACTCAGAGGAGCACTGGCCCGGGGGGGCTAAAATAAGATGACCCTCGGGCTCCGGAAACCTAAGGGAAAAGGGGCTAGGTGGCAAATGGTAATACCAAGGTTGGGCATTGCTGGAAAAGCTTTAATCAAGGCGAACTATCAATGGGTTCCCATTATAACCCAACCGCGTAAGGAACGCAAAATCCGGGAACATAACACCGATATGACGGAAACTAGGGCGGCAAAAGTGGAACAAAACACTAGGTGAGAGGCCGAGCCTTCCACCCTTTACCAAGTATATAGATGCATTAATTAAATAAGATATATTGTGATATCCCAACAAGTAAACATGTTCCAACAAGGAACAACATCTCCATGTTCCAACAAGGAACAGACTTCAATCTTCACTTGCAACTAACAACGCTATAAGAGGGGCTGAGCAAAGCGGTAACATAGCCAAACAACGGTTTGCTAGGACAAGGTGGGTTAGAGGCTTGGTTTAACAATATAGGAGGCATGATAAGCAAGTGGTAGGTATCGCAGCATAGGCATAGAAAAAGAGCGAGCAACTAAGCAAGCAAAGATAGAAGTGATTTCGAGGGTATGATCATCTTGCCTGAAATCCTGCAAGGAAGAAGAACGAGTCCATGAAGAAGACAAACGGAACATAGACGAACGGGTCCTCACAAACGCGACGTTATCGGAACCAACCCGAAGGAGCAAACACCGGAAAGGAAGCACACAACATAGTAAACAACCAACACATGAACATGGTATGATATGCGGGATGCGGTATGCGATGCATATGCATGATTGGACAAGGAATGCATGAACCTGGCCTCAACATGGAAATCCAAGTGTGCCACTGGAAAGATGAGATGAAATTGCTTGAAAACAATATAAATATCACCAGAATCGGAGTTACGGTTTGGAAATGGCAAGCAATTCAAATATGACACCGATCTGCGATTTACCGCAAGTAGCCATCTAAATGCAATGGGATGAACATGCTACAGCATCCAAACATGGCATCAAAATACATGGCAGGAATCCATTCATGATGCTTAACAAAAGTCTAGCACTGAGCTACGGCCAAATCATCCCTTAACAGGTTCAAACAAGCATGGCAAAAATGCATATGATAACCCGATTTCAGACTTAGTGAGATTAACACTTGTCTGGAATTTCAGATCAGATAGCACTCTTCGGAGCATGAAAACTATATGTTACAGGACCTGAACATGGCAAAGTAAAGCATGGGATGGAGCTATTCAAAGAGCTTAACGAAAGTCCCTTAGTGACCTTGAGCCAAAAGGGATCAGAAAATACAATTGAAAGCATGTGAACAAGGCAAAAACATAATCAGATCACAGACTTAGTGAAAACTGGAGCATGCTGAAACAGATATCAAGTAGGCATGTTTACGAGCTCGATGCACTCAGTACAGAGCAAGTCATGACCAACTAAGTATACACCCATCAAGAATACACAAAATACAAGCTAGACATGGCAAGAACAATAACATAGCATGCATGGATCAACTACAACATCATCGGCAAAATCGCTAACAGGTAGACAATCTGCCCAGATTCACAAAGTAGCAAAAGTAGAGCTTGATTGACTCAAGCTAGGGTGCTCCATAATTGCAAACAAAGACATGGATGGATAGAGCACTAAAATATTAACAAAACATCCTTACTGAACATCCTCAAAAGAGGCACGGATCGCTAGGAAACAACATGAACATATGGCCATATGAGATAAACAGATCAAGGACTTAGTGGAAAAGCTAAGTCCCTAAAATCAGAATTACCAAGTGCACCACTTGGCAACCTTGTGCTAGTTACCACACAAATCACAAAAATACATGGGTTGCACCTCTGGAAAGATGGCAAAACCCTTAACAAAACACATGTAGAGCTCATGGGCATATCATGCACACATTAATCATGGCAAAAATGACAAATATCTAAATGGAGTAGCAGATCTGGCAATAATCTCAAGTAGCCCTCTTCTAACAGCATTTCGGGCATCAAGATGAACTCAAATGAAAATGATGCAATGTAATGAAATGATGTACTCTCTGAGATGAACATTTTGATTCGCTGTATGCCAAAAACGGAGTTACGGATGCGGAGATAGGACACGATGAGTAAGGGCATATGGATCTGAGGTTTTTAGGACTTAGAAGAAAATCCACCTCCCAGATCTAGGGTTTGCCAGGGTCAACGGCGATGCCGGTGGCTTCGCCGGCGATGTGGCGGCGGGGCGGCGCCGGAGGAGGGCCGGGGAGGTCGGGGACGGCCGGATCCGGTCCGGCCCGACCGGATCCGTGGCAAGGGCGGCGGAGGCGAGGCGAGGCGAGGAGAGGCGAGGTCGTCGGCGGCGGGGCCGTGGCCGGTCGGCGAGGAGGGCCGGCGGGGCGGCGGCGTCGGTGCGGGAGGCGCGGCGGCGGGGGCGCGCGGGGCGCGCGGGCCGCGCGGGGCGCGCAGGCCGCGCGGGGGCCCGGCTCGGGCTCGCCCGGGCCGGCGGCGGGATAGGTGACGGGGCGCCACGTGGCAGCCTGCCACTGGTGCGGGCGGCAGCGGGAATTCGTCCGCCCGGGACAGACGTGTCCGGCGGCGGCGAGAGGACGATTTTTAGGGTTTGATCCGGGATTCGGGGGAGGGGTCTATATATAGGCATAGGAGGAGCTAGGAGAGTCCAAATGAGGTGCGGTTTTCGGCCACGCGATCGTGATCGAACGGCCGAGATGATGGGGCAGGTTTAGGTGGGTTTTGGGCCACTTTGGAAGGGTGTTGGGCTGCAGCACACACGAGGCCTTTTCGGTCCCTCGGTTAACCGTTGGAGTATCAAACGAAGTCCAAATGGTACGAAACTTGACAGGCGGTCTACCGGTAGTAAACCAAGGCCGCTTGGCAAGTCTCGGTCCAATCCGGAAATGTTTAATCCCCACACATGAAAGAAAGGTAGAAATGACCACCGGAGGAGAATGAAGCGCCGGAATGCAAAACGGACAACGGGGAAAATGCTCGAATGGATGAGACGAATACGTATGCAAATGAAATGCACATGATGACATGATATGCAATGCATGACACGCAAGCAATGACAACGCAACAACAACGAATAACTGGACGACACCTGGCACATCAGTCACGGGGCGTTACACGGAGTGCTTTGTCAACTTAGTCAATATGAACGATTCTAGCTCTAGTGACCGTACGATGTCCATCCAACGGCTGTAGTGCTTCTTCAACCTCTAGTCTTCTTGCTCCAGCTGCCCAAAGCAGCGCCGGTCGTGCCGCATGCTCCTGCCTCCCATGGCCGGCTGTGCTGCCGCGGAGACCTCACCGCCCCCTACTATTCCCACCGCTGGCCAAGCCCTGCGGCGACGGCAGCCTCACACCGCAGCCGAACCAGTGAACCCTCGTACTCCTCTCCGCGCGGGATTCCACTGCCGCGTCTTCCCCGGCTCCGTGTTGTCCCCTTCCTAGGCCTCGCTGTCGTCCACCACACTGGTGCTCTCGGCGCGGCATGGTCAACGTGGTCAAGGAACGACTTCCATCGGAAGAGTACTGTACATGGAGAGGCCGACAGCTGGGTCCACGGCCGCAGCAAGGAAGTGCCTCCTTATTACGCGCAAAATAATTATTCCTCCACCTGACAGCGGGGACCCACCGGACGGGCCACCGTATTTCACAAAAAAAAACGTTTCCCCTGACTGCTGGGACCCACCGGCTGCATCTTCGCACGCAAGGAAGTGCGTCCGGGCAAAAAACACGATTCGCCCCCCTGACTGCTGGGACCCACCAGCTACAACTTCGCACGCAAGGAAGTGCGTCCGGGCAAAAAAATGATTCGCCCCCCTGACTGCTGGGACCCACCAGCTACATCTTCGCACGCAAGGAAGTGCCCGACAGTCGGGACCCACCTGGTCGAAGCGTACGTAGCATTGTCATTCTGGTCGCGAACGAGTACGTACATACTGGTCGATGTAGAGGCGCACACGTAGCATGTACACGTATGTACAACGACTAGGGTGCAAGAAAGTAAATACGACCACGTACGTACATACGGGCGGGGTCTCGAACGCCTACTCGCGCATACGTACGGCCAGGGCTCGTGTACATGGCTGGGTCGGAACGGAGAAACAACGTCGTCATCATGTTCATGGGGAGCCAACCGGCTGGGTCGGAACAAAATGCATCGTCGTGTTCATCGGAAGGGCTGGGACGGAACAACCGATGGAAACGAGGCCTTGCATACCGCAGAATGGAGGAAACGACCGTGTGTTCGACCGGCCATGTTCGAAACGGGATCCTGTTCATCGGGAGGGGTCCGACGTACCGCAAAACGGAGGAAACAGACCTCCTAAGGTCGAAACAGGGGTCAAGTTGATCGGGAGGGGTGTGGCGTACCACAAAACGGAGGAAACAGACCTCCTAAGGTCGAAACAGGGGTCATGTTGATCGGGAGGGGTGTGGCGTACCACAAAACGGAGGAAACGGACTTGTGTTGGAGCGCTACGGTCGAAACGGGGGTCATGTTCATCGGGAGGGGTGTGGCGTAGCGCAAAACGAGACTCCACGGGATACTGTTCATCTCCACCGTCGAACCCCTCCAGCCTCCACGGGCTACTGTTCATCCATCGTCGACCTCCTCCAGCCTCCACCTGCGACTGTTCATCCACGGGCTCCTGTTCATCCAGCCTCCACTGCGCGCTACTCCACTGGCTACTGTTCAACCAGCCCTCTCCACGAGCTCCTCTTCAACCACCCCTCCACGGGCTACTGTTCATCCTGCCCTCCACCGTCTACTGTTCATCCTGCCCTCCACGGGGTGGTCCTGTTCATCCTGCCCTCCATGGGGTCCTATTCATCCAGCCCCAACCGGCTCGATCGATCGGGGTACTGTTCATCCACCCCCATCGGGAACTGTTCATCCACCCCCCGCAACACTCACTATTCATCAAGAGGCAGCATCGATCGGCTTCAGTTAGTAGCAGTAGCGAAGGAATCGTTCGATCGGGTTCAGTTAACAGCCATCGATCGATCGCTCGGGTTTAGTAACGCGTAGCGTGCAGTGCAACCGCTCAGGTTCAGTTAGAGCCCAATGCCTCGCTCGGGTTCAGTTAGAGCCCAACGCCTCGCACACACGCACGTACGTACGTACGAGAGAAACGCGCATCGCTCGGCCCCCGACCACCCACTGTAACCGAGGACTCCCCGATATTTTCTGCGCCCTAGCTTCTACCATGGTTTTTTCTGTCATGGACGGCCCAAAGAATGTCATGTAGCTGCGTCTCTAGCCCGCCCAGGACGAAAAGCCCATTTTTCTGTCATGATTTTTTGTCATAGAAGTAGGACCCCACCACATCTATGATGATACCGGGTTTTGTCACAATTATCGTTATTGAAGTGTCATAAGTATGACAGAATTTTTTTTCGTTAAGCCCAAAATGTCACGGATGTGTCTTTTTTTGTAGTGCCAGGACCTTTCTGGAATCCCGGCGCCTCCAAATGGGCCCACTGGTGAAACTATGCTATTCAAGATCTTTTGTGCTATGATCGGGAAACAACGATGACTAGAGTAACCTTCCTTCTACTCCTTAAACAACTAGCTTGTATAGAGCACCAATTGTTTGTATCTACCAAGTTTTGAAGCAGCAACTTGCCAATCCTTTGGACGGGATTTAACACTCAAGGACATACATACTACTCCCATCTAGAAATAAATGTTGCTCAAATAAACGGATGAGTGAGTGAAGAACACGTGCATAGCTCGTGCCTTCGACTAGTATACATAGTCTAGAGGTGTGCAATGTCTGAACCTGAATAAATAATGACCGATCCATGTACTAAAAAGGACAGATACAAGCAAATGAAATAGGCACATATACTTTCATATTAAGATAACAAAATGAAATATACACTAACATGGTTGAAACCCTTTACAAAGCACGAGCACCAGGAATTCCTCACAAACCAACCACCGCTAGAACCAGTCTCCAATCCTTTCACTAATAGCTCCTGCATCAATTTGGTAGGAAAAGGAAAAAAACAACAAGGAACACGCTCAGTAGTAACTCGGTGGAAGGGGAAATCTGCCTTCATACGGACAACTGGACAACTCACACCATGAGTTCTCATAGAGCAGAGAAGAAAAGATTAAGAACCTTGGTGAGGAAGATCTCACCTGCATCGGGTTTCCACCAAGATGGATCTAAGGAAAGTATTGTACCAGCATAGTAGATATGGGACACCACGCTCGCCGTTGGCGGGGGGGGGGAGCCGTGGTGGGGAGTCCACCTATGCTTGTCGGTGTGATGGACCGTAAAGAAGAGATGGAGGCGACCGACATCGTCGACCAGTTCTGGTGGTGGTCTCAAAGGGAGCGAGGCGACGACGATGTCACACATCAGAGGCGTATCGAGGGAGGCGACACCGAGATCCAAGCACTGCCACCATAGATCCCGATGGGGTCGCACAAGTCAACCAAAGGGGGTGGTGGTGGAGGGCGTGGTCAACGACAGAGGGGGCGGCAGCGGCGGTCGAGCAGGAGGTCTAGGGAGGGTTCGATTTGGGGGAGAACAGGTTGTGTGCTGGTTGTAATTCTTCTTCTTTTTTATGAGCGGTGGCTATCATTCTTTTGAGTGGAAATGTCGCACGCTCTCCCACGCCAGCGCGCGTTTGGGCCAAATATTATTTCGGGCTCGCGGCACAGGCAGGCCCGATAGATAGTGGGTCGTAGTTCAGTTCTCCCGGCAGTTTTTATGACCTGACATGTGGACATTATTATTGGCAGCGCGCATGCCCTTGCTAATTAATTTCTACAGGCAGTTTCTCCGCCGTTATGCACTTCTACCTGCAATAACAAGATCCCCGGCAGATGGTTTGCCCTCATTCTTGTATTTCTCACGACAGTTAATTGCCCCCAATTCGGTGTTGTGGTGTAGTGACCGTTCACTTTTAACGACTGTGTGCATCACAAATAATTCTTCTGCTTTACGCGCATGGGATGAGTTTGATAATTCAAATTTTGGTGGAAATTTCCCCAGGTACGTCATTGCATAATTTAACATCACTTGCTAATTTGGGCACATAAAAGAGCATACAGCAAACAAATCACACTTACTGAATCGAGCAATTTTAGTAATTAAACATAGCTAGTTGACCTAAACATTGCTCTAACAAAAGACCAGCATTAAAAAGAAAGCCTAAGTACGCATAATTTTAACAAATCCGCCGCCGCGCCGGCCTATCCATCGCCGGTGTGAGTGATGACCCACAAGTGTAGGGGATCTATCATAGCCTTTTCGATAAGTAAGAGTGTCGAACCCAACGAGGAGTAGAAGGAAATGATAAGCGGTTTTCAGCAAGGTATTTTTTGCAAGCACTGAAATTATCGGTAACAGATAGTTTTGTGATAAGGTAATTTGTAACGGGTAACAAGTAATGCAAGTAAATAAGGTGCAGCAAGATGGCCCAATCCTTTTAGTATCAAGGGACAAGCCCGGGCGAACTCTTTTATAAAGGAAAGCGCTCCCGAGGACACATGGGAATTATCGTCAAGCTAGTTTTCATCACGTTCATATGATTCACGTTCGGTACTTTGATAATTTGATATGTGGGTGGACCGGTGCTTGGGTACTGTCCTTGCTTGGACAAGCATCCCACTTATGATTAACCCCTATTGCAAGCATCCGCAACTCCAATAAAAGTATTAAGGTAAACCTAACCATAGCATGAAACATATGGATCCAAATCAGCCCATTACGACACAACACGTAAACTAGGGTTTAAGCTTCTGTCACTCTAGCAACCCATCATCTACTTATTACTTCCCAATGCCTCCCTCTAGGCCCAAACAATGGTGAAGTGTCATGTAGTCGACGTTCACATGACACCACTAGAGGGATGACAACATACATCTCATCAAAATATCGAACGAATACCAAATTCACATGACTACTTATAGCAAGACTTCTCCCATGTCCCCAGGAACAAACGTAACTACTCACAAAGCATATTCATGTTCATAATAAGAGGGGTATTAATATGCACAATGGATCTGAACATATGATCTTCCACCAAGTAAACCAACTAGCATCAACTACAAGGAGTAATCAACACTACTAGCAACCCACCTGTACCAATCTGAGGTTTGGTACAGAGATTGGATACAAGAGATGAACTAGGGTTTGAGATGAGATGGTGCTGGTGAAGATGTTGATGGAGATTGACCCCCTCCCAATGAGAGGATCGTTGGTGATGACGATGGTGATGATTTCCCCCTCCCGGAGGGAGGTCTACTCGGCAGAACAGCTCCGCCGGAGCCCTAGATTGGTTCCGCCAAGGTTTCGCCTCGTGGCGGCAGAGTTTCGTCCCGTGAGCTTGCTTATGATTTTTTCCTGGACGAAAGACTCCATATAGCCAAAGATGGGCATCAGAGGGCCACCAGGGGGCCATGAGGCAGGGGGCGCGCCCCCACCCTCGTGGACGGTGGGTGGCCCCCCTCTGGTACTTCTTTTGCTCAATATTTTATATATATTTTGAAAATAATTCCCGTGGAGTTTCAGGACTTTTGGAGATGTGCAGAATAGGTCTCTAATATTTGATCCTTTTCCAGCCCAGAATTCCAGCTGTCGGCATTCCCCCTCTTCATGTAAACCTTGTAAAATAAGAGAGAATAGGGATAAGTACTGTGACACAATGTGTAATAACAGCCCATAATGCAATAAATTTTGATATAAAAGCATGATGCAAAATGGACGCATCAACTCCCCCAAGCTTAGACCTCGCTTGTCCTCAAGCGAAAGCCAAAATCGAAAAATATGTCCACATGTTTAGAGATAGAGGTGTCGATAAAAATAAAATACGGACATGAGGGCATCATGATCATTCTTAGAACAACAACATAAATATATATTGTCATATGATCTCTTATGCTAAAGTAACAATTCAATCACATACTCAAGTATGAATCAGAAACTTCATTGAAAACCAACAAACTAAAGTCTCAGTCATTGAAGCAATTGCAATTTATCATAACATAGGAAAGAGTCAATGTAGGTGCTTCTCAGCAAGTCCATATACTCAACCATCATTTAGTCTTTCACAATTGCTAACACTCACGCGATATTTATGGTTATGAAGTTTTAATCGAACACAGAGAAATATAGGGGCTTATAGTTTTGCATCCCAACCTTTTACCTCAAGGGTAATGTCAACAATAATAGTTCATGAAAACTCACATCCAATTAGCTATATATATCAAGATCTTTCCAACACATTGTGCTTGCAAAAGGATAAAATGTAGAAAAGAAAGGTGAAGATCACCGTGAATCTTTTCATGAAGTATAAGACAAGAATAAAAGATAGGCCCTTCGCAGAGGGAAGCAGAGGTTGCCATGTGCTTTTATGGTTGGATGCACAAAATCTTAATGTGAAAGAATTGAAGGAAATATGCCCTAGAGGCAATAATAAAGTTATTATTTATTTCCTTATACCATGATAAATGTTTATTATTCATGCTAGAATTGTATTAACCGGAAACATAATACATGTGTGAATACATAGACAAAGAGAGTGTCACTAGTATGCCTCTACTTGACTAGCTCGTTAATCAAAGATGGTTGTGTTTCTTAACCATAGACATGAGTTGTCATTTGATAAATGGGATCACATCATTAGGAGAATGATGTGATTGACTTGACCCATTCTGTTAGCTTAGCACTTGATCATTTTAGTTTACTGCTATTGCTTTCTTCATGACTTATACATGTTCCTATGACTATGAGATTATGCAACTCCCGATTACCGGAGGAACACTTTGTGTGCTACCAAACGTCACGACGTAACTAGGTCATTATAAAGGTGCTCTACAGGTGTCTCCGAAGGTACTTGTTGAGTTGGCGTATTTTGAGATTAGGTTTTGTCACTCCGATTGTTGGAGAGGTATCTCTGGGCCCACTCAGTAATGCACATCACTATAAGCCTTGCAAGCATTGTAACTAATGAGTTAGTTGCGGGATGATGTATTACGGAACGAGTAAAGAGACTCGCCGGTAACGAGATTGAACTAGGTATTGAGATACCGATGATCGAATCTCGGGAAAGTAACATACCGATGACAAAGGGAACAACGTATGTTGTTATGCGGTTTGACCGATAAAGATATTCATAGAATATGTGGGAGCCAATATGAGCATCCAGGTTCCGCTATTGGTTACTGACCGGAGACGTGTCTCGGTCATGTCTACATAGTTCTCGAAGCCGTAGGGTCCGCACACTTAAAGTTTGGTGATGATCGGTATTATGAGTTTTTGTGTTTTGATGTACTGAAGGTACTTCAGAGTCTCGGATATGATCACGTACATGACGAGGAGTCTCGACATGGTCAAGACGTAAAGATCGATATATTGGACGACTATGTTCGGACAACGAAAAGGTTCCGGAAGGTTATGGACATATACCGGAGTACCGGGGAGTTACCGGAACCCCCCGGGGGCTTAATGGGCCTACATGGGCCTTAGTGGAAATAGATGGAAGCAAGGAGAGTGTGGGGCACGCCCCCCAAGGCCCAAACCGAATTAGTTTAGGGCAAGGGAGGCCGACCCCCTCTTTCCTTCTCCTCCTCTCCCTTCCCTTCCCCCTCTCCTACTCCTACTAGGAAAGGGAGGAGTCCTACTTCTAGTGGGAGTAGGACTCCCCCTCTTGGCGCGCCTCTGCCTGACCGGCCGCTTCCTCCCCTTGCTCCTTTATATACGGGGGCAGGGGGCACCCCATAGACACAACAATTGATCATTGATCTCTTAGCCGTGTGCGGTGCCCCCCTCCACCATAATCCACCTCGATCATATCGTAGCGGTGCTTAGGCGAAGCCCTGCGTCAGTAGCATCATTATCACCGTCACCACGCCGTCGTGCTGACGAAACTCTCCTGTGAAGCTTTGCTAGATTGGAGCTTGCGGGACATCATCGAGTTGAACGTGTGCAGAACTCGGAGGTGCCGTGCGTTCGGTAATTGGATTGGTCGGATCGTGAAGACGTACGACTACATCAACCGCGTTGTGCTAACGCTTCCGCATTCGGTCTATGAGGGTACGTGAACACACTCTTCCCTCTCGTTGCTATGCATCACCATGATCTTGCGTGTGCGTAGGAAAATTTTGAAATTACTATGTTCCCCAACAGTGGCATCCGAGCCAGGTTTATGCGTATACGTTATATGCACGAGTATAACACAAGTGATTTGTGGGCGATACAAGTCATACTGCTTACGAGCATGTCATACTTTGGTTCGGCGGGTATTGTTGGATGAAACGGCCCGGACCGTACGCGTACGCTTACGCGAGACTGGTTCTACCGACATGCTTTGCACACAGGTGGCTGGTGGGTGTCAGTTTCTCCAACTTTAGTTGAACCAAGTGTGGCTACACCCGGTCCTTGCGAAGGTTAAAACAACACTAACTTGACAAACTATCGTTGTTGTTTTGATGCGTAGGTAAGAATGGTTCTTGCTCAGCCCGTAGCAGCCACGTAAAACTTGCAACAACAAAGTATAGGACGTCTAACTTGTTTTTGCAGGGCATGTTGTGATGTGATATGGTCAAGACACGATGCTATATTTATTGTATGAGATGATCATGTTTTGTAACAGTTATCGGCAACTGGCAGGAGCCATATGGTTGTTGCTTTATTGTATGCAATGCAATCACCCTGTAATTGCTTTACTTTATCACTACATGGTAGCGATAGTCGTATAAGCAATAGTTGGCGAGATGACAACGATGCTACGATAGAGATCAAGGTGTCGCGCCGGTGACGATGGTGATCATGACGGTGCTTTGGATATGGAGATCAAAGGAACAAGATGATGATGGCCATATCATGTCACTTATATTGGTTGCATGTGATGTTTATCCTTTATGCATCTTATTCTGCTTTGTTTGATGGTAGCATAATAAGATGATCTCTCACTAAATTTCAAGGTAAAAGTGTTCTCCCTGAGTATGCACCATTGCCAAAGTTCGTCGTGTCGAGACACCACGTGATGATCGGGTGTGATAAGCTCAACGTTCATCTACAACGGGTGTAAGATAGTTTTGCACACGCACAAATACTCGGGTTAAACTTGACGAGCCTAGCATATGCAGATATGGCCTCGGAACACTGGAGACCGAAAGGTCGAGCGTGAATCATATAGTAGATATGATCAACATGATGATGTTCACCATTGAAAACTACTCCATCTCACGTGATGATCGGACATGGTTTAGTTGATTTGGATCACGTGATCATTTAGATGACTAGAGGGATGTTGTAACACCCACAATGCGGCTATATCTCCCATGTGTCGGGGCATGACTTAGAGGCATAGTCGCATGGTAGGCTTGTCGCAAGAGGGGTAATCTTCACACATCCCATGTACTGAATAAGAAAGGGATAAAGAGTCGGCTTACAATCGCCACTTCACACAATACATAAAATATTCATACATCATCCAAAGTACAAACAAAGGTCCGACTACAGAACCAAAATAAAAGAAGATAACCCAAATGCTAGATCCCCGATCGTCCCAACTGGGCTCCACTACTAATCATCAGGAAAAGAAACATAATAGCGACCCAAGTCTTCATCGAATTCCCACTTGAGTTCGGTAGCATCGCCTGCACTGGAATCGTCGGCACCTGCAACTATTTGGAAGTATCCATGAGTCTCGAGGACTCAACAATCTCACACCCGCGATATCAAGACTATTTAAGCTTATGGGTAGGAAAAGGATAGTGAGGTGGAGCTGCAGCAAGAACTAGCATATATGGTGGCTAACATACACAAATGAGAGCGAGAAGAGAAGCAACGCAACGGTCGAGAAGCTAGAAGCGATCAAGAAGTGATCCTAAAGCTACTTACGTTCAAGCATAACACAAGGCCGTCTTCTCTTCCCGGACTACACCGAAAAGAGACCATCACGGCTACACACGTGGTTGATTCATTTTAGTTAAGTCAAGTGTCAAGTTCTCTACAATCGGATATTAACAAATTCCCAGCTACCACATAACTGCGGGCACGGCTTTCGGAAGTTTATACCCTATAGGGGTGTCCCAACTTAGCCCATCACAAGATCTCACGGTCAACGAAGGATATTCCTTCTCCCAGGAAGACCCGATCAGACTCGGAATCCCGGTTACAAGACATTTCGACAATGGTAAAACAAGACCAGCAAAGCCGCCCGAATGTGCCGACAAATCCCGATAGGAGCTGCACATAACTCGTTCTCTCGGCACACCAGATTGTTCAAACTTCCGGTAGGCCAGCCTAGAGTTGCCCCTGGTGGCCACCGGCGGCTGACAGGTTGGACCAACACTTAGAGGAGCACTGGCCCGGGGGTTTAAAATAAAGATGACCCTTGAGTCTGAAGAACCCAAGGGAAAAAGGCTTAGGTGGCAAATGTTAAAACCAAGGTTGGGCCTTGCTGGAGGAGTTTTATTCAAAGCGAACTGTCAAGGGGTTCCCATAACACCCAATCGCGTAAGGAACGCAAAATCAAGGAACATAGCACCGGTATGACGGAAACTAGGGCGGCAAGAGTGGAACAAAACACTAGGCATAAGGCCGAGCCTTCCACCCTTTACCAAGTATATAGGTGCATTAAAGTAAATAAGAGATAAAAATGATATCCCAACAATATCCATGTTCCAACAAGGAACAAACTTCATCTTCACCTGCAACTAGCAACGCTATAAGAGGGACTGAGCAAAGTGGTAACATAGCCAAACAATGGTTTGCTAGGAAAGGTGGGTCAGAGGCTTGACATGGCAATATGGGAGGCATGATATAGAAAGTGGTAGGTAGCACAACATAGCAATAGAGTGAACAACTAGCAAGCAAAGATAGAAGTAATTTCGAGGGTATGATCATCTTGCCTGCAAAGTTCTCAGAGTTGCCAAAAGCTTGATCCTCCTAAGTGTACTCAACAGGTTCCTCGGTCACGAACTCATCTCCCGGCTCTACCCAAAGCAAGAACACAAGCAAAGGACCAACAATCAATCATGGTGCAATGCACAAGCAACATGATGCAAAACATGGCATGATATGCGAGATGTGATATGCAATGCATATGCGTGCTCCGGAAGGGAAAGCATGAACAAGACATCAACTTGGCAAACCAAGTATGCCTCTGTGTAGATGAGATGATTTCGGTTGAAATCGATATAAAGATCACTGGAAACGGATGTACGGTTTGCAAATGGCAAGCAAAATAAGAATGACACAATTCTGTGATTAACAACACGATGCCATATAGAATGCAACAATAAGCTAAGCTACTGCACCGCAACATAACATCAAAGCATATGGCAGTGATGTACACAAGATGCTTGACAAAACATGAACACTGAGATACGGCTATTGCACAAGAGCAGGTTCAATCAAGCACGGCAAAAGTGTAAAAGATATCAGCTTCCTAGAGTTAGTGAAAATACTAACATGGCATAAACAACATCAGGAAGCAATGTTTAGAGCTAGCAAACAACATGCTAAAGGAACATATCATAGCAATACAAGGCATCGCATGAATCTAATAAATGCATAGAACAAAAGTCCCTTACTGAACATGAGCCAAAACGGCATAGAAGAAATGATGGCACCCATGTAAACATATCAAGTTTTATAAACAGTTTCAGACTTGGCAGAAAACAGAGCATGGCATAAACAGATTTATGAAGGCAACTTTGCGAGCTCATGCCATTCACCACAGGGCATTGCATGACAATATAAGCATACCAATAGCAAGATGACATGTTCACGAAGCTAAACATCACAACAGCAAGTTCATAGGATGCATGGATCAATAGCAACAACCATGGCAATATTGATTAACATGTTAACATTCTGCCAGGAACATTTTATAGCAAAAGTAGATCAAGATGAATACATGCTAGAGCACTCCATAATTCCAAACAGGGGCATGGATTGATAGAGAATAACCACATGTTAAAAACATCCTTATTGAAGTATACCAAAATAAGCATGGATATCACTGTACCATCAAGTTTACATGGCATTAAAATAACAGCAGGAAAAGGACTTAGCAAAATCTTGTCCCAGAAAACAGCAACATCACGGAGCCTAGTTTGCATGCTTGTGCTAGTCACCACATAGATCACAAAAATACAAGACAAGCACCACTGTAAAGATGGCATGATTTAGTTCAAAACACATGTAGAGCTCATGCTCATGTGATGCACACATCAAATGCAACAAAAAAGACAAATCACCATGATCTGATAAGTACCAGCTCCTAACATTTTATCGTACTCTTGCATCAATGAAAATGGCATCAATATGAACTCAAACAAGCATGCAACAATGGAATGAAATGAAGATCATCTCACAATGAACATTTTCATATATTATACATGCAAAACGGAGCTACAAGCAAGAAGTTACGGCACGATGAAAATTCACACATGAGATGATATTTCTGGGACTTAGTGGAAAACTACCAGCGCGAAAACGGGATCTGGATCAGGCCAGCTCCATTCCTCCTACTGGACGGCTCCGACGGAGGTCAACGACGATGGTGGGGCGGCCTGGGACTCCGGTAGGCGTCGGGGAGGCCGGGAATGGGTAGATCCGGTCGTGGGCGGACGGATCCGGGCAAGGGCAGCGGTGGACGGAGCTCGGGGCGGCGCTGGCTGGTCTTGGAGCTTGGGGTGGCCATCCATGGCGGCCTTCTGCATCACGAGAGAGAGAGAGAGAGGGAGATGAGCACTGGGGGAGAGGAAGGAGAGGGAGTTGGGAGGAGCAGGGCGACCTGGAGGTCCGGTGACTCGCCGGATGTGGTGGCGCTCGATGGCGCAGCTGCCGGGGTGAGGAGCAACAAAGGCGAGGCGGCGGGAGGAGCTCGGGCACGGGACTCGCGGCATCGGGCGGACGACTGCTCGCGGGCTTGTCCGGCCCCGATCTGGGCCAGAGGGCCGGCGCGGTGGAGGCGCGATGGAGACGGCGGCGAGGTGACATGGCGCGACGCTATTGGCTCGAGGCGGCGGCTGGACATGTCCGGTGACGGGATGGACATGTCCGGCGCGCGAAGGAGGAAGATGCTAGGGTTTGGACCTGAAATTTTGGAGGGGGAGGTGTTTATATAGGTAGAGGGAGTTAGGAATGCCCAAATGAGGTGCGGTTTTCGCGCACACGATCGTGATCCAACGACGGATGACATGGAGGTGGTTTAGATGGGTTATTGGGCTGTTTTGGAGGGGTGTTGGGCTGCAACACAAAAGAGGCTTTCGCGGTTACCCGGTTAACTGTTGGAGCATCAAACGGCCTCCAAATGGGACGAAATTTGATAGGCGGTCTACCGGTGGTGTACCAAGGCCACTTGGCAAATCTTGGTCCATTCTGAGAATGGTTAACACCCGCTCATGAAAAGAGATAAGAGGGGTGCGCCGGGTGCATGAGGGAGTGCCGGATTGCAAAACGAACAACAGGGAAAATGCTTGGAGGCATGAGACAAACACGAATGCAAATGAGATGCACATGATGCCATGATATGAAATGCATGACATGAACAAAAATGCAATACGAAAGATAAAACCCCAACCACGAAGGGAATAACATATCGCATCTCCGGAAAAAGCAAGAGTCAGAGTTACAAATATGGAATGTTGTATCCGGGGCGTTACAGATGCCTATCTAAGTGGGAGTTCTTAAGTAATATGATTAATTGAACTTAAATTTATCATGAACTTAGTCCTGATAGTATTTGCATATCTATGTTGTAGATCAATAGCTCGCACATAGCTTCCCCGTTTATTTTTGATATATTCCTAGAGAAATTGAAAGACGTTAGTAGAAATGATGCGGATTGGATCCGTGATCTGAGGATTATCCTCATTGCTGCATAGAAGAATTATGTCCTTGATGCGCCGCTAGGTGACAGACCTATTGCACGAGCATATGCAGGCGTTATGAACGTTTGGCAAAGCTTGGTATGATGACTACTTGATAGTTTAGTGCACCATGCTTTACGGCTTAGAACCGGGACTTCAAAAATGTTTTGAACGCCATGGAGCATATAAGATGTTCCAAGAGTTGAAATTAGTATTTCATACTCATGCCCATGTCGAGAGGTAGGAGACCTTTGACAGTACTTTGCCTACAAGATGGAGGAGAATAGCTCAACCAGTGAGCATGTGCTGAGATTGTCTAGGTACTACAATCATTTGAATCAAGTGGGAGTTAATCTTCTAGATAAGATAGTGATTGACAGAGTTCTCTAGTCACTATCACCAAGTTACTAGAACTTCGTGATGAACTATAATATGCAAGGGATAACGAAAATGATTCCCAAGCTCTTCGTGATGCAGAAATCGATGAAGGTAGAAATCAAGAAAAGCATCAAGTGTTGATGGTTGATAAGACCACTTGTTTCAATAAAAGGGCAAAGGGAAGAAGGGAAACTTCAAGAAGAACGGCAAGCAAGTTGCTGCTCAAGTGAAGAAGCCCAAGTCTAGAGCTAAGCCTGAGACTAAGTGCTTCTATTGCAAAGGGACTGGTCACTGGAAGCGGAACTGCAACAAATATTTGGTGGATAAGAAGGATGGCAAAGTGAATAAAGGTATATTTGATATACATGTTATTGATGTGTACTTTACTAGTGTTTATAGCAACCCCTCAGTATTTGATACTAGTTCAATTGCTGAGATCAGTAACTCGAAACGGGAGTTGCAGAATGAACAGAGACTAGTTAAGGGTGAAGTGACGATGTGTGTTGGAAGTGGTTCCAAGATTTATATGTTCATCATCGCACACTCCCTATACTTTCGGGATTAGTGTTGAACTTAAATAAATGTTATTTGGTGTTTGTGTTAAGCATGAATATGATTTGATCATGTTTATTGCAATATGGTTATTCATTTAAGTCAGAGAATAATTGTTGTTCTGTCTGCATGAATAAAACCTTCAATGGTCATACACCCAAGGTGAATGGTTTATTGAATCCCGATTGTAGTGATACACATATTCATAATATTGAAGCCAAAATATGCAAACTTAATAATGATAGTGCAACTTATTTGTGGCACTTCCGTTTAGGTCATATTGGTGTAAAGCGCATGAAGAAAATCCATGCTGATGGGCTTTTGGAATCACTTGATTATGAATCGGTTGATGCTTACGAACCATGCCTCATGGGCAAGATGACTAAGACTCCGTTCTCCGGAACAATCGAGTGAGCAATAGACTTGTTGGAAATAATACATACTAATGTATGCAGTCCGATGAGTGTTGAGGCTCGCGGTAGGTATCGTTATTTTCTGACCTTCACAGACGATTTGAGTAAGATATGGGTATATCTTCTTGATGAAACATAAATCTGAAACATTTGAAAAGTTCAAATAATTTCAGAGTGAAGTGGAAAATCATCGTAACAAGAAAATAAAGTTTCTACGATCTGATCGTGGAGGAGAATATTTGAGTTATGAGTTTGGTCTTCATTTGAAACAATGCGGAATAGTTTCGCAACTCACGCCACCTGGAACACCACAGCGTAATGGTGTGTCCGAACATCATAACCGTACTATATTAGATATGGTGCAATCTATGATGTCTCTTACCGATTTACCACTATCATTTTGGGGTTATGCATTAGAGACAGCTGCATTCACGTTAAATAGGGCACCATCTAAATCCGTTGAGACGACGCCATATGAACTGTGGTTTGGCAAGAAACCAAAGTTGTCGTTTCTTAAAGTTTGGGGTTGCGATGCTTATGTGAAAAGGTTTCATCCTGATAAGCTCGAACCCAGATCGAAGAAATGTGCCTTCATAGGATACCCAAAGGAGACAGTTGGGTACACCTTCTATCACAGATCCGAAGGCAAGACATTCGTTGCTAAGAATGGATCCTTTCTAGAGAAGGAGTTTCTCTCAAAAGAAGTGAGTGGGAGGAAAGTAGAACTTGATGAGGTAACTGTACCTGCTCCCTTATTGGAAAGTAGTTCATCACAGAAATTTGTTCCTGTGACTCCTACACCAATTAGTGAGGAAGCTAATGATGATGATCAAGTTACTACCGAACCTCATAGGTAAACCAGAATGAGATCCGCACCAGAGTGGTACAGTAATCCTGTTCTGAATGTCATGTTACATGACCCTGACGAACCTACGAACTATGAGAAAGCGATGATGAGTCCAGATTCCGCGAAATGGCTTGAATCCATGAAATCTGAGATGGGATCCATATATGAGAACAAAGTATGGACTTTGATTGACTTGCCCGATGATCGGTGAGTCATCAAGAATAAATGGAACTTCAAGAGGAAGACGGACGCTGATAGTAGTGTTACTATCTACAAAGCTCGAATTGTTGCAAAATGTTTTCGACAAGTTCAAAGTGTTGACTACGATGAGATCTTCTCACTCGTATCGATGCTTAAAAGTCTGTCCAAATCATGTTAGCAGTTGTCGCATTTTATGAAATCTGGAAAATGGATGTCAAAACTGTATTCCTTCATGGATTTCTTAAAGAAGAATTGTATATGATGCAACCAGAAGGTTTTGTCGATCCTAAAAGGTGCTAACAAAGTGAGCAAGCTCCAGTGATCCATCTATGGACTGGTGCAAGGATCTTGGAGTTGGAATATATGCTTTGATAAAGTGATCAAAGCATATGGTTTTATACAGACTTGCGGTGAAGCCTGTATTTACAAGAAAGTGAGTGGGAGCACTACAACATTTCTGATAAGTATATGTGAATGACATATTCTTGATCAGAAATAATATAGAATTTTCTGGAAAGCATAAAGGAGTGTTTGAAAAGAGTTTTCCAAAGAAAGACCTCGATGAAGCTGCTTACACATTGAGCATCAAGATCTATAGAGATAGATCAAGACGCTTGATAAGTTTTTTCAATGAGTACATACCTTGACAAGATTTTGAAGTAGTTCAAAATGGAACAGTGAAAGAAGGAGTTCTTGCCTGTGTTGCAAGGTGTGAAGTTGAGTAAAGACTCAAAACCCGACCACAACAGAAAATAGAAAGAGGATGAAAAGTCATTCCCTATGCCTCAGACATAGGTTCTATAAAGTATGCTATGCTGTTTACCAGTCCTATTGTATACCTTAGCATCATTTTGGCAAGGGGGTACAATAGTGATCTAAGAGTAGATCACTTGACAGCGGTCAAAATTATCCTTAGAGGACTAAGGAAATATTTCTCGGTTATGGAGGTGATAAAAGAGTTCGTCGTAAAGAGTTACGTCGATGAAAGCTTTTACATCAATCTAGAGGACTCTAAGTCTCGATCTGGATACATATTGAAAGTGGGAGCAATTAGCTAGAGTAGCTCCATGCAGAGCATTGTAGACATAGAAATTTGCGAAATACATACGGATCTGAATGTTGCAAACTCATAGACTAAAGTTCTCTCAAAAGCAAAACATGATCACTCTTTGGGTGTAAATCACATAGCGATGTGAACTAGATTATTGACTCTAGTAAACCCTTTGGGTATTAGTCACATGGAGATGTGAACTAATCACATAAAGATGTGAACTAGATTATTGACTCTAGTGCAAGTGGGAGACTGAAGGAAATATGCCCTAGAGGCAATAATAAAGTTATTATTTATTTCCTTATATCATGATAAATGTTTATTATTCATGCTAGAATTGTATTAACCGGAAACATAATACATGTGTGAATACATAGACAAAGAGAGTGTCACTAGTATGCCTCTACTTGACTAGCTCGTTAATCAAAGATGGTTGTGTTTCTTAACTATAGACATGAGTTGTCATTTGATAAATGGGATCACATCATTAGGAGAATGATGTGATTGACTTGACCCATTCCGTTAGCTTAGCACTTGATCATTTTAGTTTACTGCTATTGCTTTCTTCCTGACCTATACATGTTCCTATGACTATGAGATTATGCAACTCCCGATTACCGGAGGAACACTTTGTGTGCTACCAAACGTCACAACGTAACTAGGTCATTATAAAGGTGCTCTACAGGTGTCTCCAAAGGTACTTGTTGAGTTGGCATATTTCGAGATTAGGATTTGTCACTCCGATTGTCGGAGAGGTATCTCTGGGCCCACTCGGTAATGCACATCACTATAAGCCTTGCAAGCATTGTAACTAATGAGTTAGTTGCGGGATGATGTATTACGGAACGAGTAAAGAGACTTGCCGGTAACGAGATTGAACTAGGTATTGAGATACCGACGATCGAATCTCGGGCAAGTAACATACCGATGACAAAGGGAACAACGTATGTTGTTATGCGGTTTGACTAATAAAGGTCTTCGTAGAATATGTGGGAGCCAATATGAGCATCCAGGTTCCGCTATTGGTTATTGACCGGAGACGTGTCTCGGTGATGTCTACATAGTTCTCGAACCCGTAGGGTCTGCACGCTTAAAGTTCGGTGACAATCGGTATTATGAGTTTTTGTGTTTTGATGTACCGAAGGTAGTTCAAGTCCTGGATATGATCACGGACTTGACGAGGAGTCTCGAACTGGTCGAGACGTAAAGATCGATATATTGTACGACTATGTTTGGACACCGGAAATGTTCCGGAAGGTTTCAGACATATACCGGAGTACCGGGGGGTTACCGGAACCCCCGGGGGGCTTAATTGGCCTACATGGGCCTTAGTGGAAATAGAGGGAAGCAAGGAGAGTGTGGGGCGTGCCGCCCCAAGGCCCAAACCGAATTGGTTTAGGGCAAGGGAGGCCGGCTGTAACACCCCAGATGTAACTTTCCCAATTGGTACTCCAACTCTTGCCGTTTCCGGCGTTAAGTTATTTTATTTTCTCGGGTTCGGGTTTTTGCCTTCGTGTGTTGTTGTCGTTGTCATGCATTTCATATCATGTCATCATGTGCATTACATTTGCATACGTGTTCATCTCACGCATTCGAGCTTTTCCCCGTTGTCCGTTTTGAATTCCGGCACTTCTTCTCCTCCGGTGGTCATTTCTACCTTACTTTTGTGTGTGGGGATTAAACATTTCCGGATTGGACCGAGACTTGCCAAGCGGCCTTGGTTTACTACCGATAGACCGCCTGTCAAGTTTCGTATCATTTGGACTTCGTTTGATACTCCAACGGTTAACCGAGGGACCGAAAAGGCCTCGTGTGTGTTGCAGCCCAACACCCCTCCAATTTGGCCCAAAACCCACCTAAGCCTTCTCCATCATCTAGAGCGTTCGATCACGATCGCGTGGCCGAAAACCGCACCTCATTTGGACTCTCCTAGCTCCCTCTATGCCTATAAATAGACCCCCCCCCCCCGAAATTCGGATCTCCTTCTCCCCCGAAACCCTAAAAAATCCACCTCGCGTGCACCGGACATGTCCGCCGCCGCCCGCGGCCTCTAGCCGCCTGCCATGTGGCAAGCCGCCGCCGCCACCGCCCGAGGCCCGCGCAGCCCAGGCCGGGCCCCCCCGGCCCGCATCGCCGCCCGACCCGGCCGCATCGCCCGCCTCCTCGCACCGCCTCTCCCTCGCGCCGGTCACCGCGCCGCCCCAAGCCATCGCCGCGCCACGCAGCTCGCTAGCCGGAGCTGCTCCCCGGCCGAAGCTCCTCGCCGCGCCACCGCGCCTCCACCACCGCGCCGCCTCTCGCCGGCGACGCCCGGGGCCGCACCGTCCTCCTCCCGGATCCGGCGGGATCTCCAAGTCCGGCGACCCCCTCCAACTCCGGCGAACAGTGCATCTCCGGCGATCCTCGATCCGCATGCGATCCAGATCTGAAAATATCTCCTCGGGTTGACTTTTCCCTCAAAACCCCTAATTATTTTGCCATCTTTGCCCTGCCGTAACTTTGCGTCTGTAGCTCCGATTCATGCATATAGCATATCAAAATGTTCATCTCAGAGAGTACATCATTTCCTTCCATTGCATCATTTTCATTTGAGTTCATCTTGATGCCCGAAATGCTGTTAGAAGGAGGCTACTTGAGATAATTGTCAGATCTGCTGCTCCATTTAGGTTTTTGTCATTTTTGCCATGATTAATGTGTGCATGATATGCCCTGATGCTCTACATATGTTTTGTTAAGGGTTTTGTCATCTTTCCAGAGGTGCATCCCATGTATTTTTGTGATGTGTGTGGTGACTAGCACAAGCTTGCAAAGTAGGGCACTTGTTAATTTTGTTTTCAGGGACTTATCATTTCCACTAAGTCCTTGAGCTGTTTATCTCATATGGCCATATGTTCATGTTGTTTCCTAGTGATCCGTGCCTCTTTTGAGGATGATCAGTAAGGATGTTTTGTTAATATTGTAGTGCTCTATCCATCCATGTCTTTGTTTGCAATTATGGAGCACCCTAGCTTGAGCCAATCGAGCTCTACTTTTGCTACTTTGCGAATCTGGGAAGATTGTCAACTTGTTTGCAATTTTGCCGATGTTGTTGTAGTTGATCCGTGCATGCTATGCTATTGTTCTTGCCATGCATAGTTTGCATTTTGTGCCTTCTTGATGGGTGTATGCTTAGTTTGTCATGACTCGCCCTGTGGTGAGTGCATCAAGCTCGTAAACATGCCTACTTGAGTTATGTTTCAGCATGTGCCAGTTTTCACTAAGTCTGAGATCTGTTTGCCATATGCATTTTTGCCATGCTTGTTTGAACCTGTTAAGGGATGATTTGGCCGTCATAGCTCAGTGCTAGACTTTTGTTAAGCATCTTGAATGCATCCCTGCCATGTATTTTTGTTGTCATGTTTGGGTGCTGTAGCTTGTTCTTCTCATTTCATTTAGATGGCTACTTGCTGTAAATCGCAGACTGGTGTCATATTTGAATCGCTTGCCATTTCCAAACCGTAGCTCTGATTCCGACGTTCTTTATATCGTTTTCAAGCGATTTCATCTCATCTTTCCAGTGGCACACTTGGATTCCCAAGTTGAGGCCAGGTTCTTGCATTTCCTGTCATATCTTGCATATGCATCTCGCATCACATCCCGCATAGCATATCATCATTGCATCATATTGTTTGATCCTTGCACGTGGTTGATTGTGTCCTTGTTGCTTGTTTGTCTTGTTTGGGTAGAGCCGGGAGATGATTTCGCTAATGAAGAGCCCGTTGAGTTTGCTTTCGAGGATCCAGTCAACTCTGACAACTGTGCAGGCAAGATGATCATACCCTCGAAATCACTACTATCTTTGCTATGCTAGTTTGCTCGCTCTTTTGCTATGCCAATGCTACGATGACTACCACTTGCTTTCAAGCCTCCCAAATTGCCATGTCAAACCTCTAACCCACCATGTCCTAGCAAACCGTTGATTGGCTATGTTACCGCTTTGCTCAGCCCCTCTTATAGTGTTGCTAGTTGCAGGTGAAGATTGAAGGCCGTTCCTTGTTGGAACATTATTTACTTGTTGGGATATCATTATATTGCTATGTTATCTTTATGCATCTATATACTTGGTAAAGGGTGGAAGGCTCGGCCTCTCGCCTAGTGTTTTGTTCCACTCTTGCCGCCCTAGTTTCCGTCATATCGGTGTTATGTTCCCGGTTTTTGCGTTCCTTACGCGGTTGGGTTATAATGGGAACCCCTTGATAGTTCGCCTTGATTAAAGCTTTTCCAGCAATGCCCAACCTTGGTTTTACCATTTGTCACCTAGCCTCTTTTCCCTTGGGAATCCGGAGCCCAATGGTCATCTTATTTTAACCCCCCCGGGCCAGTGCTCCTCTGAGTGTTGGTCCGACCGAGTAGACTGCGGGGCCACCTCGGGCAACTTGAGGGTTGGTTTTACTCGTAGGATGTCTCATCTGAGTGTGCCCTGAGAAAGAGATATGTGCAGCTCCTATCGGGATTTGTCGGCACATTCGGGCGGTGTTGCTGGTCTTGTTTTAACCTGTCGAAGTGTCTTGAAGAACCGAGATACCGAGTCTGATTAGAACGTCTTGGGAGGAGGTCTATTCCTTCGTGGACCGTGAGAGCTTGTCATGGGTTAAGTTGGGACTCCCCTGCAGGGATTTGAACTTTCGAAAGCCGTGCCCACGGTTATGGGCAGATGGGAATTTGTTAATGTCCGGTTGTAGATAACTTGAACCTTAACTTAATTAAAATGAATCAACTGAGTGTGTTACCGTGATGGCCTCTTCTCGGCGGAGTCCGGGAAGTGGACACGGTGTTGGAGTAATGTTTGCGCAGGTTGTTCTCTAGTTTTTCGCTCGCGCTTTGCCTCCTCTTCTCGCTCTCGTTTGCGAATAAGTTAGCCACCATATTTGCTAGTCGCTTGCTGCAGCTCCACATATTTACCTTGCCTTACCTTTAAGCTTAAATAGTCTTGATCACGAGGGTGCGAGATTGCTGAGTCCCTGTGGCTCACAGATTACTATTACACCAGATGCAGGGCGTGATGATTCCGCTCCAGGAGACGCGCTTGAGCTCAAGTGGGAGTTCGACGAAGACTCTCAACGATACTATGTTTCTTTTCCTGATGATCAGTAGTGGTGCCCAGTTGGGGGTGATCGGGACCGTGTCGCATGTTGGGTTCTCTTTTATTTTGGCGCCGTAGTCGGGCCATGAGTGTTTGGATGATGTAATGTTATTTATGTACTTGATTGACGTGGCGAGTGTAAGCCAACTATGTTATCTCCCCTTTATTATTCATATTACATGGGATGTACTGAAGATTGCCTAACTTGCGACATATGCCTTCAATGCGATTATGCCTCTAAGTCGTGCCTCGACACGTGGGAGATATAGTCGCAATGAGGGTGTTACAAGTTGGTAATCAGAGCCTTCCCCGACCTTAGGATCCCCATTGCTTCATTTTTAGCAGCCGAGTTGTGTCTAGAAAAATGTTTTGAGTCATTTAGGAATTATATATCGGAGAGTTTAGGAATTCTTTTTACTTCCCAGTCTCCTCATCGCTCTGGTAAGGCATCCTGACGTAGAGTTTTGACTCTTCTCTTCTCAAATTTCACTAATTTTTTTTAGGATCACGCGGGTATCTTGGAATCGTTCCGATGGTTTTATGATGAGAACATTGTCTTGGTGCCTCCTGTCAGGGGTTTAGTGGAAGTGTCCCGGGGAGTTGAGCTCTGAGGTGTTGTCATCATAATTTTATCGTTGCAGTTCTGGAATACCTGAGTTTAGTACGCCGACATCGAAAATCTCTTTTATGCAGTTCGTTGGTGAGATAACCTCGATGCCACCCAGTACTGGGGCGGGAGTTCGGGAGTATCGCCATAACTTGTATAACAGATGCTTTTCGAAGGTTGAGGTAGATGGTTTCCGAAGGTTTCTTGGTTATGTGTTGAAGGATGGATACAGCTGGATGTAGGATTTGCTAGTTTGGGTGAGATATTATGCTTCCCCTGTATCCCCAACACCTGATTGCATAACCGGAAAGGTTCGGGAGTTTCATAGGTGGGAATTCTAGTAGCTCTAATTCTTCTTCCACGGATATTGGTTTGAGATTGGGATTTCTTACCGATTATTCGTTCTTGATCCGTACCTTGTTGATTTATTTCTCTACCTTAATTCTAAGTGGCTTCTCAACTTATGGATATGTGACCATTTCAAGAGGAATGCATTCGTTCATTCTGTTCGGATGTGAAGACTATATGTTGCAATTTTCATCCCATTGGATTCAACTTCAATATGTGTCTATCAACATGCTAATGGATGTCAACCTCTTCAGGATGGCTCCTCCAACGCGCACGACTCTGAATCCTGATCCGCCACCACCTCCCCCTCCTCCGGAGGCATGGCAAGCTGTGATGGCCGCAACCAATGCAAACACACAGTTGATCATGCAAATTCTTCAAGAGCGCAATCAAGACAACCAAGGGAATCAAGGAAACAATCAGAATCACTTTGCTACACTCAACCAGTTCCTTGCTAACGGGCCAAAGACTTTCAGCAATTGTGTTGAGGCAACCGATGCTGACGATTGGCTTGTGGATCTGTGCAAGCATTTCGAATGCAGTAACGTCAGGCCTGAGGACTTTGTCAAGTTCGCTTCCTTCCAACTCAAAGATCAAGCTGCAGAATGGTTCCAGCAGTACAAGGATTCCAGAGGTGGACGTGTTATCACTTGGGATGATTTCTGTTGAGATTTCCGAGCTCATCATATTCCCCAGAGCGTGGTTGAAAGCAAGCGTGAGGAATTCCGCAACCTGAAGCAAGGCTCTTTGTCTGTTTATGACTACAAAAAGTTGTTTCAGAAGCTCGCCCGCTTTGCTAAGCAGGACGTACCTGATGAGAAGAGCATGATATACCAGTTCAGGGGTGGTCTCAGAGAAGAAATCCAGCTAGCTCTTGTTCTCTTCGAGCCCTTGAGGTACGATGAGTTTTACAACATGGCATTGAAGCAAGAGGCTGCTCAGTTGAGGTGTGATGCTTCCAAGAAGCGAGTCAGAGATGTTACTCCTTCTTCCTCTACTCAAGTGGCCAAGCAGCAGAGGTTTTGGCTTCCTCCTCCTCCGTTCCGTCAGCCGTATCAGCAGAAGAGCAAAGGTGGCAGTGGTTCTTCCCACTCACCCAACCCTGGCTTTCAGAACAAGACTTCGTCTCAAGCTCCAAGATTGAGTGCTCCGTATCACCGTCCGCTTTCAGAGGTCACGTGCAACAGGTGCCAACAGAAGGGTCACTATGCCAACAAGTGTTTCAACCAGAGGCGTCTTCCTCCTCCTCCTCCTGTCAGATCGGCAAGTACAGCTGTGGTCAAGCATAACCCCAAGCACGCCAAGGTCAATTTGCTGAATGCAGCTCAGGCAGAGGACTCACCAGATGTGATTATGGGTAACCTTCCTGTTAATGATGTTCCTGCAAAAGTTCTTTTTGACACTGGTGCATCGCATTCCTTTTTGTCATGCCCTTTTGCATCGAAGCACAATGTTGATACTGAGATCATGCCCAAAGTCATGCAAGTTGTTTCTCCCGGCAAGCTTTTGACTTCTAGTTTGGTTGCTCCCGATATCTCTATCACGTTGGGTGACTACAAGTTTCTCTCTTCTCCGGTGGTTCTTGGTAACTCGGGTATTGATCTTATTCTCGGGATGGATTGGCTTTCTAAGCACAAGGCGCATCTTGATTGTGCAGCCAAGCAGATTCAATTGACTCATTCGTCTGAGGATGTAATTGTCTTTGCCGCTCGTGATGATACTATCCGTCTGTTCTCTCTCAATGAGAAGGGTGAATTGGATGCCATCTCTCAGATTCCAGTCGTTTGCGAATATCAAGACATCTTTCCAGAAGAGCTTCCAGGAATGCCTCCGCACCGGCCAGTTGAATTCGTTATTGACCTTGAGCCTGGCACAGAACCTGTGTGCAAGCGTCCTTACAAGCTCGGACCTGAAGAGTTGAAGGAGTTGAAGAAGCAACTCGATATTCAAGAGAAAATGGGTCTCATCCGGCCTAGTTCTTTTCCGTGGGGTTGTGGTGTTCTTTTTGTGAAGAAGAAGGATGGAACGGACCGACTTTGTGTTGATTACCATCCAGTGAACAAGAAGACCATCAAGAACAAATACCCACTTCCCAACATCAATGAGCTGTTCGAACAACTCAAAGGTGCCCAAGTATTCTCCAAGCTTGATCTCCGTCTGGGTTATCATCAGATTCGAATCCGTGAGCAAGATATTCCCAAGACGGCTTTCAGGACAAGCTTTGGTTCATATGAATACACTGTCATGTCTTTTGGTCTCGTCAACGCTCCTCTGACGTTCTCTCGCATGATGAACTTCATCTTCAACGCCTACACCAATGACTTTGTTTTGGTCTATCTCGACGACATTCTGGTTTTCTTGAAGAACAAGGAAGATCATGCCAAGCACTTGCGTTTGGTACTCGATAAGCTGAGAGCTCGATGAGGTTCTTTATCTTGGTCATATCATCTCTGCCAAGGGCATTGCCGTGAATCCTGAGAAGGTGTCTGCAATTGTGAATTGGGAACCTCCTCAGAACGTGAAGCAACTCCGTAGCTTCCTCGGTCTCGCAAGCTACTGCCGAAGATTCGTTGAAAACTTTTCTAAGATCGCGAAGCCTCTCTCTAATCTTCTCCAGAAGCACGTCAAGTACGTTTGGTCTTCGGAGTGTGACATTGCTTTCAACACTTTGAAAGAGAAATTGATCACTGCTCCAGTTCTGACTCCGCCTGATGAATCCAAGCCGTACGAGGTCTTTTGTGATGCCTCTCTCCAAGGTCTTGGCGCAGTGTTGATACAAGAGAAGAAAGTTGTTGCTTATACCTCTCGCCAATTAAAGCCTAATGAGAAGAACTACCCCACTCATGATCTCGAGTTGGCGGCAGTTGTGCATGCTCTTTTGACTTGGAGACATCTCTTATTGGGAAGAAAAGTGGACATTTTCACTAATCACAAGAGTCTCAAGTACATCTTCACTCAGCCTAATCTCAACCTCAGGCAAACTCGATGGGTCAAAATGATTCAAGAGTATAATCCGAGTATCGAGTATACTCCAGGCAAGGCCAATGTGATTGCTGACGCATTAAGCAGGAAAGCTTATTGCAACAGTCTGATTCTCAAGCCTTATCAACCCGAGCTTTGTGAAGCTTTCCGCAAACTTAATCTGCAAGTTGTTCCTCAAGGTTTCCTCGCCAACCTTCAAGTCTCTCCTACCTTGGAAGACCAGATTCGCCAAGCCCAGCTTCTTGATGCTATGGTGAAAAAGGTGAAGATTGGGATTGCCAAGAGTCAACCCAAGTACAAGTGCTACCGCCTTGATGACAAGGACACTCTCTTCTTCGAGGATCGTATTGTTGTACCCAAAGGCGACCTCCGTAAAGTGATCATGAACGAGGCTCACAATTCTCTCCTCTCCATCCACCCTGGGAGTACGAAGATGTATCAGGACCTTAAGCAAGCTTATTGGTGTACTCGAATGAAGCGCGAGATCGCTCAATTCGTGAATGAATGTGATGTCTGCAGTAGAGTGAAGGCAGAACACCAAAGGCCAGCAGGTCTCCTCCAACCTCTTCCCATTCCAGAATGGAAGTTTGACCACATTGAGATGGACTTCGTGACTGGGTTTCCAAAGTCCAAGCGTGGCAACGATGCTATATTCGTTGTCATCGACAAACTCACTAAAGTGGCTCACTTTCTGCCTATCAAAGAGTCGATCACTGCAGCTCAATTGGCGGAACTCTTTACCTCTCGTATTGTCTCTCTGCACGGTATTCCACAAGTGATCTCTTCAGACCGTGGTAGCATCTTTACATTGAAGTTTTGGGATTATTTTCAGAAGGCCATGGGCACCAACATCCGCTTCAGCACAGCTTTCCATCTTCAAACTAGCGGTCAAGTCGAGCATGTCAACCAGATTCTTGAAGATATGCTCAGGGCTTGTGTGATCTCCTTCGGCATGAAGTGGGAGGATTGTCTTCCTTATGCCGAATTCTCCTACAACAACAGTTTTCAAGCAAGTTCGGGCAAGGCCCCATTTGAAATTCTGTATGGCAGGAAGTGCCGTACCCCTCTCAACTGGTCTGAAACCGGTGAACGTCAGCTTTTGGGTAATGACTTAATCACAGAGGCAGAGGAAATGTGCAAAGTCATTCGTGATAACCTCAAAGCAGCCCAATCCCGTCAGAAGAGCTACTATGATAGTAAGCACCGCGATTTGGCTTTCGAGATCGGAGATCATGTTTACCTCTGCGTCTCTCCTATGAAAGGTACTCGTCACTTCGGTATCAAAGGGAAGCTTGCCCCTAGATACGTGGGACCTTTCAAGATTGTCAGCAAGAGAGGCGACCTCGCCTATCAACTCGAGCTTCCTTCAAACTTTGCAAATGTTCATGACGTGTTCCATGTCTCTCAGCTTCGAAAGTGCTTCAAGACTTCTGACATTGAGCTCCAAGAAGATCTCTCTTATCGTGAGCACCCAGTTGCTATTCTTGAAGAAACTGAACGCAAGACTCGCAATAAGTCAATCAAATTTCTCAAAGTCAAGTGGTCACACCATTCCGACCGTGAAGCTACCTGGGAACGCGAGGATCACCTCCGTTCTGAGTACCCGGCGTTCTTTCAGTCCTAGATCTCGGGACGAGATCCTTTCATAGTGGTGGAGTGTTGTAACACCCCGGATGTAACTTTCCCAATTGGTACTCCAACTCTTGCCGTTTCCGGCGTTAAGTTATTTTATTTTCTCGGGTTGGGGTTTTGCCTCCGTGTGTTGTTGTCGTTGTCATGCATCTCATATCATGTCATCATGTGCATTACATTTGCATACGTGTTCATCTCACGCATTCAAGCTTTTCCCCGTTGTCCGTTTTGCATTCCGGCACTTCATTCTCCTCCGGTGGTCATTTCTACCTTTCTTTCGTGTGTGGGGATTAAACATTTCCGGATTGGACCGAGACTTGCCAAGCGGCCTTGGTTTACTACCGGTAGACCGCGTGTCAAGTTTCGTATCATTTGGACTTCGTTTGATACTCCAATGGTTAACCGAGGGACCGAAAAGGCCTCGTGTGTGTTGCAGCCCAACACCCCTCCAATTTGGCCCAAAACCCACATGAGCCTTCTCCATCATCTAGAGCGTTCGATCACGACCGAGTGGCCGAAAACCGCACCTCATTTGGACTCTCCTAGCTCCCTCTATGCCTATAAATAGACCCCCCCCCCCCGAAATTCGGATCTCCTTCTCCCCCGAAACCCTAAAAAATCCACCTCGTGCGCACCGGACATGTCCGCCGCGCCGGACATTTCGTCCGCCGCCGCCTGCGGCCTCTAGCCACCTGCCACATGGCAAGCCGCTGCCGCCACCGCCCGAGGCCCGCGCAGCCCAGGCCGGGCCCCCCCGGCCCGCATCGCCGCCCGACCCGGCCGCATCGCCCGCCTCCTCGCGCCGCCTCTCCCTCGCGCCGGTCGCCGCGCCGCCCCAAGCCATCGCCGCGCCACGCAGCTTGCCGGCCGGAGCTGCTCCCCGGCCGAAGCTCCTCGCCGCGCCACCGCGCCTCCACCACCGCGCCGCCTCTCGCCGGCCACGCCCGGGGCCGCACCGTCCTCCTCCCGGATCCGGTGGGATCTCCAAGTCCGGCGACCCCCTCCAACTCCGGCGAACAGTGCATCTCCGGCGATCCTCGATCCGCGTGCGATCCAGATCTGAAAATATCTCCTCGGGTTGACTTTTCCCTCAAAAACCCTAATTATTTTGCCATCTTTGACCTGCCGTAACTTTGCGTCTGTAGCTCCGATTCATGCATATAGCATATCAAAATGTTCATCTCAGAGAGTACATCATTTCCTTCCATTGCATCATTTTCATTTGAGTTCATCTTGATGCCTGAAATGCTGTTAGAAGGAGGCTACTTGAGATAATTGTCAGATTTGCTGCTCCATTTAGGTTTTTGTCATTTTTGCCATGATTAATGTGTGCATGATATGCCCTGATGCTCTACATATGTTTTGTTAAGGGTTTTGTCATCTTTCCATAGGTGCAATCCATGTATTTTTGTGATGTGTGTAGTGACTAGCACAAGCTTGCAAAGTGGGGCACTTGTTAATTCTGTTTTCAGGGACTTAGCATTTCCACCAAGTCCTTGAGCTGTTTATCTCATATGGCCATATGTTCATGTTGTTTCCTAGTGATCCGTGCCTCTTTTGAGGATGATCAGTAAGGATGTTTTGTTAATATTGTAGTGCTCTATCCATCCATGTCTTTGTTTGCAATTATGGAGCACCCTAGCTTGAGCCAATCGAGCTCTACTTTTGCTACTTTGCGAATCTGGGAAGATTGTCAACTTGTTTGCAATTTTGCCGATGTTGTTGTAGTTGATCCGTGCATGCTATGCTATTGTTCTTGCCATGCATAGTTTGCATTTTGTGCCTTCTTGATGGGTGTATGCTTAGTTTGTCATGACTCGCCCTGTGGTGAGTGCATCGAGCTCGTAAACATGCCTACTTGAGTTATGTTTCAGCATGTGCCAGTTTTCACTAAGTCTGAGATCTGTTTGCCATATGCATTTTTGCCATGCTTGTTTGAACCTGTTAATGGATGAATTGGCCATAGCTCAGTGCTAGACTTTTGTTAAGCATCTTGAATGCATCCCTGCCATGTATTTTTGTTGTCATGTTTGGGTGCTGTAGCTTGTTCTTCTCATTTCATTTAGATGGCTACTTGCTGTAAATCGCAGACTGGTGTCATATTTGAATCGCTTGCCATTTCCAAACCGTAGCTCTGATTCCGACGTTCTTTATATCGTTTTCAAGCGATTTCATCTCATCTTTCCAGTGGCACACTTGGATTCCCAAGTTGAGGCCAGGTTCTTGCATTTCCTGTCATATCTTGCATATGCATCTCGCATCACATCCCGCATAGCATATCATCATTGCATCATATTGTTTGATCCTTGCACGTGGTTGATTGTGTCCTTGTTGCTTGTTTGTCTTGTTTGGGTAGAGCCGGGAGATGATTTCGCTAATGAAGAGCCCGTTGAGTTTGCTTTCGAGGATCCAGTCAACTCTGACAACTGTGCAGGCAAGATGATCATACCCTCGAAATCACTACTATCTTTGCTATGCTAGTTTGCTCGCTCTTTTGCTATGCCAATGCTACGATGACTACCACTTGCTTTCAAGCCTCCCAAATTGCCATGTCAAACCTCTAACCCACCATGTCCTAGCAAACCGTTGATTGGCTATGTTACCGCTTTGCTCAGCCCCTCTTATAGTGTTGCTAGTTGCAGGTGAAGATTGAAGGCCGTTCCTTGTTGGAACATTATTTACTTGTTGGGATATCATTATATTGCTATGTTATCTTTATGCATCTATATACTTGGTAAAGGGTGGAAGGCTCGGCCTCTCGCCTAGTGTTTTGTTCCACTCTTGCCGCCCTAGTTTCCGTCATATCGGTGTTATGTTCCCGGTTTTTGCGTTCCTTACGCGGTTGGGTTATAATGGGAACCCCTTGATAGTTCGCCTTGATTAAAGCTTTTCCAGCAATGCCCAACCTTGGTTTTACCATTTGTCACCTAGCCTCTTTTCCCTTGGGAATCCGGAGCCCAATGGTCATCTTATTTTAACCCCCCCGGGCCAGTGCTCCTCTGAGTGTTGGTCCGACCGAGTAGACTGCGGGGCCACCTCGGGCAACTTGAGGGTTGGTTTTACTCGTAGGATGTCTCATCTGAGTGTGCCCTGAGAACGAGATATGTGCAGCTCCTATCGGGATTTGTCGGCACATTCGGGCGGTGTTGCTGGTCTTGTTTTAACCTGTCGAAGTGTCTTGAAGAACCGAGATACCGAGTCTGATCGGAACGTCTTGGGAGGAGGTCTATTCCTTCGTTGACCGTGAGAGCTTGTCATGGGCTAAGTTGGGACTCCCCTGCAGGGATTTGAACTTTCGAAAGCCGTGCCCACGGTTATGGGCAGATGGGAATTTGTTAATGTCCGGTTGTAGATAACTTGAACCTTAACTTAATTAAAATGAATCAACTGAGTGTGTTACCGTGATGGCCTCTTCTCGGCGGAGTCCGGGAAGTGGACACGGTGTTGGAGTAATGTTTGCGCAGGTTGTTCTCTAGTTTTTCGCTCGCGCTTTGCCTCCTCTTCTCGCTCTCGTTTGCGAATAAGTTAGCCACCATATTTGCTAGTCGCTTGCTGCAGCTCCACATATTTACCTTGCCTTACCTTTAAGCTTAAATAGTCTTGATCACGAGGGTGCGAGATTGCTGAGTCCCTGTGGCTCACAGATTACTATTACACCAGATGCAGGGCGTGATGATTCCGCTCCAGGAGACGCGCTTGAGCTCAAGTGGGAGTTCGACGAAGACTCTCAACGATACTATGTTTCTTTTCCTGATGATCAGTAGTGGTGCCCAGTTGGGGGTGATCGGGACCGTGTCGCATGTTGGGTTCTCTTTTATTTTGGCGCCGTAGTCGGGCCATGAGTGTTTGGATGATGTAATGTTATTTATGTACTTGATTGACGTGGCGAGTGTAAGCCAACTATGTTATCTCCCCTTTATTATTCATATTACATGGGATGTACTGAAGATTGCCTAACTTGCGACATATGCCTTCAATGCGATTATGCCTCTAAGTCGTGCCTCGACACGTGGGAGATATAGTCGCAATGAGGGTGTTACACCGGCCCCCTCTTTCCTTCTCCTCCTCTCCCTTTCCTTCCCACTCTCCTACTCCTACTAGGAAGGAGTAGGACTCCCCCTCTTGGCATGCCTCTCCCTGGCCGGCCGCCTTATCCCCTTGCTCCTTTATATACGGGGGTAGGGGGCACCCCATAGACACAACAATTGATCATTGATCTCTTAGCCGTGTGCGGTTCCCGACTCCACCATAATCCACCTCGATCATATCGTAGCGGTGCTTAGCCGAAGCCCTATGTCGGTAGCATCATCATCACCTTCACCACGCCGTCGTGCTGACGAAACTCTCCTGTGAAGCTTTGGTGGATCGGAGCTCGCGGGACGTCATCGAGTTGAACGTGTGGAGAACTCGGAGGTGCCATGCGTTCGGTACTTGGATCGGTCGGATCGTGAAGACGTACTACTACATCAATCGCGTTGTGCTAACGCTTCTGCATTCGGTCTACGAGGGTACGTGGACATACTCTTCCCTCTCGTTACTATGCATCACCATGATCTTGCGTGTGCGTAGGAAAAGTTTGAAATTACTATGTTCCCCAACAAGAACGTCACTTTATATTGCCACTTGTGATATGGACCTTTATTATGCAGTCCGTCGCTTTTATTTCTTCCACATCACAAGATCGTATAAAGCATATTTTCTCCACACTAATAAATCATACATATTTGGAGAGCATTTTTTATTGCTTGCGATGATGACAATTTACTTGAAGGATCTTACTCAATCCATAGGTAGATATGGTGGACTCTCATGGCAAAACTGGGTTTAAGGATATTTGGAAGCACAAGTAGTATCTCTACTTGGTGCAAAGAATTTGGCTAGCATGAGAGGGAAAGGCAAGCTCAACGTGTTGGATGATCCATGAAAATATAATTTATCTTAGATGTAAGAAAACATAACCCATTACGTTGTCTTCCTTCTCTAACGTCAACTCTTTAGCATGTCGTACTTTAATGAGTGCTCAGAATCATAAGAGATGTCCAAGATAGTATATTTATATGTGAAAACCTCTCTTTCCTTATTACTTCCTATTAATTGCAATGATGACCAAAACTATGTTTGTCAACTCTCAACAATTTTTATTCATCATACTCTCTATATGTGAAGTCATTACTCTCCATAAGATCCATATGATCTCTTTATTTCTATTTATTCTTTCTCTTTTATTTTATTCCCTCATGATCATAGCAAAATAATCAAGCCATTGACTCAACACTAATCTTTATTATATATAGCTCACGGACTCGATTACATAGAAGGATCATAAAGCAAAACTCACAATTAAATCATACTAAAACTTTATTCTACTAGATCAAGATATTACCAAAAGGATCGAACTAAGAAAAACGGTAAAGATAAAAGTGATGGTGATACGATACCGGGGCACTCCCCCAAGCTTGGCAGTTGCCAAGGGGAGTGCCCATACCCATGTGTTTATGTTTCCTTCCTCGGAGGTGGTGATGATGGAGTTGTGGATGATGTAGGCTTGTTGTCCATCTTCCAAGGCATAGGCTCACCATCATAGACGGATGATCGAGTCTCCGGGATCCTCAAATCTGCAGCCAAACTCATCCTCTTGAATCTATATTCATACTCACAGTTTTGGTTTTGCAGGTCATAGATCTAGGCTTGGAGGCGCTCGATTTTCTCATGAAGCTTGAAGATGGCCTCCCCAATGTTCTTTCATCCAGCTTGTGGTTGTTGGTGAACTCCGTGATCATTATATGATTGGAGTCGAGTCCACGTTCCACCATCTCCTGGCACTTGAAAACTTGTTGCTCCAATGCCTCGAGCCTTGTCTCCATGCTTCCGATCCTCCTTGGTCCCTCAACATCGCGGATGTGCAGCAACCCATCACACATTTCAATGGTTTGAGGGTGTTGCAGCACCTCCGCGAGGTAGGGATTGATGACCTTCTCGAAGAACTTGTCCTTGGGGGCACTTTAAGACGCCATGGCGATCTAGACCTGTCAGAAAAACTGCTCGAAACAAAGGCAGGAGATATTTGTGTGATATGGTGGTCAAAACCTTCGGGAGATTATATAAATAATTTTTACCGACCAAAAGAAGTATCGTGCAAGAAAACGGAGTCCGGAGAGCACACGAGGTGCCCACAAGGCAGGGGGCATGCCCAGGGGGTAGGGCGCGCCCTCCACCATCGTGGACGCCTCGTTTCCTTCCCGGAATACTTCTTATTTTCCTATTTTCTTAAGTATTCCAAAACAGAGAAAAATTGCCATTAGGACTGTTTTGGAGTCAGTTTACTTACCATGCCACGTACCTATTCCTTTTCGGAGTCTGAAACATTCTGGAAAGTGTCCCTTATGTATTCCTCTGGGGTTACGGTTTCAATAACATTAGTTTCAACACTTATGGGATTACCTGAGATATAATGTTTGATTCTTTGACCATTCACCACCCTTGGATTTGTGCCTTCGAAGTTGTTGATTTTTATGGCACCGGAACGGTAGACCTCCTCGATGACGTAAGTAACTTCCCATTTAGAGAGGAGTTTGCCTGCAAAAAATCTTAAACGGAAGTTGTATAGCAATACATAATCACCTACATTGAACTCGCACTTTTGTATCCTTTTATCATGCCATCTTTTAACTTTTTCTTTAAACAGTTTGGCATTCTCATAAGCCTGGGTTCTCCATTCATCAAGTGAGCTGATGTCAAAAGGCCTATTCTCACCGACAAGTTTGAAGTCATGGTAGAGCTCTTTAATGGCCCAATATGCCTTATGTTCTAGTTCAAGAGGTAAGTGACATGCTTTACCATAAACCATTTTATACGGAGACATACCCATAGGATTTTTATATGCAGTTCTATAAGCCCATAATGCATCATCAAGTTTCTTGGACCAATTCTTTCTAGATCTATTAACAGTCTTTTGCAAAATTAATTTGAGCTCTCTATTACTCAGTTCCACTTGACCACTAGACTGTGGATGATATGGAGATGCAATTCTATGATTAACATCATACTTAGCAAGCATTTTACGAAAGGCACCATGAATAAAATGTGAACCACCATCAGTCATTAAGTATCTAGGGACTCCAAATCTCGGAAAAATAACTTCTTTAAGCATCTTAATAGAGGTGTTGTGATCAGCACTACTAGTTGGAATAGCCTCTACCCACTTAGTAATGTAATCAACATCAACTAAAATATGTGTGTACCCATTAGAGGAAGGAAAAGGTCCCATATAATCAAAGCCCCAAACATCAAATGGTTCAATAACAAGTGAATAATTCATAGGCATTTCTTGACGTCTACTAATATTACCAATTCTTTGATATTCATAACAAGACAAAACAAACTTACGGGCATCCTTGAAGAGAGTAGGCCAATAAAAACCGGATTGCAATACCTTATGTGCGGTTCTATCTCCAGTATGGTGTCCTCCATAAGCCTCGGAGTGACACTTGCGTAGGATCTGTTCTTGTTCATGCTCAGGTACACAACGTCTAATAACACCATCTACTCCTTCTTTATAAAGGTGTGGGTCATCTCAGAAGTAATGTCTTAAATCATAGAAGAACTTTTTCTTTTGCTGGTATGTGAAACTAGGTGGTATAAATTTAGCAACAATGTAATTAGCATAATCAGCATACCATGGAGCAGTACGAGAAGCATTTATGACAGCTAATTGTTCATCAGGAAAGCTATCATCAATAGGTAGTTGGTCATCAAGAACATTTTCTAACCTAGACAACTTGTCTGCAATGGGGTTCTCGGCTCCTTTTCTATCAATAATATGCAAATCAAATTCTTGTAGCAAGAGGACCCATCTAATAAGTCTAGGTTTAGCATCTTTCTTTTCCATAAGATATTTAATAGCAGCATGATCAGTGTGAACAGTTACTTTAGAATCAACAATATAAGGTCTGAACTTATCACATGCAAATACAACCACTAAAAATTCTTTTTCAGTAGTAGCATAATTTCTTTGAGCACTGTCTAGAGTTTTACTAGCATATTGGGTAAAATTTAATTTCTTATCAACTCTTTGTCCTAGGACAGCCCCTACAGCATAATCACTAGCATCACACATAATTTCAAATGGTAAATTCCAATCAGGAGGCTGAACAATAGGTGCAGAAACCACAACTTTCTTAAGTATTTCAAATGCTTCTACACAATCATCATCAAAGACAAAAGCGACATCTTTTTGTATAAGATTAGTCAGAGGCCGAGAAATTTTAGAAAAGTCCTTAATGAACCTCCTATAAAAACCGGCATGACCAAGGAAACTTCTTATACCTTTGATGTCCTTAGGACACGACATCTTTTCAATAACATCAACTTTAGCTTTATCAACTTCAATACCTTTTTCAAAAAATTTATGCCCCAGGACAATACTTCATTAACCATAAAGTGGCACTTCTCCCAATTCAAGACAAGATTAGTTTCTTCACATCTCTACAAAACTCGATCAAGGTTTCTTAAGCAATCATCAAAAGAAGTCCCATAAACAGAGAAATCATCCATGAATACCTCAACAATCTTTTCACAAAAGTCAGAGAATATAGCAGTCATACATCTTTGAAAGGTAGCAGGTGCATTACATAAACCAAAAGGCATACGTATATAAGCAAAGGTACCGAAAGGGCAAGTGAAAGTTGTCTTTTCTTGATCCTCGTTTGACACAGGTATTTGAGAGAAACCAGAATAACCATCTAGCAAGCAAAAATGTGTATGTTTCGATAATATTTCTAGCATTTGATCAATAAAAGGTAAAGGGTAATGATCCTTTTCAGTAGCTTTATTTAATTTGCGGAAATCAATTACCATTATATAACGTGTAACAATTCTTTGTGGGATCAATTCATCTTTGTCATTAGAAACAACAGTAATACCTCCCTTCTTAGGGACACAATGGACAGGACTTACCCACTGACTATCAGCAACGGGATAAATTATACCTGCCTCCAGAAGCTTTAGTATTTATTTTCTTACGACTTCTTTCATCTTAGGATTTAACCGCCGTTGGTGATCAACAATCGGTTTAGCATCCTTCTCCAATTTTATTTTTTGCTGGCATAAAGTGGGACTAATGCCCTTAAGATCATCAAGAGTATATTCAATAGCAGCATGGTGCTTCTTCAGAGTTTTCAATAATTTCTTTTCTTCATGCTCTGAAAGGTTAGCACTAACAATAACAGGATATATTTCCTTCTCATCAAGATAAGCATATTTAAGAGTATCAGGTAAAGGTTTAAGCTCAAACACGGGATCACCCTTGGGTGGAGGAGGATCCCCTAGAATTTCAACAGGCAAGTTGTGCTTCAAAATAGGTCCCTGTTTAAAGAATACTTCATCTATTTCCCTTCTTTCATTCATAAACATATCATTTTCATGGTCTAGCAAATATTGTTCTAAAGGATCACTAGGAGGCACAACAATAGAAGCAAGACCAATAATTTCATCTTTACTAGGAAATTCTTTATCATGGGGTTGTCTACGGAATTTAGCAAAATTAAACTCATGAGACATGTCCCCTAAACCCATAGAAACAATATCCTTATTGCAGTCTATCTTAGCATTAGCAGTATTCAAGAAGGGTCTACCAAATATAATGGGACAAAAGTCATCTTGTGGGGAACAAAGAACAATAAAATCAGCAGGGTATTTAACTTTCCCACACAAGACTTCAACATCTCTAACAATCCCAACTGGTGAAATAGTATCTCTATTTGCAAGCTTAATAGTATCATCAATCTCTTCTATCTCAGTAGGTGCAATATCATGCATAATTTCATGGTATAAGGAATGAGGTATTGCACTTGAACTAGCACCCATATCACATAAGCCATGATAACAATGATCTCTTATTTTAACAGAAATAACAGGCATGCCTAGAACAGGTCTATGTTTATTTTTAGTATCAGGTCTAGCAATTCTAGCAGACTCATTGCAGAAGTAAATAACATGCCCATCAATATTATCGGCCAAGAGATCTTTAACCATAGCAACACTAGGTTCAACTTTAATTTGCTCAGGGGGTTTGGGTGTCTTAATATTACTTTTGTTGACCAAAGTTGAAGCTTTAGCATGATCCTTTATTCTAACAGGGAAAGGTGGTTTCTCAATATAAGTAGTAGGAACAACAGGATCATTATAAGTGATAGTCTTTTCTTCAACTTTAATAGGTGCAACTACTTTGACTTCAATGGGAGGATTATATTTAAACCACTTCTCCTTAGGGAGATCAACATGAGTAGCAAAGGATTCACAGAAAGAAGCTACTATCTCAGAGTCAAGTCCATATTTAGTGCTAAATTCACGGAAAGCATCGGTATCCATAAAAGATTTAACACAATCAAACTTAGGTGTTATACCTGACTCCTTACCTTCATAGAGGTCCCAATCTTCAGAGTTGCGTTTAATTCTTTCCAATAAATCCCATTTGAATTCAATAGTCTTCATCATAAAAGATCCAATACAAGAAGTATCGAGCATGGAGCGATTACTGAGAGAAAGCCGAGCATAAAATTTTTTAATAGTCATTTCTTTTGGGAGATCATGACTGGGGAATGAATATAACATTGACTTAAGCCTCCCCCAAGCTTGAGCGATGCTTTCTCCTTTGCGAGGCCAAAAATTATATATAAATTACCATCACGATGAACCAGATGCATAGGATAAAACTTCTGATGATCCAATTTCAATCATTGGTAGTTCCATGATCCAATATCATCATATAGCCTAAGCCATGTCAACGCATCTCCTTTCAAAGATAAAGGGAAGACCTTCTTCTTGATAACATCCTTGGGCATACCTGCAAGCTTAAATAATCCACAAACTTCATCCACATAGATTAGGTGCAAATCGGGATGTAATGTTCCATCACCTATGAAAGGATTAGCTAGCAGTTTCTCTATCATACCTGAAGGAATTTCAATGTAAAAATTTTCAGTAGGTTCAGTAGGTTGAGGAGCAACACTTTGCTCTACTTGTCGGGGTGAAGATACCCCGAACAAGCCCCTCAAAGGATTACGTTCCATAGTAACAACTGATAGTAAATTTCAGCACACTATATCAATTTTTCCTTACCAAATTCCACCTACGAAAGGCGCTTCACTCCCCGGCAATGGCGCCAGAAAAGAGTCTTGATGACCCACAAGTGTAGGGGATTTATCGTAGCATTTTTTATAAGTAAGAGTGTCGAACCCAACGAGGAGCAGAAGGAAATGATAAGCAGTTTTCAGCAAGGTATTTTCTGCAAGCACTGAAATTATCGGTAACAGATAGTTTTATGGTAAGGTAATTTGTAACGGGTAACAAGTAATGCAAGTAAATAAGTTGCAGCAAGATGGCCCAATCCTTTTTCTAGCAAGGGACAAGCATGGACGAACTCTTTTATAAAGGAAAGCGGTCCCAAGGACACATGGGAATTATCATCAAGCTAGTTTTCATCACGTTCATATGATTCGCGTTCGGTACTTTGATAATTTGATATGTGGGTGGACCAGTGCTGTGGTACTGTCCTTACTTGGACAAGCATCCCACTTATGATTAACCCCTACTGCAAGCATCCGCAACTACAAAAGAAGTATTAAGGTAAACCTAACCATAGCATGAAACATATGGATCCAAATCAGCCCCTTACGAAGCAACGCATAAACTAGGGTTTAAGCTTCTGTCACTCTAGAAACCCATCATCTAATTATTACTTCCCAATGCCTCCCTCTAGGCCCAAACAATGGTGAAGTGTCATGTAGTCGACGTTCACATGACACCACTAGAGGGATGACAACATACATCTCATCAAAATATCGAACGAATACCAAATTCACATGACTACTTATAGCAAGACTTCTCCCATGTCCTCAGGAACAAACGTAAATACTCACAAAGCATATTCATGTTCATAATCAGAGGGGTATTAATATGCATAATGGATCTGAACATATGATCTTCCACCAAGTAAACCAACTAGCATCAACTACAAGGAGTAATCAACACTACTAGCAACCCACAGGTACCAATTTGAGGTTTGGATACAGAGATTGGATACCAGAGATGAACTAGGGTTTGAGATGAGATGGTGTTGGTGAAGATGTTGATGGAGATTTACCCCCTCTCGATGAGAGGATTGTTGGTGATGACGATGGTGATGATTTCCCCCTCCCGGAGGGAAGTTTCCTCGGCAGAACAGCTCCGCCGGAGCCCTAGATTGGTTCCGCCAAGGTTCCACCTTGTGGCGGCGGAGTTTCGTCCCGTGAGCTTGCTTATGATTTTTTTCCTGGATGAAAGACTCCATATAGACAAAGATGGGTATCAGAGGGCCACCAGGGGGGCCACGAGGAAGGGGGGCGCGCCCAGGGGTGTAGGGTGTGCCCCCCCACCCTCGTGGACGGTGGGTGGCCCCCCTCTGGTACTTCTTTCGCCCAATATTTTTTATGTATTCTGAAAATAATTCCCGTGGAGTTTTAGGACTTTTGGAGATGTGCAAAATAGGTCTCTAATATTTGCTCCTTTTCCAGCCCAGAATTCCAGCTGTCGGCATTCCCCCTCTTCATGTAAACCTTGTAAAATAAGAGAGAATAGGCCTAAGTATTGTGACACAATGTGTAATAACAGCCCATAATGCAATAAATATTGATATAAAAGCATGATGCAAAATGGATGTATCAGTGAGATGAGACGTCGATGACTTGTCCTGGCAACATACCACCGTTGGTGGACTCCACGTCCCCCCTACTGAAGTCGACCGCGTCCTCCTCCTCGTCCTCATCCTCATCCTTTGTGCCGCCCTCAAGGTTGTAGTACTCTTAGTAGTGGCTGCGCCAGAGCTCATGTCAGTACTCCACTAATGATTCCTTGATGGACAGACTCTTCTTTACCTCGACCTCGGCCACGCGCAGCTCCTCCTCCCGGCGCTCCTCGATCTCCGCCGCATCCTACATCTCCAGCTCCCGCTCGACGACCTCAAGAGGAAGCAGGTGCTCCATGGCCACCTCCGCCTTTTCAGACGTGGGTTGCACGCTGGATTCCGAGGTGGCCTGGACTGTCTTGGCGTGTGCATCCTTGATCTTGGCGTGGATGGCCTTGACCCTGGCTAGGGCGACATCGGCGGCACGGACGGTAGCTCGAGCACTCTCGGCGTTTGCAGCCGCCATTGTAGTAGCAGCTGCAGCCATCTCGACTGCTGCAGCTGCTCTGTTGGCTGCCGTAGATGCCCTCTCGGCGGAAGCGGCCGCGCTCAATGCGGATGCGGTGACTCTCTCAGGGTAGGCAGCCGCGCTCTCGGCGCAGGAGGCGGCCCACGAGGGGGGACACTACTGGAATCAGCTTCTCTGCCGTTCGCCATGGCGGACGGCAAAGGCATAGATCACGGACAGCAAACATCTTTGTTGTCCGCTAGCGGACGACAAACTGTCCGGATGAACGCCTGCCAGCAAAGGCCTTCTTTGCCGTCTGCTTCTTAGACATGGACGGCAAAGGATTACGCTGTCCGCCATCCGAGGCCAGCAGACGGCAAAGACAACTGACGGTAGTGCGGTGGCGTGAGAGCCGTTAGGGGGTTAACAGAGCTCTTTGTCGTCCGCCAGCTGACGGCAAAGTGTCAAAGATCTTTGCCGTCCACTGGCAGACGACAAAGAGCCCAGCTAGGCAGCACTAGGAAGCTGCCACGTGTCGAGATATGTCGTCCGCCAGCAGACGGCAAAGAGGTTTGAATCATTGCTGTCCGCTGGCGGACGACATAGCTGGTCACTTTGCCGTCCGCCAGCAGACGGCAAAATGACCAAATAGGCAGCCAGTGTTCCCAGTTTGCAGAGGTGACTGCCACGTGTCCTCTTTGTCGTCTGCTAGCGAACGGCAAAGCTCTTTGCCATCTGCTAGCGGACGGCAAAGAGGCTATATATCCCCTGTTTTTATTTAAATCCCATTAATTAGACATGGTTTCAAACACAGATATACATGCATACATATCCAACAGCATGTCCAACAACATATTTCATCCAATCCAAGAACATAGTTCAACAATGTCCAACATAACCATATATACATAACCAGAAAGAAGTTTCCAACAACATATCCATATAGACTTACATATCCAAACAAGTTCTCATAAATAACAAGGAAGCACCCCAAGAATAGTACACTCCATGAATCCAAGCTTCCTCATGTAAAGAAAATCTGCAAATTGGGAAAGATGAAAGTTAGAAGAAGAAGAAGAAGAAGAAGACTAGTTAGAACTTAGAAGAAGAAGATGATGATGATGATTTTTTTTCTTCTCTTTCTTTCTCTCCTCTCCTCTTCTTTATCTTCTTCTTCTAACTAAGGTAGGTAAAAATATATTTTATTGCTAAGCTAGGTAAAAATGCTAAGTGTAGGTCATTTTAGAGCTAAGGTAGGTAAATAGGTCATTTTGGAGCTTAGTAAGGTTATTATGTCATTTTCGAGGAAAATAAGCTAAGTCTATATCATTTTGGAGCTAACAAAGATTATGATGCCATTTTTACCTAAGTATGCTAAGTATGTCATAAATGAACTGAATAAGCTAAGTATAGCTCATTTTTGATCTAACTTAGGTAATTTTGCCATTTAGGAGGAAAATAAGCTAATTATGCATTTGTAAAGCAAAATACTAGAGAAAACTTACCCTAATCACAACAAATGTGATGAAGATCGCAACAAAGGTAACAACTGATCCAACAGCATAATGATACCAAGCCTGATTATCAATGGCATATTTTCTAATCTTCTTAAGCTTCAGGCGCATTTCATCCATCTTCAAGCGCATTGCATTCATCTTCATCTTGTGATCATCGATGACATTGGCAACATACAACTCCAATGTCATCTTCTCTTTTTCAATTCTTTTAATTTTTTCTTTCAAATACTCATTTTCTTTTTCAACTAAATTTAACTTCTTGACAAGAGGGTTCGTTTCAAATTCCGGTTCACATACCTCCTAGATTAAAATATCTCTATGTCAACTTGATGGTCATAATTGTCATAAATGTGAAATGCAACAAATAGTTCTGAAAGATAATTTACCACATCCAAATCATAAAGTGGGCGAGGGCCGACTGGGACGGACATCAAGACCATGGCACTATGTATAAGAAACAATCATACAAAGTAAGAAAATTATAAATACCAACTATATAAATCATACAATCATACAAATAACTATATAAATCAAGTACAACGTAAAATTTTGAATACCTAATAATCACTATCGGTAATGACGTGCTCTTCATCATCATTAATAAAAGCATCATCATCATCACTACCGGTAATGACGTGCTCATCATCATCATTAATAAATGCATCATCATGTGGAATGCCACCTTTACGTAATCGTTCAAGCATTGACAGGTCATCTGCAACAGTAACTTCTTTTTCTTCCGGCTCTTCTTGTTCCGGCTCAAGGGTGAAGTCGGATTCACTATCGTGGTCTACTTCAATGTTCTAGGGTGGAATAGAGCGGTTCTTGAAACGTTTTTTTGGAAAGATGTGTTTCTTGGAAGAATTCTCCTTCGTCATATGTGTCTTGGTTAATGTGAGGTTCATAATCCTTTTCATTGGGGGAGGTGGTCTAACATGTGGCGGCACTTCATAAATGACGTCCCAACCACTGAGATTTGGATCACTTTGACAGGCCCACGGTAGATAGAAAACTTGGGTTGCCTGTTGAGCCGTAATATAGACATCGGGAACATCCAAATGGGTGCTTTGTTTGATTTTGACTAGCCCTATATGTTCATGAGTCCTTCTAGTCTCCCTCGGCTGGAACCAATAACATCTGAAGACTACGACGTTTGGTGGGTTTTCACCATAGAATTCAAGTTCATAAATTGCTTCAGCTCTTCCATAATACTTGATACCTCCTTCGCCGATAGTAGAGACACAACAATTTGTAGACTTTCGGTCGGCCATAGATAGCTCTTTGCCATAGGTACGAAAGCGATACCCGTTGATGTCGTATTTGTCAAATGAACGGACCTTATAGTCAAAACCATTAGCTACTTGTCTCAATTCGGCATCCATAATCTCTGAATTAGCCTACAATTTTAATACGAAAGGATTGTTGCATTAGTCGCAAATTAGCCAAAGAAAAGAAAGGGTCTAACGGAAATTACCGTTTTTTAACCAAGAGATGAAACCGGGAAATTCGGCTCCTTGTTTTGCCAGAAGCTCATACTCTTCGACGGAATCCTTTTGGATCACCGCTCCATACGAGAATATGGCGACATATCAACTGCATCAAATATCCAGGAATAAGAGAAGTTCAAAGGAATTAGAAGTTCTGAAACAATGTACCGAGATCTTACTCGATGTACGGCCGCACTTCTATTAGGTTGATGAAGAGATACAACGAAATGGTCCGCCATTCTTCAACATCCAACCTTACTGGTTTCCAACCACCGGCTGGTGCGAGATTCCCTTTGAATAAGCTGAGGTTGGATTGACCCTTTTGAGGTTCGTCGGCATTGTACCGAGGCTTCAGATTATGCAAATGACAATTTTTGGCTTCGTAGTGTGCGGTCAAGAAGTTTGCCGCCTCCTCAGTGATGAATGCCTCCGCCATCGATGCTTCTATTCTACATTTATTTTTACATTTTGCTCAAAGCGTCTTCTGCATCCTCTCAGTTTAGTAGCACCAACGATTTTGCACGCCCCCCCAATCGTGCCTCGGTCGGGAGATGCAAAATCAAGTGTTGCATTGGATTAAAGAAGCTTGGCGGAAAGATCTTCTCTAACTTGCAGATCAACTCTGGCGCCATCTGTTCCATTTCTTCTAGGAGGCCAGGCGATAGTTCTTTCGCACAAAGAACACGGAAGAAATAGCTCAGCTCTACCAGTACTAGCCATTCATCCTCAGGGATGAAGCCACGCAACATCACCGGCATTATCCGCTCAATCCATATGTGCCAATCATGACTTTTTAGACCAAATATTTTCAATTTTTGAAGACTCGCTCCCCTCTTTAGATTTGCTGCCTATCCATCGGGGAACATCAACTGCATTTTCACCCACAAAATAATTTCCTTCATAGCTGGCCTTCCAAGATTGAACCATGCCTTTCGCTTCGTCCAGTTGGTCCCCTTTCCTTTCGGTTCTTTCATGTTTTGTAACGGTCTATCACATAGCTCCTCTTGATCGACTCTAGCCTTAGTATTATCCTTTGATTTCCCCTCTATTCCGAACAATGTACCAAAAATGGCTTCGGCGATATTCTTTTCAGTGTGCATCACGTCGATGTTGTGTGGGCAAAGGAGGTCTTTGAAGTAAGGCAGATCCCAGAAGCATGTCTTGTGAGTCCAGGCGTGTTCCTTATTTACCCCTTGAAATACCCTGGACGCTCTGGATCTGGCTCGAGAGCATTTAACTGATCTAGGGTTTGTTGGCCTGTCAATGCAGGTGGTGAAGAGTGTTTGACAGCTCTACCTTTGATGAAGTTCTTGTCTTTCTTGAACTTATGGCCAGGATGTAGAAATGGTCTATGCAAGTCGAAGCAACTATACTTGCGCCCTGCAGTTAGCCAACGAAACTCAAGAGCTCCCTTGCATGTGGGGCACAGGAACCTTCCATGCACACACCAGCCAATGAATAGCGCATACGCCGGCAAGTCATGCGTCGAGTACTTGTACCAGACACGCATTATGAAGTTCTGTTTGCTAAGGGCGTCCTATGTCTTGAACCCATTATCCCAAGCTTCTTGCAATTCGTCCTTAAGCGGCTGCATGTACACATTCATATTCTTCCCCGGATAGTTGGGCCCTGGAATTATCAACGTCAGGAAAATATTCTTTCGTTGCATAATATGCCCGGGGGGAGATTGAGTGGAATGACAAACACGGGCCAACAGCTGTATGGGGTTGCCATCTGACCAAACACACTGAACCCATATGTGCTGACGGCGACTCGAGGATGCCTTGGATCTGCCGTTTTTTCCTTATGTAATGCATTGAAGTGCTTCCACGCTTCACCATCCGATGTGTGCACCATCATCACATTCCCATCTGCATCTAGTTCAGTTCTTTTGCCCGTTTTGTGCCATGTCATCTGTCTGGCCGTCTCTTCGACCATGAAAAGACGTTGACGTCTTGGTACGATTGGCATATACCGAAGAACATTAACGGGTATTTTGGTCTGCGTCTTCTCACCCATACCGTTGTCTACCACAACATACCTGGAAGAATTGCTAATGGGACAATAGTTCAAGTCCTCATACTGAAGCCTAAATAAGACACATCCTTTCTCACAGGCATGTATCTTCTCATAGGGCATCTTAAGAGCACGGAGGATTTTGTCTGACTGGTACAGGTTAGAAATCGGCCGAATACTGTCATCATCGCGTTGTAGAATTCTCTGCCCAAGCTGCATTGAGCCTTCAAAGCCATTATTTGTGAGATGGCATCCAGCTGACAAAGCTCAGTGTGCTCGTGGAGAGGACGTTTTGAGGACTCCAACATTTTAGTGAAGGCCTTTGCAGATTCCTCCATCTCCTCGTCTGAGTCCCGAGCATCGTCAAAGTCTTGCACCATGTCTGCGGTCCCGGTACCATGCTCGTCGGTGCGACGATGAACCTCGGCTGTAGCACGTTGGGCAGACTCACCATGTAATGTCCAGACCGTGTAACCAGGCGTAAAACCAAACTTCTGCGGGTCTTTACTCATTTCAAGCTCGTCCCTCTTTTTATAGTTGTCACAACGAGCACAGGGGCACCAGCTAAATTCTCGGCCATTTGCAAATGCGGCTCTAACAAACCCCTTGGTTTTTATAACCATTCCTCGGTCCAAACTTTCTGACTAGTGTAACCGGTGTACATCCATGCACGATCACTCATATTGACTTCCTACTAGACACACAAGAAATATATACATAATTAAGCAAACCATATCCATCAGTTAATGGAGTTTGTTAGTTTTATTACGTCCATGCAACCTACACGCTAATAGGTAAAGATAGGTCCTAATCCCACCCAAGTATGTGTAGATCGGGTTCGTTTTCCCATGCTCTGCTCCGGATCTGACGCAAAATTTTGGCAGCACCTCCCCGCTGTTCTCCTGATACACGTCTCGGCAATAAGCAGAGAGAATGTGTACCCGGAGAACAACATGGAGGCACTGACAAAATTCTGCATCGGATCCGGAGCTGAGCATATGGGAAAACGAACACAATCTACACATACTCGGGCTGTCCACGGATAACGTTGGACAATTCGAAAGAATCACGATTATAAATATGCAAATGCATGCATATTTATAGATGTAACCCTTTCGAATGGGAGACGCATAGTGGTTACGCATACTGATGATTGACACCTATAGCTAGCAAGTTTCATCGGCACGAAGACAGGAACAAAGCAAATGAAGGGGGGAAGAGGAGATGTCATTTGTGCTCACCAACGAACGCAAGGGCGGAGCTCGTCGAACACTACACCCTCACAGTGACGAAATACCTGCATATTTAAATCGAAAGATGGGTAACATAGCAAGTATTCGACACCGACGGCCACATGTACCTCGCACTGACGATACTTGCTATTTACGGTACCATCGACACCGAGGAACCCTCTAACCCGCTCGTCCCTGGGTAAACTAAATAGCAACTACCGTCGGTGCAAGGTACATGAGGCGGTCGGCGTTGAACACTAGATCCACATCCCACAAGTGAAACCGGCGCCCGACGTCCCGCAACAATAGTTCTGGTGGCCGATGACGGTCGAACACCTTGGCGAATTTTTCTGGCAGCCTCTGCGATGAGGATTAAAGCCAAGTTTTGAAATTTCAAACAACCAAACCAACTTGAGTTAGCTTGGGTGTTTCAAGTTTCAACACTTAGCTTTCAATCGTCATCTTTGAGGCTACCAGACAAATTTCCAATGGTGTTCGACCGCCATCAACGCCGAGAACTGTTGCTCTAGACGCAGGACCCCTGTGTCACTTGTGGTACATGGATGTAGTATTCGACACCGACGGCCACATGTACCTCGCACTGACGATACTTGCTATTTAGGGTACCATCGACACCGAGGAACCCTCTTTTTCTTCTTCTTCTTCTTCTTCTTCTTCTTCTTCTTCTTCTTCTTCTTCTTCTTTCTCTTTTTTCCTTTTCTTCTTCTTCTTGTTCTTCTTCTTCTCCTTTTTCCTCTTCTTAAACCTAGCACTAACCTAAACCTAAAAACTCAAAACTACACCTAAACCTAGCACTAACCTAAACCTAAAAACTCAAAACTACACCTAATTAAACCTAGCACTAAACTAAAACAAATCAAGAAAATAGAGAACAAAAAACAGGAAAAAAACAGAAAAAATTACCTCTTGCTCCGGCGAGTTCGGACGATTGGGCGGGGCGACATAGGGGCCGCGGGGAGGAGCACGACAGCGGGGTGAGGCGGCGCAGGGACCTCAGGGAGGGGTCCGGCACCGGGGCGGCCCGGCGCAGGCCACTCCAGCGACGGGGCGACGGGGCGGGGATGGCCGGCGGCGGCGACAGGGGAGAGAGGGAGAGAGAAAGAGAGAGAGGGGGAGACGGCTCGGCCCGTTAAGTGGGCCTTCTTTGCCGTCCGTTAGCAAACGGCAATGAGGGCCGCCGTTAGGGCTGGCTGACGTCTCCTCTTTGCCGTACGTAAGCAGACGGCAAAGGACTAACATTGCCGTCCGCCAGCAGACGACAAAGTAATCACCTCTTTTTCCGTCCGCTAGCGGACAGCAAAGAATCTGACCGAGCCACACTGTGCCCTGTGGGGCCCACCTGGCTCTTCGTCGTCTGCCTTATAGCTATTTGCTGTCAGCTGGCCGACGGCAAAGAAGCAGCTGATGGCAAATAGCATTTTTGCCATCTGCCCTTTCTTTGTCGTCCGCTTTGTGGAAGCGAACGGCAAAGAGCCTCTTTGCCGTCAGCTGGCGGACGACAAAGAAGCTGATTCCAGTAGTGGGAGCGGCCATCACACAGGCCTTCACGAAGCGTTCCACGGCGCCATCTTTCAAGAAGGAGGTGCGGGAATGGGGATCGGATTCATGGATTCGGGGGATGCCGGCACTGGAGCAGACGAGCCGGCAAAGCTTAAGGAGGAAGACTTAAATAGACCCAAATATTTTATCGCAAATGGTTCCTAGAAAACAACTGTATGTGATGTTGTAGATATTTTTTATTAGCCGTGAAAGACGAATTTGGAGTAAAGTGGCAACGGATGGTGTTTTAAATGTACTAGAAAATTTGTAGTACTAATACAACTGTCATGTCAAATTTTGGAAAATTTCAAGAGTCATTTGACCTTTCAAGACATTTAAGTGATTTTCTAGCCATTTAATGACCATAATTGAAATTTGAACTACATGTACATGCAACAGCTAACCATAACGGTTTGAAAAGTCATATTTTGTGTACTTATGTGCGATTTAATTCCATGTGCAGTAACTTGGAAGGAATTTTCAAACATATTGGTCTAACGGCTATGACACAATTAAGCATGGAGTGCCATGGCATTTAAATTCTGAAAAACTGAAAAAATATCAGAAACACATGAAACCTTGGTTGATGTAATGTCATGCCACGAAGATGATGTGGTAAAAATTTGGCATGTGTGATGAAAGTTTGGACACACACACCTCACAAACCGGAGCAACTCACTAGAAGGCTCGTGGTTCCAAGAGGGAACAATGCATGTTTGATGGTGAACGGGAGATAGCTTCCTCTTACGGCCTTCAAATTTTTTCTACGTGTAACATGCACTAATACAACTATCACGTGAAAATTAGGAAAATTTCAGGGGTCATTTGACCTTTTGAAGACATTTAAGTGATTTTCTAGCCATTTAATGACTGTAATTCAAATTTGAACTACATCTACATGCAACGGCTTACCATAATGGTTTGAAAAATCTTTTTTGTGTACTTGTGTGCGAGTTAATTCCATGTGCAGTAAATTAGAAGGAATTTACAAACATATTGCTCTCACGACATGGACACATGCATATATATGCATGGAGTGCCATGGCATTTTAATTCCAAAAAATGAAAAAATGATCAGAAAAACATGAAACCTTGCTTGATGTAATGTCATGCCACCAAGATGATGTGGTAAGAAATTGGCATGTTTGACCAAAGTTTGGACACAAACCTCTCCCAAACCGGAGCAACTCACTAGAAGGCCCGTGGTTCCGAGAGGGAACAATGCATGTTTGATGACGAACAGGAGATAGCTTCCTCTTACGGCCTTCAATTTTTTTCTACATTTAACATGCACTACTAAAACTGTAATGTGAAATTTTGGAAAATTCTAGGGGTCATTTGACCTTTAAAGACATTTAAGTGATTTTTTAGCCATTTAATGACCGTAATTCAAATTTGAACTACATCTACATGCAACGCCTAACCATAACGGTCTGAAAAATCATATTTGTGTACTTCTGTGCGAGTTAATTCCATGTGCGGTAAATTATAAGGAATTTTTAAACATATTGGTCTCACGGCATGGGCACATGCATGGAGTGCCATGGCATTTTAATTCCAAAAAATAAAAAATGATTAGAAAAACATGAAACCTTGCTTGATGTAATTTCATGCCACCAAGATGATGTGGTAAAAAAATTGGCATGTTTGACGAAAGTTTGGACACACACCCCTCTCAAACCGGAGCAACTCACTAGAAGGCTCATGGTTCCGAGAGGGAACAATGCATGTTTGATGACGAACAGGGGATAGCTTCCTCTTACGGCCTTCATTTTTTTTCTACGTTTAACATGCACTACTACAATTGTAATGTGAAATTTCGGAAAATTATAGGGGTCATTTGACCTTTAAAGACATTTAAGTGATTTTTTAGCCATTTAATGACCGTAATTCAAATTTGAACTACATCTACATGCAACGCCTAACCATAACGGTCTGAAAAATCATATTTGTGTACTTCTGTGCGAGTTAATTCCATGTGCGGTAAATTAGAAGGAATTTTCAAACATATTGCTCTCATGGCATGGACACATGCAAGGAATGCCATGGCATTTTAGTTCCAAAAAATTAGAAAAATGATCAGAAAAACATGAAACTTTGCTTGATGTAATTTCATGCCACCAAGATGATGTGGTTAAAAATTGGCCTGTTTGACGAAAGTTTGGACACACCCTCTTCACAAACCGGAGCAACTCACTAGAAAGCTCATGGTTCCGAGAGCGAACAATGCATGTTTGATGAAGAATGGTAGATAGCTTCCTCTTACGGCCTTCAATTTTTTTCTACATTAGCATGCACTAATACAACTGCATGTGAAAATTTGGAAAATTTCAGGGGTCATTTAACCTTTTAAAGACATTTAAGTGATTTTATAGCCATTTAATGACCTTAATTCAAATTTGAACTACATCTACATGCAACGCCTAACCATAACGGTTTGAAAAATCACATTTGTGTACTTGTGTGCGAGTTAATTCCATGTGCGGTAAATTACAAGGCATTTTCTAACATATTGGTCTCATGGCATGGACACATGCAAGGAATGCCATGGCATTTTAGTTGCAAAAAATTAAAAAAATGATCAGAAAAACATGAAACCTTGCTTGATGTAATGTCATGCCACCAAGATGATGTGGTAAAAAATTGGCCTGTTTGACGAAAGTTTGGACACACACCCCTCACAAACCAGAGCAACTCACTACAAGGCTCGTGGTTCCAAGAGGGAACAATGTATGTTTGACGACGAACAGGAGATAGCTTCCTCTTACGGCCTTCAATTTTTTTCTACATTTAATGTGCACTAATACAATTGTCATGTGAAAAATTGGAAAATTTCAGGGGTCATTTGACCTTTTAAAGACATTTAAGTGATTTTCTAGGCATTCAATGACCGTAATTCAAATTTTAACTACATATACATGCAACGGCTAACCATAACGGTTTGAAAAATCATATTTGTGTACTTGTGTGCGAGTTAATTCCATGTGCAGTAAATTAGAAAGAATTTTCGGTCTCATGGCATGGGCACATGCATGGAGTGCCATGGCATTTTAATTCCAAAAAATTAAAAAATGATCAGAAAAACATGAACCGTGCTTGAAGTAATGTCATGCCAGCAAGATGATGTGGTAAAAAATTGGCCTGTTTGATGAAAGTCTGGACACACACCCCTGACAAAACGGAGCAACTCACTAGAAGGCTGGTGGTTCTGAGAGGGAACAATGCATGTTTGATGACGAATAGGAGATACCTTCCTCTTACGGCCTTCAAATGTTTTCTACGTTTAACGTGCACTACTACAATTTTAATGTGAACATTTGGAAAATTCTAGGGGTCATTTGACCTTTTAAAGACATTTAAGTGATTTTCTAGCCATTTAATGATCGTAATTCAAATTTGAACTACATCTACATGCAATGGCTAACCATAACGGTTTGAAAAATCATATTTTTGTGTACTTGTGTGCGAGTTAAAAAATCATCAGATGATGTAAATACCTGGTGTTCAGAAAAGAAAATTAAAAGATCTCGCAAGACAATCGGCCCCCACATGATTGGCACTCTATCTTGCGGCTCGAGGATTGGTAGGTGAGTGGCGGGGGTCATTAATCGTACACGGTTCTGTATTGGAAACTGTCAGCTATTATGTTCACACACGGATTTTGTTGCGGCAATTGTGTGTAATTCAAACTACAGTACTCATAAATTCCGGCGACCGGCGTGTGTACGTATCCTGTCGATTTAGATTTCGGCCACAAATAAATACTACCTTGCTCATGTCATCCCGCCTACATTCTCATCTACATCCTCCCGTCGCTCACCCTCTTTCTCTCTCTCAAATCTCTGCCATGGCGCCGTCGGTCTGCCCACACGCCGACGAGGAGTCACCGCTCCCCGAGGACGCTCACTCGAATAGAAGCGACGAGGACCCCTACGTGCCGCCGGACGAGGTTGCGTCGGACCCCCTGTCGGTGTCAAAACCGGCAGATCTCGGGTAGGGGGTCCCGAACTGTGCGTCTAAGGCGGATGGTAACAGGAGGCAGGGGACACAATTTTTACCCAGGTCAGGGCCATCTTGATGGAGGTAATACCCTACGTCCTGCTTGATTGTTCTTGATGATATGAGTATTACAAGAGTTGATCTACCACGAGATCGTAGAGGCTAAACCCTATAAGCTAGACTATGGTCTGATTGTATCCTTTTCTACGGACTAAACCCTCCGGTTTATATAGACACTGGAGGGGGCTAGGGTTACACAAGGTCGGTTACAAGGGAGGAGATCTACATATCCGTACTGCCTAGCTTGCCTTCCACACCAAGTAGACTCCCATCCGTACACGGGACGAAGTCTTCAATCTTGTATCTTCATAGTCCAACAGTCCGGCCAAAGGACATAGTCCGGCTGTCTGGATACCCCCTAATCCAGGACTCCCTTAGTAGCCCCTGAACCAGGCTTCAATGGCGACGAGTCCGGCGCGCAGTATTGTATTCGGCATTGCAAGGCGGGTTCTTCTCCAAATACTTCATGGAAGATTTTTGAACACAAGGATAGTGTCCGGTTCTGCAAAACAAGTTCCACCCCCACCATAGAGAGAATAATATTTCCATGAATCTAATCTACTGACATGTTTTGGCAGCACAACATTACGTCATGGCCCGGTCCTTACCTGAACTGTTTTTCTCAACCAGCGCTGCGCATATTGCGAGGCGTTTTTTCTGTCACGTCTTGTCAAAGCAGAGATCGTGTCCCCCTTATTACGGGATTCTCATCAATACGTACATGGGTAACCCAACCGTGCCTGTTGGTATGACTCCTAGATCTTAAGCAAGTCCAAAACGGCCACGAGGAGGACGCTTGATATTCACCCTCTTTATAAAGAGGACGAGCCTTTTTCTTTTTTCCCTCTCGTGCTCAATCGAATCCTTCCCCCGCCTCGAGTTCCAACACCCAAAGCTCAGGTCAGGTGCTTCGGACCTTCAACTATGTCCGGATTCAACCTTCAAGGTCGGTGGATGCCTTCCTCTGTCACAGAGGAGGACATCAAGAAGCTGAGAGAGGCCAGATATCTGACCGCCGAAATTTCGCATAGGCTGCCTGCCCGAGGGCAGGTCATTCCTACTCCCGAACCCATCGAGAGTGTTGTGTTCATATCCCACTTCCTCCGAGGACTAGGGCTCACTCTGGATCCCTTTGTTAGGGGTCTTATGTTCTATTATGGGCTGGATTTCCAAGATCTGGCCCCGGATTCCCTTCTTTACATCTCGTCATTTATTGTTGTATGTGAGGCCTACCTCCGCATTACCCCTCACTTCGGCCTGTGGCTCAAGACCTTCGATGTGAAGCCAAAGATGATCGAGGGGCGGCACGCAGAGTGCAGAGGTGCTTTAATAAGCAAAATTGCTGATGCTCCAAGGCCAGAGGGTTCCTTCCCAGAGGTGTCCAGGTTGTGGAAGCGGGAGTGGTTTTACATCACAGCTCCCCAAAGTTCCAAGTGGGTAGCCGCCCCCACCTTTCGCTCGGGCCCCCCATCGTAACTGATGTCATGGATCAGCAGGGGGCTGAGCTGGGGTCCAGCAAAGGACGTGCCAATATTGCAGAGCCGTATCCGAGATCTCTTTGAGAGAGATTTCAGTCTGGTTATGGTAATGCAAGTTATGCTAGTTCGTCGAATCCAGCCTTGCAAACGTCGGCCCCTCCGTATGTGGGAATTCAACCCGGAAGGACCCCGAGCTATTCAGCATTTCCTCGGCATGACTCTCGAAGAGATGTACAAATCATTCTTCGGACCCCAAATAGAGTGTCCGGATACCACCGAGGATGTGGGTTTGAGCTGCAACCGCCCTGCTACCCAAGTAAGTAATCACATGGCCGAACACACTGTCCTTTTATTTATCATGACATCATTCTAAAAAGTCGCTCTTTGACCAGGACTGTATAACAAAGGCGAAGATGATCAGGTGTCCGGGCCCCCTTCCTGAAGGCTTGGACAATCCGGTACTGGACAAAATGCTCGAGCCGACGTCTTATCAAGTGCCCTCAAAGGAAGATGAAGGGGGAATAAAGAGGCCGATAGCGGGCCTTACTCGCTACTCGTCCCAACCGAGGGGATGAGCGCCTCTACGAGGGAGGATAACCAGGGGGAAGAATCTGACATTCTCTCTCCCCGGGGAACGAAGAGGACTACCTCTGAAGATCCGGAAACTAAGGTTTCCAAACGGGAGAAGAAATCTTCGCCAGAGGGTCCTGCCTCAGAGGGTATTCTTGCCGCACAATGTCCGCGCAGGGATCAGCCCTCTACCGAGCTGTAAGTAATCAAAAAGTACTTAATAGTGAAAATATCCTACCTTACTTCCGAAGACAATAACCGATGCTTATAAATTGTAGTCCGGATCGTAGCCCTTCTTAACAGAGTTCGTCTTTGGGGGATCTTCTTCCGGAGAAGATGGAGAGCGAAACGCCTCCCCCTGACACCCTGCCTTATGAGGCGGGCGACCCCGAAGTGTCGTCGCGGAGGGTATCTCCAGATCTGCCAAGGCCAGAGGATAACCCTTTGGCTACCCGGAATCCCCAGTATCCGGCTCCTAAGGAGAGCGGTAGCAAGAGTCCGGAACCGTATAGTGTGCGGTCAGACGCACTGAAGGATCTTCTGCGGCAAGCAGCCGTCTCGGAAGCGCATCGTACGCTAATGGGTACGGTAATTGAAAGGATTTCATCCTCTGAAAACGGATTGCATGCAGCCTTTACGAGTTTGTTGAAAGGCTTTGAGGTACATGAAATAGTGTATGTTTTTGGTAGTACCGCACACGTTAGGTGTGCCCTATGCAGATAGTAGCCCCTGAGACTCTGGTTGTTGTCGAGAACGGCGGAAACCCGAGGATCATATTCCCAAGTAATAACCCGACTGCCGTTATGTGCAGGCGGCTGAGGCTCCAGTGGCTAGCCGAACTGATGGGTTTACCGAGATAAAGCGGCAACTTGATGCGGCCGATGCCGATATCATGCTTGTCAACCAGCGGCTTGACGAGGCATAGGATAAGTGATTTCTCTGGTGATCGTCACATAATAAGAGGAGCATGATGCCAGTATCTTTAATATGTTGTGACTGCAGATAGAGTTGCCACCGTGGAGACCCTTCGGGCGGAGCTTGCCCGAGCCAAAGAACAAGCAAGGAGTAGCAATGCGGCCGCTCTAAAAGCGGCCGAAGAGTTGAGGGCCGAACAGGCCGCGCATTGCGAGAGCAAGGAAAGAATGGCAAAAATGGCTGTAGAGTTAAAAGATATCGCTGACCGTTACCAGCTTCTTGAAGAAGAAAGCCGAGCGAGGGCGACGGACCTGGAAAAGGCCCTGTTAGCGGCCAAGGAAGCCCGCTCCAAAATTAGAGCGACGAAGGAGGAGCTGCATCAAGCTGTAGATATCGTGTTTGGGAAGCCCTTCTTGTTGCGGACTAAATTCAGAGATCCGAAGTATGCTCCGCTTGACCGACTATGGAGTTCTGCGGACGCCTACGTGGATTTGGCTGCAAGTGCTGCTGATGCGGCCGAATACTTCAAGGATCAGAAAGATCGCGAAGTGGAAAAGCTGTTCTGGTCACAGTTTCGTGCTCATGTCCGTCCGCTACTGTTGAATGAGCGAATGGCCGAATGGGCCGAGCTCCATAGGTTGTCCGGACTTGCCATGAGGTCCGTTGTGGATCATCTGTGGCCGAGAGGGCCAAGGCCTAATAGCTATTTTAGTTCAGTGCAACAATTCCTTGGTGTTGTGTCGCGCATAGATGCTATGAAGAGATCGGCGTGCATAGAGGGTGCGCGGATGGCCTTTGCCCGTGTCAAGACATACTAGGCAGAGATGGAGGCCACCACTGTTGTGACACAGGGTTCGACCGTAGGCCGAGTGGCTGCCGAGCACTACTTTGAAGAAGTTCTTGAAGGCACTCGTTCGATAGAGGCTCAGTGCTCGAAGAATATTATGTTCTAGTGACATGTACTTCCATTGTAAAAACAATGTTTTATTGAGTTATCAAGGTTGTATTTATACTTTTGCCCGAAAGTACTATGATGCCTCATGGGCGGCCGTTTATGTATATATGTATATAACCTGAAAGTTTGCAGTCGTCGGCTTTCGCCCCCATGCATATAATGCGGGGGTGTTCACAGAAAACGCGAATCCACACTTGATCCAACGTCTTGGTCCATTAAGGAGGTGGTAGCGCAGCGAACGAGGCAATCGGACTATATTGCTTTAACACTTTCACTTAGCCATAGGAGTTTGACGGTGGGGCTACTATATAGCCCCTGGTACTTCTGCGCTCGTCCGAATACGGGGCGCGTATGTACATGACCAGGAAACGGCCCTTCGTTAATGTGGAGGAATCTCGAAGATTCCGCTGAGTCATTGAGTGGTTGACCAGTCTCTCGCTATATCATGACAGTCAGTTTTCGGCTTTCTCTACTGAGGTGCTCATCCGGACGAATCAGGGCACAATCGTAGTAGTTCTCCCAGTGCTACCTTAGCCGATATAACGAAACGTAAGGTACCAAAACATGGGAGCCGGGCAAACCCAACATTTGACCAAAGACATGATTCGGAGCTGATGCATATAGGGCCAAACTCGTGACGCCGAACACTCCCTAAGGTGTTCGGTCTTTATAACATATACCGGCTAAACAATGCCCTTAATAATAAACCCCATGTGTCCAGGTACATGCAATATCCTGACATGGCCACATGCCAATAATGTGAGCATCCTTCTCGGTTGTGTGGAGTATCCGGAGGATGTGAGCAACGAGACAGTAAAAAAGGTTTACGTAGGGTCTTAATCTAAAAAGAAACCTTTGGGCGGGTCCCTGCTGCACGTCTGTGCCTGTGTCTTCATTGTGCCGTGTCCTAGACGGGTGTAGCACGATTGTCATCTGTAAAAGGAAAGAACTTTGGTGAAAGTTGCCGTGCCAAAAAAAGAGGAAGAATTGGTTATTATCAATGAACTATCAAAATTCAAGAGAAGTCAAGTTGAGCCGGGCTGGCCCTGATTACACGCGGGAAGCCCCTGGTATCATCTATGAGGGTTTGATCATTAAACCAATCTCATGTATATGTCGTGAAGCGCCAGACTCGTCTAACCGTGTCCGTGGTCTTGACGACCTGTCATTTTTCCTGGTTGGTGAGGCCGTCTAGTTCGCGGCTGTTAAAGCCGCCGCATCCTCTTCCGCACGCAAAAAACGTTCGGTATTTCCGCTAACTGTGATGATGCCACGTGGACCGGGCATCTTAAGCTTGAGAAAAGCATAATGCGGTATTGCATTAAAACGAGCGAAAGCCGTTCTTCCGAGTAGTGCTTGATAACCACTTCGGAATGGAGCGACATGGAAAGTTAACCTTTCGCTTTGGAAGTTATCGCGAGAACCAAATACAACCTCTAGCACTAGAGAGCCCGTACAGCGAGCCTCTTGGCCTGGTATTACTCCCTTGAAGGTAGTATTACTGTGGCTTATTTGTGTCGGGTCTATCCCCATTTTGCGGACTGTGTCCTGATATATCAGATTTAGATCACTGCCGCCGTCCATGAGGACTCGTGTGAAATGGTACCCGTTTATTATTGGGTCTAACACCAAGGCCGCCAGTCCTTCGTGCTGGATACTTGTCGCGTGATCCCTATGATCAAAAGTGATCGGGCAGGCCAACCAGGGGTTGAACCTAGGGTGACGGGCTCTATGGCGCATGTATCTCGGAGGGCATGCTTGCTTCTCCTCTTCGTCACATGGATCACGTTTACCGTTTTATCCTCTGATGGGAACTTTTTCTGTCCTATGGTGCTTTGCTGGCGAGGTTCATCCTCGTCTTCGCTTGGTGTCTCTTCCCCTTTGTGTTTGGCGTTTAGCTTACCGGCCTGCTTGAAGACCCAACACTCTCTGTGGGTGTGATTTGCAGGTTTGTCGGGGGTGCCGTGAATCTGGCAGAGCTTGTCAAGAATCTTGTTTAGGCCGGATGGTCCTTCTCTGCTGCCTTTGAAAGGCTTTTTCCGCTGAACAGGTCGAGAGCCCCTGAATCTGGTGTTTACCACTGTATTATCTAGGCTACCCTCTTTATTTCGATGCTTGTTTTTGTTGCGTCGTGGTTTTCCATTGCCATCCCTGACTTCGGATGTGCTTGGGTCGCTGGTGCTGCTATGGGCCAACCAGCTGTCTTCGCCCGCGCAAAAGCGGGTCATGAGGCTTGTTAGGGCTGCCATTGTTCTCGGTTTTTCTTGGCCGAGGTGTCTGGTGAGTCATTCGTCTCGGACACTGTGTTTAAAAGCTGCTAAGGCTTCGGCGTCCGGACAGTCGACGATTTGGTTCTTCTTGGTGAGGAACCTGTTCCAAAGCTTTCGGGCGGACTCTCCGGACTGTTGGATTATATGACTTAAATCGTCTGCATCCGGAGGTCGGACATAAGTCCCTTGAAAATTAGCACGAAAAGAGTCCTCGAGCTCCTCCCAACTTCCAATTGAGTTTTCGGGGAGGCTTTTCAGCCAGTGCCGAGCTGGCCCTTTAAGCTTGAGGGGCAAGTATTTAATGGCATGGAGATCGTCTCCGTGAGCCATATGAGTATGGAGGATAAAGTCCTCGATCCAGACTCCAGGGTCTGTGGTCCCGTCGTACGCCTCTATGTTCACTGGTTTGAATCCTTCTAGGAATTCATGATCCAGCACCTCATCGGTGAAACATAGGGGGTGTGCGGCACCCCTGTATTGGGATATGCCATGGTGTTCGGACGGTTGTAGTATTTGGTTTTGATTTTGTGCCGGAGCGCGCTTCCTAGATCCATAGATGGATCTGGTCGCGCTGGATTTTTGGCGCAAGTTCTCACGTAGATCGTGTGTTGACTTATGTGCGACTTTCTTAGCCGCTCTATTGCAGTCACAAGGTGGTGGGTCCGGCCGGTTGGCCGTATCATTTTTCGGCTGTGTGGGCTCTAAGGCCTCATCGTCGAATTCAGGTAATAGCTTGCGCTTTGGATAGCTATTTGTGTGGTAAATTCCACCATACTTTGTTTCGTTGTCGAGCACTTTGTTCCACCTGCTGTTGATCGTATCTTGTGCGGCCTTAAGCCTTTGCTTCTACTTCTTCAGGCTCCTCGCTGTGGTAATAAGCCTTTTGCGGAGATTCTCTTGCTCCAAGTGCGTTTGTGGGATGATGTGTGCATATTCGTCCGGACTGTTTTCCTCCCCAGACGGGGTTTGATGAGGTTTATCCTTGGCGTCGCCATGTTCGGACACCGGATCCGCACTGTGTTCGCCGTTTGCGTCTTGATCATGCTCTGCCAGTAGGGCGGCGCAGTCGTCGTTTCTTCTAGAGTCGACTGGACTGCTATTTCCTCTTGCGCTGTTATCGTTGTTTTTGCTATGCGGGACTTAGAGCGGCGTCGCTGACGTCGGTGCTTGGGTTGCTTCGAGGGGCATCCTCCGCTGTCTCTTCGCCATTGCCCTCTTTGGGTGTATCCACCATGTATATGTCATGTGATGAAGTGGTTGTCCGGCGCCCTGTGGGCGCTAGTTCCTGTTCGTCTCCTGCATCTTCATTCATGCCGTCGATGTCTTCGGAGTCAAAGTTAAGCATGTCGGTTAAGTCATCGACAGTGGATACCAAGTGGGTGGTGGGTGGGCAGCGAATTTTTTCATCGTCCACATCCCATTCTAGCCGACCATAGTTCGGCCAAGGTTCTCCTGACAGGGAGAGAGACCTTAATGAATTTAGCACATCGCCGAAAGGCGAGTGCTGAAAGATTTCCGTGGAGGTGAACTCCATGATCGGCGCCCAGTCGGGTTCGACGGGCATGGATATAAGCGGCTCGGAGTCCGTGGCCGGGGGTGAATCCGGTGGTTCAGCAACACGGCTCTCATAAGGGGTGAAGTCAGCGTCTGGCTCTATCGCCGCTGTGAGCGCGGCCTCCGTGGCGGGGTCTATACCTCCGCTCTCGGATGGCGCGATTTGCTCTGGATTGACAGCCGGAGTAGTTGCATATGCAATCTCCCACATACTGTCCAACGGCAGAGTTATGTCATGCTCGCCGTGACTGTGCGGCACACTTGACATGGGCTCGAATCCGTCAAAGATCAAGTCTCCGCGGATATCGGCCGTATAGTTCATGTTTCCGAATCTGACCTGATGGCCAGGGGCATAGCTCTCGATCTGCTCCAGATGGCCAAGCAAATTGGCCCGCAGTGCGAAGCCGCCGAATACAAAGATCTGTCCGGGGAGGAAAACCTCACCCTGGACAGCATCATTACCGATGACCGAAGGAGCCATCAAACCTTATGGCGACGGCACAGTGGAACTCTCAATGAAAGCACCAATGTCGGTGTCAAAACCGGCAGATCTCAGGTAGGGGGTCCCGAACTGTGCGTCTAAGGAGGATGGTAACAGGAGGCAGGGGACATGATGTTTGCCAAGGTTCGGGCCCTCTTGATGGAGGTAATACCCTACGTTCTGCTTGATTGTTCTTGATGATATGAGTATTACAAGAGTTGATCTACCACGAGATCGTAGAGGCTAAACCCTAGAAGCTAGCCTATGGTCTGATTGTATCCTTTTCTACGGACTAAACCCTCCGGTTTATATAGACACCGGAGGGGGCTAGGGTTACACAAGGTCGGTTACAAGGGAGGAGATCTACATATCCGTACTGCCTAGCTTGCCTTCCACGCCAAGTAGACTCCCATCCGGACATGGGACGAAGTCTTCAATCTTGTATCTTCATAGTCCAACAGTCCGGCCAAAGGATATAGTCCGGCTGTCCGGAGACCCCCTAATCCAGGACTCCCTCACCCCCCAACTTTGGATTGGTTTTCGGGCCAGTACAATCTTTGTTTGTGGAAGTCGCTGCCACCGGCTGAGAATGCCAGGCAAGTGGCATTCAAGAAGGAGATGGCGGAGAAGGAAGCTAGGAACCAGGAGGCCTGTGAAGCTCGTGATGCCGCCTGGAAAAAGGAGGCGGCGGAGCTTGGGGGGCGGGCACGTCGTCGTGCGGAGTAGGTGTACGAAGACGGGTACTTAGGGAGGAAGGTCAAAGGCGCCGGGCGCCTCGTCGCTGCGTGGAGGTGGGCCGATAAGCTCCAGCATGCCACCGATGAGGAGCTTCAGTGGGCACCCAATGAAATGGCAAGATCGTTCACGCTCATCCGCCAGCAAGAGGCAGATCGGTACGTCAAGTGCTGTGAGGCGCAGGAGGCGGAGTACTACCTCCGCACTGGGAAGACGCCGCGCACTAGGGAGCTGCTGGCGAGGGGCTGCCGGAATACTGGCCCCAGGAGGGATTATTAGTTTTAGTATTGTTCGTTTTCAATTTTATGCATTGTACCAAGTAGTTAAGTATCATCACGTATATGGGATGATATTATATATATATATTTTTTGTGATGAACTAATGAACAATTAATATATATATATATATTATGAATTCCATTTTCTGTGTGTTTTTGTATACTAATTTGAATCTAGTTGTTATCATCCACATATACAGAATGGAAAGCGTATATACACACATTTAAACAGAACATATAAGAACGGAAAATAGAATGCACACATTGAAACAGAGCAATACTATGATTGTTGTGAATACATAGCTATCCACGTTGAAACGACTCAACAAAATAAAACGCATCCATGAGACCATGACCAGCAGCCCTTGCCTACGGTAGCTCTTAGCTCTGCCTGAACTCGTGCAGGCGTTCGTCCAAGCGGTCGACACGCTCGTGATGTTCGTTGAAGCTACGTCGGTATTTCTACAGAGAGGAAGGGACGATGCAGCACAACGGCGGTAGGTATTTCCCTCAAATATGAAACCAAGGTTATCGAACTAGTAGGAGAACCAAGCAACACAACGTAAATAGCCCCTGCACACAAATAACAAATATTCGCAACCCGACGTGTTAAAGGGGCTGTCAATCCCTTTCGGGTAACAGTGCCAGAAATTCGTGCGTGGACGGGAGAAAGTTGTAATAGATTGAATAAATAGATCGTAAATAAAATAAAGTGCAGCAAAGTATTTTTGTATTTTTGGTTTAATAGATCTGAAAATAAATGCAAAGGAAAAGTAGATTGCAAAGGCAAATATATGAGAAAGAGACACGGGGGCTGTTGGTTTCACTAGTGGCTTCTCTCGAGAAAAATAGCAAACAGTGGGTGAACAAATTACTACTAGACAATTGATAGAACTTCAAATACTCATGACGATATCCAGGCAATGATCATTACATAGGCATCACATCCAATATTAGTAGACCGACTCATGCCTGCATCTACTACTATTACCCCACACATCGACCTCTATCCAGCATGCATATAGTGTGCTAAGTTCATGGAGAAACATAGTAATGCAATAAGAAGGATGACATGATGTAGAGAAGATCAATCTATGTAGAGATAGACCCCATCGTTTTATGCTTAGTAGCAACGATACATATGTGTCGGTTCCCCTTCTGTCATTGGGATCAAGCACCGTAAGATTGAACCCACTACAAAGCACCTCTTCCCATTGAAAGATAAATAGATCAAGTTGGCGAAATAAAACACAAATATCGGAGAAGAAATACGAGGCTATAATCAATCATGCACAAAAGAGATCAAAGAAACTCAAATACTTTCATGGATATAAAAAGATAGATCTGATCATAAACTCAAAGTTCATCGATCCCAACAAACACACCACAAAAGAGTAACATCATATGGATCTCCAAGAGACCATTGTATTGAGAATCATGAGAGATAGATAGAGGAAGCCATCTAGCTACTAACTACAGACCCGAAGGTCTACAAAGAACTACTCACGCATCATCAGAGAGGCACCAATGAAGGTGGTAAACCCCATCCGAGATGGTGTCTAGATTGGATCTAGTGGTTCTGGACTCTGCAATGGCTGGATCAATATTTCATCGACTTCCCTAGGGTTTTGGGAATATCGGGGTATTTATAGAGCAAAGAGGTGGTCCGGGGGGCACCCGAGGTGGGCACAACCCACCAGGGCGTGCCTGGGCCTCCTAGCGTGCCCTGGTGGGTTGTGCTCTCCTCGGAGCACCCCCTAGGCGCAGCCAGGGCCCATTATGTTCCTTCTGGTCCATAAAAAATCTCCATAAAGTTTCGTGGCATTTGGACTCCGTTTGGTATTGATTTTCTATGTTGTAAAAAACATGGAAAAACAGCAACTGGCACATGGCACTATGTCAATAGGTTAGTACCAAAAAAGATATAAAATGACTATAAAATGATTATAAAACATCCAAGATTGATAATATCACAGCATGGAACAATAAAAAAGTTACAGATACGTTGGAGACGTATCAGCATCCCCAAGCTTAACTCCTACTCGTCCTCGATTGGGTAAGTGATAAAAACAGAATTTTTGATGTGGAATGTTGCCTATCATGTCATATCATATTATTTTCATGGACATTTGGAGATTTATATTATTCAAAGCAATAGTTTAGTTTTGACATGATAATTTAAATACTCAAGCATATCAACAAGCAACCATGTCTTTCAAAATATCAATGCTAAAATAAGTTATAGCCCATCATGCTCAATCATTGATCCATTCATGAAACACACTCGCATATTAGCTACACCCAATACTCAAGTATGATCATATTGCCTCCTAGTTGGTGCTTTTATAAGAGAAGATGGAGACTCAAATTCAAAAATGAAAATTGCATAAAGTAAAAGAAAGGCTTTTCATAGAGGGAAGTAGGGATTTGTTGAGGTGCCAGAGTTCAAAACGAAAAAACTTAGAGATAAAAACATTTTGGGAGGTGTATCCTTCCCACCAACGAAAACGACTTAGAGTTCCCAACACTTTTCATTCTTAGATATATCATAGGCGGTTCCCAAACAGAAAATAAAGTTTATTCCTTTTTCCACCATACTTTCACTTTCCATGGATAGTCGTATCCACGGTTGCCTTCCATACCAACACTTTCCAAGGAATTTATTATTTGACAACATAAAGTAAATTCCTTTTTATTTCGGGACTGGCATCCCTAATACCATTGCCTTACTCTCGTGTAATGACAAGTGAATAAACACTCATCTTGATAATAACACATCTAGCATGGAAAATATTAGCCACCCCTCACCGCTCCGCGAGCGAAACAAACACAGAAAAGAGAAGTTTATTTTGAAAATTAGAGATGGCACATGCAAATTTGCTTAGAATGACAAAAGAATGGCGTATATAGGTAGATATAGTGGACTCATGTGGCAAAACTGGTTTAAAGGATTTTGGATGCACAAGTAGAGATCATACTTAGTGCAAAATGAAGGCTAGCAAAAGGTTGAGAAGCGACCAACCAAGAAACGGATAATCTCATAAGCAAGCATTAAGCATAATTAACACCGAATAATTTACCACAAGTAGGATATAATTTCATTGCATGACTATTGACTTTCGTGCTTGCATAGGGAATCACACACCTTAACACCAAAATTCTTACTAAAGCATAATTACTCATCAAGATGACTCACATATCACATCATCATATCTCAAAACTATTACTAAAAATCAATTTTATTTTGTCCAATTATCTTCATGAAAGTTTTTATTAGATCCTTCTTGGATATCTATCACTTTGGGACTAATTTTCACATGTTGCTTTTCATAAGCCCAAACAAATATAAGTGAAGATCATGAGCATAATATTTCTTTCTTTCTCTCAAATTAATTTAAGTAAAGCAAGAAAGAATTTCTTGAAAATTTCACCAACTCTCAAATAAATATAAGTGAAGCAAGAGAGCATTTTTTTCAAAAATACTAAGCACACCATGCTCAAAAATATATAAGTGAAGCACTAGAGCAAGTCCATAGCTCATAAAAGATTTAAGTGCAGCAAAGGGACCAATTCTAACAAGTCATGACATAATTTTGGCTCTCTCAAATAGGTGTGTCCAGCAAGGGATCAAGACTTAAAACACAAAATAAAACAAGAAAAGACTCATATCGTACAAGACGCTCCAGGCAAAACACATAGCATGTGACGAATAAAAGTATAGCTTCGAGTAAAATACCGATGGTCGTTAGAACAAAGAGGGGATGCCACTCGGGGGCATTCCCAAGCTTAGTTGGTTGCTAATTTTTGGATAATAGCTTGGGATGCCGGGGCATCCCCAAGCTTAGTCTCTTCTACTCCTTATTCCTTCATCCATCGTAAGATAACCCAAAACTTGAAAACTTCAATCACACACAACTCAACAAAACCTTTGTGAGATCCGTTAGTATAAGAAAATAAATCACTACTATAAGTGTTGTATCAAACCAATTCATATTTTTTCTTGCATTATATCTACTTTATTCCAACTTTTGTATGGAGAAAATTCATCAAAGAAAACCATAGAGCCATCAAAATAAGCACACAACGCAAAGAAACAGAATCTGTCAAAACAGAACAGTGTGTAGCAATCTGACTATTTCGGATACTTCTGTAACTCCAAAAATTCTGAAAAATTAGGAAGACCTGAGAAATTTGTATATTGATCTACTGCAAGGGGAATGGGTATTTTATCGCTCTCTGTTAAAAAATGAGAATTATTTTCGTGAGTGTAAATGTTTCTGTTTTTCAGCAAGATCAAACAACTATCACCCAAGAAGATCCTAAATGCTTTACTTGTGCAAACACTCAAGAACAGAAAGAAAAAATAAAAAATATTTTTTATTCATTGGGTTGCCTCCCAACAAGCATTATCATTTTAAAGCCTTTTAGCTAGGCGTTGATAATTTTAATGATGCTCACATGAAAGACAGAAAATTGAAGCACAAAGAGAGCATCATATAGCATGTGAAAAACAAGTTTAAGCCTAACATACTTCCTATGCATAGGAATTTTATAAGGAAAATATTTATCAAGACAAGCAAAAACTAGCTTATGCAAGGAAGAAGAAAGAAACAATCGCAATCTCAACATAATGAGAGGTAATTTAGTAACATGAAAATTTCTACAACCATATTTTCCTCTCTCGTAATAATTATATGTAGGATCATAATCAAATTCAACAATATATCTATCAAATAAAATTTCCTTTTTCTGATCCACATGCATGCAAAGTTGACACTCTTCCAAAATAGTGGGACTATCAAATAAAGTCATGACCTCTCCAAGCCCACTTTTATCAAAAATTTCATAAGATTGATCATTCTCCAAAGTATTTCCTAGAGTTGAAACTCTTCCAAACCCACATTCAATATTACCGCAAGCATATTCGTCATGAGGCTTAAATAAATTTTCAAGATCATAAGAAGAATCACCCCAATCATGATCATTGCAACAAGTAGCGGACATAGCAAAATTAGCATCCCCAAGCTTGGGGTTTTGCATATTCTTAGCACAATTGACATTAATAGAATTTATAGTAAAATCATTGCAATCATGCTTTTCATTCAAGGAGCTATCATGAAACACTTCATAAATTTCTTCATCACAATTTTCAGATTCACGAATCTCAAGCAAAGCTTCATAAAGATAATCTAGTGCACGCAAATCACTAGCAATTGGTTCATCATGATTGGATCTTTTCAAAATATTAGCAAGTGGATGGGGATCCATATCAATAGATTTTTAGCAAGCGAAGATGCAAGGATATAGAAGGTGCATGGCAAAAGAATCAAACAAAAGATCTGACGAGAAAAAGGCGAACAAAAAACAGGGTGAATAAACGGCAAATTTTTGTGTAGTGGGGGAGAGGAAAGCGACAGGCAAATGTCAAATAATGTAAATTGCGAGGAGATGAGATTTGTGATTAGGAACCTGGTATATGTTGAAGATCCTCCCCGGCAACGGTGCCAGAAATTCCTTTTGTTGGTACATGAAGCTACATCGGTATTTCCCCAAAGAGGAAGGGATGATGCAGCACAGCGGCGGTAGATATTTGCCTGAGATATCAAACCAAGGTTATCAAACCAGTAGGAGAACCAAGCAACACAATGTAAACATCCCCTGCACACAAATAACAAATACTCGCAACACAACGTGTTAAAGGGGTTGTCAATCCCTTTTGGGTAACGGTGCCCGGAATTGGTGCATGGACGGGAGAAAGTTGTAATAGATTGAATAAATAGATTGCAAATAAAGTAAAGTGCAGCAAAGTATTTTTGTATTTTTGGTTTAATAGATCTGAAAATAAATGCAAAGGAAAAGTAGATTGCAAAGGCAAATATATGAGAAAGAGACACGGGGGCTGTAGGTTTCACTAGTGGCTTCTCTCGAGAAAAATAGCAAACGGTGGGTGAACAAATTACTATTGGACAATTGATAGAACTTCAAATACTCATGACGATATCCAGGCAATGATCATTACATAGGCATCACATCCAATATTAGTAGACCGACTCATGCCTGCATCTACTACTATTACTCCACACATCGACCTCTATCCAGCATGCATATAGTGTGCTAAGTTCATGGAGAAACATAGTAATGCAATAAGAACGATGACATGATGTAGAGAAGATCAATCTATGTAGAGATAGACCCCATCGTTTTATGCTTAGTAGCAACGATACATATGTGTCGGTTCCCCTTCTGTCATTGGGATCAAGCACCGTAAGATCAAACCCACTACAAAGCACCTCTTCCCATTGCAAGATAAATAGATCAAGTTGGCAAAATAAAACACAAATATCAGATAAGAAATACGAGGCTATAATCAATCATGCATAAAAGAGATCAAAGAAACTCAAATACTTTCATGGATATAAAAAGATAGATCTGATCATAAACTCAAAGTTCATCGATCCCAACAAACACACCACAAAAGAGTAACATCATATGGATCTCCAAGATACCATTGTATTGAGAATCATGAGAGATAGAGAGAGGAAGCCATCTAGCTACTAACTATGGACCCGAAGGTTTACAAAGAACTACTCACGCATCATCGGAGAGGCACCAATGGTGGTGGTGAACCTCATCCGAGATGGTGTCTAGATTGGATCTGGTGGTTCTGGACTCTGCGGTGGCTGGATCAATATGTCATCAACTCCCCTAGGGTTTTGGGAATATTGGGGTATTTATAGAGCAAAGAGGCTCTCTGGGGGCACCCGAGGTGGGCACAACCCACCAGGGCGCGCCTGGGCCTCCTGGCGCGCCCTGGTGGGTTGTGCTCTCCTCGGAGCACCCCCAAGCGCAGCCAGGGCCCATTATGTTCCTACTGGTCTATAAAAAATCTTCGTAAAGTTTCGTGGCATTTGGAATCTGTTTGGTATTGATTTTCTCCGATGTAAGAAACATGGAAAAAACAACAACTGGCACTTGGCACTATGTCAATAGGTTAGTGGCAAAAAATGATATAAAATGACTATCAAAAAATTATAGATATGTTGGAGACGAATCAGCTCGCGGTACATCTGGAGCATGATCTTGAGCTCCAAGTTGGCTATTTCATTGAAGATCACCAGCTCGAGGATGCGGTGACCATGTTCCTCTACTGCGCCCAGGTGGACACCTGGGTTAAGGAGGCGGTCGAGCCTACCAACCAACGCGTTGGCATCAAGCGGGCCGCAGACAAGGCGAATGGCGCGGCAGGCGTCCGGTGCAAGTACGGCGCGGCCGACCTCTGGTGCAAGTATGGCGCAGAGGGCCTCTACCCACTCCTGGAGAGGAATGGGGTACTGATGGGACATGTACCCAGCTGCGACACCCTGTCGACAGCAGGCAAGCGCCGATGGATCCGCTCTTGCCGTGCGGCGCGCGACGCCTTTCGCTCTGCGGCGCTCCAACGGTCTCGCCATGTGGTGAGCAGCAGCCTATCAACACGGACATGCCTAGCTTGCTCTGTGGCACGCCATCGATCATGTTGTGCGGCGAGCTGCAGCCTGTCGGCGCTGACATGCTTATCTTGATCCGCGGCATTGAAGCACCATGCGCCAAGGGTCTGCTCAACCCTGGTGATGATGTGCATCACGGCGTCGTCCATCACATCGCTGGGGAGCGCCTCGGCCTTGACGGGCCCTGGCGCCTGCTCGTTTTCCTCGTCAAGGAGGTTGATAGCAGAGGCGGCACTTTGGTGCATTGGCATGCTTGGAAAAGGTGGATGTGCTACAGGACGCGCCTGTTGCCTTCGTGCATCACGTGCCGCCTAGGTTTATGCGCAATATCGCTGGGTGGCGGGAAACCAGTGAGGAAATGGTGGGAAACACTGGCATGTTCATTAAATGCCATCAATTATTGGAAATTTAGCATAGAAGGAACATAGAGCTAGCACAAGAAGTAGATGATAATCAGATGATCGTTTATCCTATTTAATTATACATGTAATAGTTTACTTTGGTGTGTGGAAATGTCATATGTGTATTAGCCACCTATGTATTTGGATGTTTGCCGCGTATTACACACTTCTTGTTTATGTGAAACGTTTCTGTTCTCTTGGCTCAACACAAACAGTTTATAGGAATGAATTGTATGCCCTCCATTGCACACACCTTGATCTGGTTGAACCATTTCTGTTGCATTGCCTAATCGAAAATAGTTCATCCGAGTGAACCGTATGCCGTATATCGCACAAACCTTAATCTGGCTGACCTTTTTGTTTTGTGTTGCCTAATCACAAACAGTTCATCTGAGTGAACCGTATGATGTATATCCCACACACCTTCATCTGGCTGCCTGTTTCTTTTGTTCCTTCTCATCGCAAACAGTTCATTGAACTGAACCGTATGCCCTGCATCGCACACGCAATCTGAACTGTGTTTGATGCATCCATGATCGCAAATGTTTTGCACCTTTTTTACGGTTATTTTACAACACCGTTTGCGATTATTGCATCGCACACGGTTTCGTCGAAGGGTCTCTGATCGTATTGTCGCGTTAGCAGCATCCTGAAGTAGTGCAAGCAAGATGGTTAATCGAGTCTTGCTAATGCAAGCAAGGCTGACAAGTTTGTTGCTTTTGGACGTCGGGAACAAGACTGGCAAAGAGGATTTGCTTTGCCACCAAGCAAGGCCAATGAAGAGGTCAAGATCTAGAGTTGTTCATAGTAACCTGAATCTAATTATAGGTTCAGAAAGAAGCATGGTTGCATCCCAAAAAATCATCACGATGGAGGCCTGATGATTTCCTATAGTACTGGGAAACATAATATCTTAGGACAGATATATGAATTCAAACAAAATAATCTTTATGACATGGAAAACCAACATATCTGTGTCGGAACCACAAAACTGTTAATACAAAGGAAAATCACACATATGCACAATTAGCACTTGGTTCTTCCTGTCCAAGGCCCCATGAATATTCCTAGCTTCTTCTTCAGGTCGTCATTCTACTCCAATAGTACAGAAATTTCTTCTTCATATCCATCGCGTGTAGACTTGAGTTTTTCCTCCAGCTTCATGTTTCAGGTCATCACCTTCTTCGTGTCTATCATGCTAGCACACATCTAGTTCTCGTAGCGTCGAATGTGTTGGTTCAACTCCTGTATGTAGGCTACAATCGACTTATCCTTCCTGGTGCGAATCATCTCTCATTACTCATCTCGGCGTCCACATATCTGGTAGGTGGTGTCCTTAAGATCCTTGTTGTACACCTCTCCTATGCGTCCAATGGTGATGTGGGCGGCCATGCTCTTTCCTAAACTCCAGGTTGGTGCGTCAAAAGAAAACTCGATGGGCTCGGTAACTGGTGTAAAAGTCCTTCCTGGAACACAAACTTGGATCATCCAGCGCTCCTCTTATGGTAAAGTGGCGGTGAAGGTTCCGGTGAATCTTGGTATGCCGATGTTCAGGTGCCTAGTGACTTCCTTCAAGTGTTGTCCGAAAGTTGTGTCATCATCCGGTTGAGTGAACTTGTTCCTTGGGTCCGCCATCTATAGAGTAGAAATGACGAAGAAATAGAAATGAGTAGAGAAGAGTATCCTATGGTTTTGCCTAGTGGTCGCGTCCTACAGTAAGCGCGTGCTCTGATACCATCTTGTAACGACACGAGCCCAATGGACCGTAGTCTCTGTGCTTGAGTGTCATCCCTAGATCGGTATTGCTGATACACACAGTACTCGAGGATTTATAACAGAGTTCAATCACACACTTATTACATCACGGGTCTCATAAAGAGTACTTATTACAATAATATGGTTGAAGGCCATCTAAATAACTTGCGGAAGCATCAAAGATAAATGAGTCCATCCAACTCCACGGAAAAACTGAGTGTATGACAACGACCTATCGCACCTTACTCTTAGTCTGAAAATTCTGAACATAATATGTTGCAGCCGTGTAGGTCAACACATGGAATATGCTGGCAAGATAACATTATAGAGCAATGAACAAATAACAACTATCACTACATGCATATTCGGCTGGTGGAGGCTCAACAGTTATCATTTGCATAAAGCTAATTTTTCCCTACAACAAAGGAATATATTTTATTTAACTACAAAGTTTAAGTCATTATTGAGAAGGTTCCTCCAACTCAATCCCAAAAATAGTAATTAATAACCCACCAAATTCATTAAGTAAAGTGATGAGATCAATCAATAATTCAAATACCAGATACTCAAGATTGTCCATAACCGGGGACATGGCTAACAATGATTAGTTTATACACTCTGCAGAGGTTTGTGCACTTTTCCCCACAAGACTCAACCACATCCATGATCGGATGATCGAGACATAGTCTTTCTGAAGCATTAACTCTTTACTCCGGTTAGACGGTACCACCTACTTTCCCCTATATCTGCTAGCCTACCACTGAAAGAGGTCACACAACTTACTCAACTATGCCAGAGCCCATAATGGCTTGTGGCTGCACACGAAAGTTTCTGAGCATGAATAATATTATGATCCCTTTGAGCCTGGGTGGCATTCCATAGGATGATCACACGGGTACTCCAGGATATCCTAGGACAACACTGGATTGCTCCAAGTTCCCACAACCAATCAACCCAGTTGTGTATTAAAGTAGCCAACCTTACTTAACTCTCACATCTATCATGAATCTCGCATACCAATCCTGTCTACGACCATAGCAAAGCAGTATAAGCATAACGTATAATACCCGGGGTTTGATAAAAGACAATAGGTTCCTACCCCCATCAACTACTTCCCAATACCCACATGTTATCAAATCCTACTGATGCAATGTTTGAGGGTTGAAACTAATGCAAAAAAAACTAGGTAATAAAGGGATAAGATCAAAGTGTTACTTGCCTTGCTGACATCGGAAAAACCTAGAGATTCGTAGTAGTAAGCTTCGCACTCTGGAAACTCTCGTGAACATACAATAGCATACATAAGAACTCAAGCATAAGATTCAAAGGTAAAAACAAAAGAAAATGTCTAAATAGAAAGTTCAAGTGAAGAGCTTCAATTTACAAATAGAATCAATCGAATCGGAGTTACGAAACACAAACTACGATCAAAAGAAGTTCGAATTCAAATCTGCTTGAAACCAAATTTTAAATTTTCAAAATCATGTTCAAGTTGTTTATCTGGACAGAGGGGAACAAGATGAAGATTTTGGCGTTGGTTTCACTGGATTTGGATAAACGAGCAAAGAGTAGTGAGGGTTTGAAGATCAGGGACTAATTTGTGAAAATAATAATAATGACGGATAGGTCCCTGGCTGAAAATTAAACTAAAAGAAAAATCTAACAAATGAAAGTTCGCTGTCGAAACCTAACGAAAGTAAACTGTTCACTACCGAATACTAACGGACGAACGTCCGCTAAATATCTATCCTAAAAAATAAACCGAATCCAAACGAAAACCGAAAAAAACGAGTCGGCGGCTCGGTTTATACTGGTTCATCGTATAAAACCGGTGGCGGCGAGACGAGCTCCGGCGACGGCGTGTCCATGGCGAGGAGGGGCGGCAGGGACTGTGAGGCAATCCAGCAACGCCGGGCGGTGGCGCGGGGAGCGGCGGTGGCTGCGTGGGCAGCAGCGCCATGCGGCGGTGGTGGTCTGGAGAGAGGGGGGGGGTCGAGCGGCTATATAAATGGCCGGGGGAGGGGCGGCTTAGAGGAGGGGCCACGGCGGCGGGGCACGCGAGTCCGAGCCAGACTCCGCAGGCGGCCGGACTCCCAGCCGGAGTCGGTCGCGGCGAGGCGATGCGCTGCGCCGGCTGGGCCTTCGGCTGAGAAGAATTTTTTTTAAATAATTTCTCCACAGGGAAAAAAATCCAAAAAAATAAAATAAAGTTCCTAAAATAATTTTCACGGTCCTCTCCTAATATTTAGGAGCAAATTAGCATTTTTCTGGACTAAAATGAATTTTTTTAAATGCATTTTTTCCCTAAATTAACCAAATAAAATACCACATAAAATTCAAATAAAATATATTTTTATTAAAAATTAAATTTCCATTATTTCCTCGTTGTTTTGAGTAAGTCATATTATATTCTCTCTTTATTTTATTTATTTTGAAATAATTGGAAAAATAATTTCAAATAAAAATCACCTTGATCCAAATTACCAATTTTGAAAATACAAAAATGGATTTTTGTGAAAACCTTCAACTCTCTCAAATGGTCCTTGAGTTGCTTAAGGTCTTTTGGATCAAAATGTCCAAATAATAAAATTCAAAAATTCTCAAATCATGGATGCATATGATGACCTAATGATTAACATCCAAATTGAAAATTGGGATGTTACAGCTTCTCACAAGAAGCGTGATGGTTTCAGTAGGGAACGTGCCACCTTTGGGGACGAAACGATATCTGTTGCCTCTTATTGCTTTCAAAAAATTTCTAGTGTCAACATAGAACACCATAAGTGTTGTGTTTAATTTTGAAATTTTTCGGGTTCGTTTGGACATTTTTCTACATTAACTTGGTTTTCTAGGCATTTCAGGTGCATAATTCAAATTTGAACTACATGCACATGCTACAGTGCATATAAATTGGTTGAAAAATCAAATTTTTGTCCTTCGGTGCATGCTTAGGTCCCATGCAAGAAATGGGAATGAATTTCAAAACCCTGCCACCGTCACTCGGCCACAAACATTGAGATACTTGGTTTTTAAATTCTAGTAAATCCAAATATTGTCTGAAATTCATGAAACTTGGCATGCTATCATGGAGCGGCATCACAATGCCGTGGTAAAAATTTCATCCCATTTGGGGCAGGTTTGGGTATAAGCTTCTCGCAAACCAGAGCTTCTCACAACAAGCGTGCTGGTTTCGGTAGGGAACGTGCCACCTTTGGGGACGAAATGATATCCGTTGCCTCTTCTTGCTTTCAAAAATTTTCTTGTGTCAACATAGAACAACATGAGTGTTATGTTTAATTTTTGAATTTTTCGGGGTTTGTTTGGACATTTTTATACATTAACTGGGTTTTCCAGGCATTTCAGGTGCATAATTCAAATTTGAACTACATGCACATGCTCCGATGCATATAAATTGGTTGAAAATTCAAATTTGTGTCCTTCGGTGCATGCTTAGGTCCCATCCAAGAAACGGGAATGAATTTCAAACACCCTACCACCGTCACTCGGCCGCAAACATTGAGATACTTGGTTTTAAAATTCTAGTAAATACAAAACTAGTCTGAAATTCATGAAACTTGGCATGCTATCATGGAGCAGCATCAACATGTCGTGGTTAAAATTTTGTCCCATTTTGGGCAGGTTTGAGTATAAGCTTCTCACAAACCGAGCTTCTTACAACAAGTGTGATGGTTTCGATAGGGAACGCGCCATCTTTGGGGGTGAAACGATATCCGTTGCCTCTTATTGCTTTCAAAAAATTTCTAGTGTCAAGATAGAACAACATGAGTCTTGTGTCTAATTTTGGAATTTTTCGGGGTTCGTTTGGACATTTTTATACATTAACTTGGTTTTCCAGGAATTTCAGGTGTATATTCAAATTTGAACTACATGCACATGCTCCAGTGCGTATAAATTGGTTGAAAAATCAAATTTGTGTCCTTCAGTGCATGCTTAGGTCCCATGCAAGAAATGGGAATGAATGTCAAACACCCTACCACCGTCACTCGGCCGCAAACATTGAGATACTTGGTTTGTAAATTCTAGTAAATTCAGAACTCGTCTGAAATTCATGAAACTTGGCATACTATCATAGAGCAGCATCAACATGTCGTGGTAAAAAATTTGTCCCATTTGGGGCGGGTTTGGGTATAAGCTTCTCACAAACCAAAGCTTCTCACAAGAAGCGTGATGGTTTCGGTAGGGATCATACCACCTTTGGGGACGAAACGATATCTATTGCCTCTTATTGCTTTCACAAAATTTCTAGTGTCAACATAGAACAACAGGAGTGTTGTGTTTAATTTTGGAATTTTTCGGGGTTCGTTTGGACATTTTTATACATTAACTTAGTTTTGTAGGCATTTCAGGTGCATAATTCAAATTTGAACTACATGCACATGCTCCACTCCATATAAATTTGTTGAAAAATAAAATCTGTGTCCTTCGGTGCATGCTTAGGTCCCATGCAAGAAATGGGAATGAATTTCAAACACCAGGGCACTATTGATTGCCGGCAAAACATTGAGATACTTTGTTTTTAAATTCTAGTAAATTGAAAACTCGTCTGAAATTCATGAAACTTGGCATGCTATAATGGAATGGCACCCGACATGCTGTGGTATTTTTCGTGTCCATTTAGTGAGAAGGCGCACTCGAATAATAGCCAACAAAGGCATTTTGAAACAAATAGTTGCCACTGTAACATCTCAAACGTTTTGTATAATTTAAATTGTGTGTGTTCTGTTAACCATTCACATGACACCATGCCTCACACTTTTAATGGCTAGGAGGTGCCGTGCAGACAGGTGCTTGACTGCTTGTCTAAATGGGAGGCGTGCGAGCTGTACTCCAATGCAGAGGCTCACCGGGAAGCATGCGAGCTGTACGCCGCGCAGGCTCACCGGGAAGCGAGCCCTTTGACTTCCATGGTCATCCGCCTTGCTCGCATCCTGTCCATTAATGACGCCCAAGCCGCAGTTTAATACGGTTTGTAAATATAAAGCACTCATCACAAAGGTTTTAGTTAGAACACCCGTATGCAAAACCGACAACTTCCCCAGGAAGCCAAGGGAAAATGTGCCTAGCAGGATTTGTGCAGCTCTTGATCACAAACGTTTTAGGTAGAACACCCGTATGCAAACCGACAGCTTCCCCAGGAAGCCAAGAGAAAATGTGCCGAGCAGGATTTCTGCAGCTCCTGATTGCAAACGTTTTAGATAGAACACCCGTATGCAAAGTGAGAGCTATTGTCTTCCCCCTTAAGTGGAGGGAAAATTCGCAGCGCAGGATTTGTGCATCCCTTCAATGCAAACGGTTGTTTTGGATGACCCGTGTGCAACCACGTACAAACAATTTGGTAAGATTTGCATATGTCATATTGGGTATGTTGCCATTTGTCAAACTAGAAAAATTGACATTTGTTGATCTAGTAACATTGCCATTTGTCAATCCTTGTAACACTGCTATTTTTCAAAATATGCAGCTAAAAATCACTAGCACTATCTAATTTTTGCAACTAAAATTCAGTAATTAAGCCTAGATTTCATTCATAGATTAAGCAGTCATTCTTAATTTCTACAAACAGTTCAACTCGATAGCTAAACGGACCAAACTTTTCCCCAATTGTTGCCAACCACGTACTGAAATAGCTAGTTCAACTATATATACTAGCTAATTTTAAGTACGTTGTATAGTTCCACCACACATCTATAGTCAGATGAACTGAACAAAATAGCCCCTAAATACTACTACTATAGAGGGGCTTTCTGCTACTTCCGGTAGCCTCTCCTCTGCTGAACGCGCTCAGTAAGAGGCAGAGGAGGAGGAGGAGCCTACCGACAAGCTGGACAAATGCAATACAGTGCTTGCCACTGCTGCACGTTCAGCAATGCTCGCCAGCTCGAACGCCCACTGCCGCTCCAGGCGATCCCTCTCGAAGCGGCTGGACTGCTTGTAGATCTCCTGATTCCTCGCCTCTACGTTGGCGTGTGCTGCGGCCATGATTGTGGTAAGGCTCTTTGCGGGCTCGACGAGGAGCTTCTCCTCCTCCCGCAAGAACTCGGTGTAGCCTCCCAGCTAGAGCTGTCCTCTGATGAGGGCGGAGTGGCTGAGCGACGACGACGGACCGGTGCCATTGGCGATTGTGGGAGAAGCAGACGGGATAAGCTATAGGGGGGATGCGACGCAGGACTCGCCGTCCGTGAGGGTTTATATAGCAGGCCGGTAAAGCATTGGGATTTTGGGGGATTTCACCGAGTCGGGCGGGAACCTTGTGCGGGAACCTGTGAGGTTGCGAGGGAATGGGCTCACCGACGATTCATTAGCGCCACTTCAAGCCACCGGTTGGCCAAAAAATGCCCCCGCGCACTCCGCAAGCTTGCATTGTAAGCCATCTGCAGCAGCGGGGTGACAAGACGCGCGAGAGGAGGACAAAAGGACACATACACATACGGTTAATATAAATAAAACATTTGTGATTTAATTACCTACTATACCCTTGTCCTGGTCTATATGTAGGATTTAACTAATAAAATACGAATGCATGTCGCCAAAGATTATATCATTGGATTTGTATTTGAACATAGTTTCCAGTTATACAATTTTTGTAACATGCATTAACACTTTTTGATTAAATTTACGGTTATATACCAGCAAGCGTTTGCCTGTGACACACACGGCTTATTCCATCACATATCGCACACGCAACTCTAATTTGATTCGTGCTTGATGTCTCCGACATCCCTCGCACAGTTCGTCTTATTTGCCACGTATCACTATTTTGGCCTCTGTTCGCGTCGCTCGGCAAACTCTGCTCGCCATTAGGTGCCGCGGCGCGCTCTGCTCGCGTCCGTCGACGTGCTCGGCTTGTGGATAGCTTTTCCTTGCGTGTTCAACTACTATATGCATATATATATGTGTGTATATATATTTATGTATATATATATGGTTGCTCGCCGTTGAGGCGACCACGTAGCGCTCTGCTCGCGTCCCTCCGCATTCGCCCTGCCAGCGGTTGGGCGTGCGCACGATCACGTCGGGGTCCCCATATGCATGCGGTTGCACCGCGTGTATTGCCACGCGATGCAGTTACGTGCGGCACGGTGGAGTTACGCGCTGCAAATTAGAACTGCCATTAGGGTCTGCTGATATTCCTGGCCGTCCGCCTTCCCCTTTAATTCCCACGGCCATTATAACCTTAGTCTCTTCAACCTTTCGATCACGCTCCACAACATAACAAGCACACCCACGACGACACATAGAGAGGGGATGTCTAGCGGCGCTCCAATGGAGTTCGGCGAGCATAGAGTGGAAACCCACGCGAGGGAGACGGCTCTCTCGGTGGTGTACACCATCGACCCGGCCATGGTGGACGACTACATCATCAGTGTTGAGCAGTTGCTTGCTTGAGACATGTACAATGTGGTCGACATCGACCTCCAGTACACCGCCGGTCGTCCTGGCATAGACCAGAAGGTTGTTGTCGCCCAGTTGTGCGTGCGCCATCATGTCCTCATCTACCACTACTTCATTGCCACAGAGCCTTGCGACCGTTTCAACAGGTTTGTCAACAACACCAAGTACAAGTTTACCATGGTGGAAACCACCGACAATGCAAAAGCACTCAGTGTTACGGGCTTGTCCTGCAAGAACCTTGTCAAAATCCGTGACCACTATAGGGTCTGGGGCAGCACGAAGGACTCCCTGGTCAAACTCGCCTTGGCCATCATCGACCCCTACTACGAAAGGATGAAACAGGATGCCTAGAGAACAAGCCCCGTATCCTGGCACAGGGCCTGGATGTGGCAATTGGATGAACCTCACCTCAGGTTCGCGGCCAAGAGCGTGTACACATGCTACTAGATGCACAAGCGGATGATTGACATGAGGAAGTGCATCGTTATCCAAATTGACGAGCCCGAATCGAGCCACAAGCAAAGCAAGCATCACAAGAAATAGATGATGATTAGATGATCGTTTATGCTAGTTAATCATGCATGTAATATATAGTTTACTTTATTGGTGTGTGGAAATGTCATGTGTGTAGTAGCCACCTATGTAATTATGCATGTAATAGTTTACTTTGGTGTGTGCAAATTCCATGGTTGTAGTAGCCACCTATGTAAGTGGATGTTTAATTTGGTTATGCAACCATGTCCCTATAAGTGTGTGTGTGTGTGTGTGTCTGTGTGTGTATCTTGTTGTTCTGTATGCAATCCCATCGCACAACACACACGTCTTAATTATTAGCAGCAACCGTCTGTGTTATTATCGGTCTTCGCACACATTTCTGATTACAGACCTGTTTGTCGTGTATAACACTCATCTTGTTATATTGAACCGTTTCTGTTCTCTTTTCTCAACACAAACAGTTCATCCGAGTGAACCGCATGCCGTATATCGCACACACCTTGATCTAGCTGATAGTTTCTTTTGGGTTGCCTAATCACAAATAGTTCATCCAAGTGAACCGTATGTTGTATATCGCACACGCCTTCATCTGGCTGTCTGTTTCTTTTGTTCCGCCTCATCGCAAACAGTTCATTGAACTGAATTGTATGCCCTGTATCACACATGCAACAAAAATTTGAACCGTGTTTGATGCATCCTCCATCACAAACGTTTTGCACCTTTTTGATGGTTCTTTTACACCACAGTTTGCGATTATTGCGTCACACACAGTTTCATCGAAGGGTCTCTGATTGTAGTGTCACGTTAGCAGCATCCTGCAGTAGTGTTCTCTTCAAAGATAAAGGGAAGACCTTCTTCTTGGGAACATCCTCGGGCAAACCGGCAAGCTCAAATAACCCACAAACTTCATCCACATAGATTGGATGCAAATCATGATGTAGTATTCCTTCTCCTGCATAAGGATTAGCTAGCAGTTTCTCTGTCATACCCAGAGGAATTTCATAATAAATATTTTCAGTAGGTGCAGTAGGTTGAGGAGCAACTCTTTGCTCTTCTAGTCGAGGTGAAGATACCCCGAACAAACCCCTCAAAGGATGATTTTCCATGGTGAAAAGTGATAGTAAATTTCAGCACATAATATAAATTTTTCCTTAGCAAATTCCACTTACCAAAGGCGCTTCACTCCCTGGCAACGGCGCCAGAAAAGAGTCTTGATTACCCACAAGTATAGGGGATCAATCATAGTACTTTCGATAAGTAAGAGTGTCAAACCCAACAGGAGCAGAAGGAAATGACAAGCTATTTTCAGCAAGGTATTTTCTGCAGGCACTGGAATTATCGGTAATAGATAGTTTTGTGATAAGATAACTCATAGCAGGTAACAAGTAACAAGTGTAACAAAGGTGCAGCAAGGTGTCCCAATCCTTTTTGTAGCAAGGGATAAGAATGGACAAACTCTTAAATAAAGCAATGCGCTCCCGAGGACACATGGGAATTATTGTCAAATTAGTTTTCATCATTCACTTTCGTTACTTTGATAATTTGATATGTGGGTGAACCGGTGCTTGAGTGCTATCCTTACTTGGAAAAGCCTCCCACTTATGATTAACCCCTTTTGCAAGCATCCACAACTACGAAAGAATAATTAAGAATAATTTAACCATAACATGAAACATGTGGATCCAAATCAGCCCCTTACGAAGCAAGACCGAAACTGGGGTTTAAGCTTCTGTCACTCTAGCAACCAATCATCTACTTATTACTTCCCAATGCCTTCCCCTAGGCCCAAATCATGGTGAAGTGTCATGTAGTCGATATTCACATAACACCACTAGAGGAAAGACAACATACATCTCATCGAAATATCGAACGAATACCAAATTCACATGATTACTTATAACAAGATTTCTCCCATGTCCTCAGGAACAAACGTAACTACTCACAAAGAATGTTCACGTTCAAGATCAGAGGGGTATTGAATGTCATTAAGGATCTGAACATATGATCTTCCACTAAATAAACCAACTAGCATCAACTACAAGGTGTAATTAATACTTCTTGAGCTTGCGTTGGTTTTTCCCTTGAAGAGGAAAGGGTGATGCATCACAATAGAGATAAGTATTTCCCTCAGTTAAGAACCAAGGTATCAATCCATTAGGAGAAACGCACAAGTCCCCAATAGATGCACCTACACAAACAATCAAACACTTGCACCCAACGCGATAAAGGGGTTGTCAATCCCTTCACGGTCACTTGCAAAGGTGAGATTTGATAGAGATAGATAAAACTAAACAAAAGATAACTAAATATTTTTGTTTTTTTTGGTTTATAGTGAAGGAAATATGCCCTAGAGGCAATAATAAAGTTGTTATTTTATATTTCCTTATTCATGATAAAGGTTTATTATTCATGCTAGAATTGTATTGATCAGAAACTGAAATACATGTGTGAATACATAAACAAACACCGTGTCCCTAGTATGCCTCTACTAGACTAGCTAGTTGATCAAAGATGGTTAAGGTTTCTTAACCATAGACATGTGTTGCCATTTGATAACGGGATCACATCATTAGGAGAATGATGTGATGGACAAGACCCATCTGTTAGCTTAGCATAATGATCATTCAGTTTTATTTCTATTGCTTTCTTCATGTCAAATGCATATTCCTTCAACTATGAGATTTTGCAAATCCCGAATACCGGAGGAATACCTTGTGTTCTATCAAATGACACAACGTAACTGGGTGATCATAAAGATGCTCTACATGTATCTCCGAAGGTGTTTGTTGAGTTGGCATAGATTGAGATTAGTATTTGTCCCTCCGAGTGTTGGAGTGGTATCTCTGGGCCCACCCGGTAATACACATCCTAAGCTTGCAAGCAAAATACTAAGGATTTAGTCATGAGGTGATGTATTACGGAATGAGTAAACATACTTGCCGGTAACGAGATTGAACTAGGTATGAAGATACCGATGATCGAATCACGGGCAAGTAACATACCGATGGACAAAGGGAATTACACTTGTTGTCATAAAGGTTCGACCGATAAAGATCTTCGTGGAATATGTAGGAGCCAATATGGGCATCCAGGTTTCGCTATTGGTTATTGACCGGAGAATTGTCTCGGTCATGTCTACATAGCTCTCGAACCCGTAGGGTCCGCACACTTAACTTCCGATGACGATATAGTATTATATGAGATATGTGATTTGGTGACCTAATGTTGTTAGGAGTCCCGGATGAGATCACATACATGATGAGGAGTCTCGAAATGGTCAAAAGGTAAAGATTGATATATAGGACGATGGTATTTGGACACCGGAAGTGTTTCGGGGGTACCGGGTACTTATCGGGTCACCAGAAGGGGTTCCGGACACCCCCAACAAAAGATATGGGCCTTATGGGCCAAGAGGGGAAACACACCAGCCACAACGGGCTGGTGCGCCCCCCATATGGGCCGGCCTAAGGAGGAGAAGGAAAGGGGAGAAGGGAAAGGTAAGTGTGGATTAGGATTCCCATTTTCTTCCCTCTCCCCCCTCTTTTGTTCCCCTTCCGACAAACATGGCAGGGGCGCGCGGCCAAGGGCAGGAGCGCAAGTAGTATTCATACCTACTTGGGGCGCCCCTTAGCCTCTCCCCTCTCCCTCCCACCTATATATATGAGGAGGGGGCTCCTAGCACACACCAGACAATTGCCTAGCCGTGTGCGGCGCCCCCTCCACCGTTTACACCCCCGGTCATATTTTCGTAGTGCTTAGGAAAAGCCCTACGGAGATCACTTCACCATCACTGTCACCATGCCGTCGTGCTAATGGAACTCATCTACTACCTCGATGTCTTGCTGGATCAAGAAGGCAAGGGACGTCACCGAGCTGAACATGTGTAGAACGCGGAGGTGCCGTGCGTTCGGTACTTGATCGGTTGAAGCGCGGAGAAGTTCGACTACATCAACCACGTTGTGAAACGCTTCCACTTATGGTCTACGAGGGTACGTAGACACACTCTCCCCCTCGTTTCTATGCATGTCCATGGATAAGTCATTGCGTGTGCGTAGAATTTTTTTGTTTTCCATGCAGCGATTCCTAAAAGTGGCATCATGAGCCAGGTCTATGCGTAGATGATATGCACGAGTAGAACACAAAGAGTTGTGGGTGGTGATAGTCATACTGCTTACCACCAACGTCTTATTTTGATTCAACAGTATTGTGGGATGAAGCGTCCCAGACCAACCTTACATGTCTACGCACATGAGACCGATTCCACCGACAGACTTGCAACTATTTTTGCATAAAGGTGGCTGGCAGGTGTCTGTTTCTCCTACTTTAGTTGAATCGAATTTGACTGCGGTCGGTCCTTGAAGAAGGTTAAAACAACAAACTTGATGAAACATCATTGTGATTTTATCCGTAGGTAAGAACGGTTCTTGCTAGAAGCCCATAGCAGCCACGTAAACTTGTAAACAACAAAGTAGAGGACGTCTAACTTGTTTTTGCAGGGCATGTTGTGATGTGATATGGTCAAGGCATGATGTGATAAATGTTATTGTATGACATGATCATGTTTTGTAAGATATCAGGCAACCGGCAGGAGTCTTATGGCTGTCTCTTTATTGTAAACACCATGTAATTGCTTTACTTTATCACTATGCGTTAGCAATAGTTGTAGAAGTAATAGTTGGCGAGATGACACGACGCTACGATGGAGATCAAGGCGTCGAGCCGGTGATGATGGAGGTCATGACGATGCTTTGGATATGGAGATCAAAAGCATAAGATGATGATGGCCATACCATGTCACATATTTTGATTGCATGTGATGTTTATCTTTTATGCATCTTATTTTGCTTAGCACGGTGGTAGCATTATAAGATGACCCCTTCACTAAATTTCAAGGTAAAAGTGTTCTCCATGAGTATGCACCATTGCTACAGTTCGTCGTGTTGAGACACCACGTGATGACCGGGTGTGATAGACTCTATGTTCACATACAACGGGTGCAAGACAGTTTTGCACATGCGGAATACTTGGGTTAAACTTGATGAGCCTAGCATGTACAGACATGGCCTCGGGACACTGGAGACTAAATGGTCAAACGTGAACCATATAGTAGATATGATCAACATAGAGATGTTCACCATTGATGACTACCCCATCTCACGTGATGATCGGACATGGGTTAGTGGATTTGGATCACGTATCACTAAGATGACTTGAGGGATATCTATTTAAGTGGGAGTTCTTAAGTAATTTGATTAATTGAACTTAATTTATCATGAACTTAGTCCTGATAGTATTTTCATATCTATCTTGTAAATCTATAGTCCGTGCTACCGTTCCCCTGAATTTTAATGTGTTCCTAGAGAAAGCTAAGTTGAAAGATGATGGTAGCAACTACACGGGATGGGTCCGTAACTTGAGGATTATCCTCATTGTTGCATAGAAGAATTATGTCATTGATGCACCGCTAGGTAAAAGGCCTGCTACAGGAGCAGATGCTGAAGTTTTGAACGTCTCGCAAGCTCGATCTGATGACTACTCGTGTAGCGACCTGACCTCATACGGTCAAGTCTCTGTGCTTAAGTGTCATCCCTGGATCAATATGCTGACACAGACAGTACTCGAGGATTTATGACAGAGGTAAATCACATGTATAAAGTAACGTAAATACTATTACCTCAATCCAAACAGCGGAAGTAACAACAAGGTTGTGGATTCCCATCAACACCAATGGCAACGTTGAGTGTAGAAATCGTAACCCTAACGTATCACTTACTCGTCGTGAGATTCCTGCAATATGAGACGTTGCAACCATGTAGGTCAGTACATTGAATGTACTGGCAAATACACACCAAAGAGCACTGATGAATAATAGCTATCACTACATGCATATTTGGTTGGTGGAAGCTCTAAGTTTAATTTTTGCATAAAGCTAATTCTTCCCTACAACAAAGGAATATATTTTATTTAACTACAAAGTTTGTTGAAATTATTGAGAAGGTTCTTCCAACTCAATCCCAAAATAATAATTATAACCCAACAAATTATTTAAGTAAAGTGATGAGATCAAATCAATAATTCAAGTACCAGATACTCAAGAAGTCCATAACCGGGGACACGGCTAATCATGATTAGTTTGTACACTCTGCAGAGGTTTGCGCACTTTTCCCCACAAGACTCGATCTCCTCCGTTTTATTTCTCGCACTGCATGATGTTTGAGAAAGAGGATGACTAAGACACAGTCTTTCCGAAGAGGTGTAACATCCCAAAATTCTAAACTTTGGAACGTTATAATAAATAAATAGATTGATTGATTGTTTGATTGTTGTGTTGTTGATTACGTGAAATTGAGTGAAATTCGAAAACTTTTTGAAAGTTAAATGAGAGTGAATAAAAGGACTTTCCCAAACTTTCATTTTGCATTTATAATCTCCATAAATTCAAATTATTTTCCAATACAAAACCCTAGAGAGAAGATGAAATGACGTCTTACATTTAATTAAATGAAAAAGGGGTTTTGAAAATATTTGACTTTCATTTGAAAATATTTCAAATTCAAAAACTTTAAGCAACTCAATGATTTTCACGAGAGAAGATAAAATGACTTCTTCAAAACATATGAAATATGAGTTGGGAGTTTAAAAGGATCAAATTTAAAGTCCTTTTGGAAATTATTTTTCAATTTTGAGTTATTTGGATGTTATTCAAATTATTTTTCTTCAACAATAAAATATATGGAAAATAGGGTAAAATGATTCCCTACATCATAAAATTTGAGAGAAATAAATTTGAAAGTATTTTGGTATTTTTAAAATGATTTTTACTAGGTTTTATTGTAGCTGTAGCACTCTTTGTTTTATTTGAATTTTTGTTGATTTTATTTGACATTAGAAAAATGTTCATGTCGTAGAAAATCTTTTTCTGAAAATTTTGATATATTATATGCCTATATAATATTTTTTATTTTTTTGTTTTGTTGTTTTTAATTCTCTGTGTAAAAAATGTTTATTTAAAAAAAACTCTCCTCCGCCGCCGAACTGCGCTAGCCCAAGAGGCCGCGGCCCAGCCAGCCTGACGCCGCGCCCCGCTCGTCTTACAGCTCGGGACGGAGTCCCGAGCGAGCACGCATCGCCGTCGCGGTGCCCGACCCGGCCACCCCGTGCCCTGGCCCCTCCTCCATGCCACCTTGCCCCTCCCCTCCCATAAATTCCGGCACCCCGGCCCTGCCTCTCTCTCCTCTGCCGCCCGAAGCCGCTGCACCGCCGCCCGGAGCCGCCGCACTTCGCACCTCCCCGCGCAGACGCCGCTCGCCTCCCCGCGCCACCTCGCCTTGCCCGGATCCCGCGCGACGCCACCGTCGCCGCGAGCGCCGCCGCCCACGCCGCTCGTTGCCACTGCCTGCGCCGCAGCCCATCACCTATGCTGCCGCCGCCGCGCCGGAACTCACTGGACTCGCCGGAGTTCATAGCCGCCATCGCCGGTTTTCGTCGAAAAGCCGAACCGGTAATAAACCGCTCTGGTTTCTTATTCTTAGGTTTTCATTTCAAAAAAAACCTAGATCATTTTTTTATAAAACCGGTTTTGTTTGGGTTTACTTATTTAGTGAACGCTCACTAGTTTAGCCTCTGTAGTGAACAGTTTCGTTCGTTAGGATTTCGTAGCGAACGTTCGTTCAGTAGGATTTTTCTTTTTCTTTTTAATTTCGGCCAGGGACCCATCCGTGAATATTTTATTTATAGATTAGTCCTTGATCTTCGAACGATCGCAACTTTGTACTTGTTTATCGAAATCCAACGAAACCAACGCCCGCTTCTTCGTTATGATCCCCTCTATCCAGATAATCAACTTGAACATGTTTTGAAAATTTAAAATATGATTTCAAACAGATTTGTATTTGAACTTCGTTTGATCGTAACTTGAGTTTTATAACTCTGATTTAGTTGATTCTTTTTGCAAATCAAAGCTCTTGACCTAAACTTTCTGATAAGACCAAATTCACTTAATTTTGGTACTGTTAGAAATTGTTTTATGTGGCAAGAGTAAATTGCTTGTTTTCAAAGTTTTTCGAGATCTTTCTTCGATTCTTTTTGCAGGATTGCTTATGTGTGGTTACTATTGCTTGCTTACGATAGATCGACCAGAGTGTGACGAGTAGAACTATTAGGAGTAATGAATGGGAATCATCTTCATCAACTGTATAAGGCAAGTTCACACTTTGATCATACTCTTCATACCCAGCTTTTATGCATTAATTTCAACCCTCAAACGTTTCATGGTTAGGATTCGTTAACATGTGGGTATTGGGAAGTAGTTGATGAGGTAGAACCTATTACCTGTTTTTTATCAAACCCTTGGGAGCTACTTCTACGTTATGCTTATATTGCTATGCTATGCTCATAGACGTGGTTTGGGTGAGTGAATCCATGACAGATGTGAGATTGTTAATTAATGGTTAACTTAAGGTGGCATCTTTAATACACATCTGGGTGGATTGTTGGTTTTGGGCACATGGAGAATCCAGTGTTGTCCTAGGATATCCCGGAGTACCCGTGTGATCATCCTATGGTCCGCCACCCAGGCTCAAAGGGATCGTGAGAATATTCATACTAGAAACTTCCGTGTGCAGCCACAAGCTATTATGGGCTCTAGCATAATTGAGTAAGTTGCATGACCTCTTCCAGTGGTAGGCTAGCAGATGTAGGGGATGTAGGTTGGTATGGTCTACCCAAGGGTAGAGTTAATGCTTCTAAAAGACTGTGTCTCGGTCATCCGTTTCTCAAACACCATGTAGTGCGAGAAATCTAACAGAGGAGATCGAGTCTTGTGGGGAAAAGTGCGCAAACCTCTGCAGAGTGTACAAACTAATCATGGTTAGCCGTGTCCCCGGTTAAGGACAACTTGAGTATCTGGTTCTTGGATTATCATGTTGATCTCATCACTTTACTTAATTAAATTGTTGGGTTATAATTATTACTTTGGGATTGAGTTGGAGGAACCTTCTCTATGTTTTCAAACAACTTTGTAGTTAAATAAAATATATCTCTTTGAGGTACAAAAAAAATTGGCTTTATGCAAAAATTAAACTTAGAGCTTTCCACCAGCCAAATATGCATGTAGTGATAGCCATTATTCAGCATTGCTCTACAGTGTGAAATTGCCAGTACATTCAATGTACTGACCCTTTGTGGCTATAAGGTCTCATGTTGCAGGAATCTTACGACGAGTAAGTGATACATTAGGGTTACGATGTCTACACTCAACTTTGCCGTTGGTGTTGATGGGAATCCACAACCTTGTTGTTACTTCCGCTATTTGGATTGAGGTAATAGTATTTACGTTATTTTATACATGTGATTTACCTCTGTTATAAATCCTCGAGTACTGTGTGTCAGCATACCGATCCAGGGATGACACTTAAGCACAAAGACTTGATCTATTTGGGTCGGGTCACTACAAGAGGTCCCCTTAACCGATAGATAGGCAGGTACACCTACAATCCCCTACATCTGCTAGCCCATCATGGAAAGGTTTCACACAACTTACTCAACTATGCCAGAGCCCATAATGGCTTGTGGCTGCATACGGAAGTTTCTAGCATGAATAATCTTATGATCCCTTTGAGCCTGGGTGGCATTCCATAGGGTGATCACACAGGTACTCCGGGATTCCCTTGGGCAAGCATTGGGTTCTCCAGGTGCCTGGGCAAACCACTAGGTGCTCCAGGGTGCCCCAACCAATCCACCCAGATGTGTATTAAAGTAGCCACCTTAAGTTAAACCTTAGTTAACAATAACTCTCACATCTGTCATGAATTCTCTCAAACCAAACCACGTCTACGAGCATAGCATAGCAGTATAAACATAATGTAGTAGTACCCAGGGGTTGAATGCAAGACAATAGGTTCCTGCCTCATCAACTACTTCCCAATACCCACATGTTATCAAAACCTACTCATGCAATGTTTGAGGGTAAAACTAATGCATAAAAACTAGGTATGAAAGGTATGATCAAAGTGTGAACTTGCCTTGTACTATTGATAAAGATGATTCACACTCATAACTCCTGATAGTTCTACTTGTCACACTCCGTTCAATCTATCACAAGCAAGCAATAGTAACCACAGATAAGCAATCATGCAAAAGAATTGAAGAAAAGATCTCGGAAAACTTCGAAAACAAGAAATTAACTCTTGCAACATAAAACAATTTCTAACAGTACCAAAATTAGGGGGATTTAGTCTTATCAGAAAGTTTAGGTCAAGAGCTTCAATTAGCAAAAAGAATCAACTGAATCAGAGTTTTAAAACTCAAGTTATGAACAAAATAAGTTTGAATTCAAAACTATTTGAAAACAAATTTTTAAACTTTCAAAAGTATGTTTAAGTTGTTTATCTAGATAGAGGATATCATAATGAAGAAGTGGGTGTTGGTTTCATTGGATTTCGATAAACGATTGAAAAGTAGCGAAGGTTTGAAGATTAGGGGCTAAATTGTAAAAATAAAACTACGGATAGGTCCCTGGCAGAAAAACTAAAATAAAAAGAAAAACCTAACGAACAAAAGTTCACTGCAGAACCTAAACGATGAAAACTGATCGCTAAAGGAGCTAATCAAATGAACGTTCACTAAATAAATATAACTAAAAAGAAAAACCAAACGGTTCTAAATGAAAAACCGAACCAGAAGGAAAACCGTATTGGAACGGGGTGATGGTTTTACCAGTTCGTCGGTTCGACGGTTTTGCGGGAAAAACCGGCGGCGGTGTTAGTAGTTGCTGCATTTTTTGATTATGAAATCTGGCGGATGGATGTCAAAATAGAGTTTCATTAACAGTTTCCGTGAGGTAAGATTGTATGTGATGCAACCAAAAGATTTTGTCAATCTTAAGGATGCTAAAATGCAAGCAAGTTCTAGCAATCCTTCTATGTACTGGAGTAAGCATCTCGGAGTTGGAATATATGCTTTGATGAGGTGATCAAAGCTTTTGGGTTTATACAAAGTTTGCAAGAAACTTGTATTTACAAGAAAGTGAGTGGGAGCACTACAACATTTCTGATGAGTATATGTGGATGACATATTGTTGATCGGAAATGATGTAGAGTTTCTAGAAAGCATAAAGGGTTGTTTGAAAGGAGTTTTTCAAAGAAAGACCTGGGTAAAGCTGCTTACATATTGGGCAACAAGATCTATAGAGATTGGTCAAGACGCCTGATAAGACTTTCACGGAGCACATACCTTGACATGATTTTGGAGTTCAAAATGGATCAGTCAAAGAAAGAGTTCTTGCCTGAGTTGTAAGGTGTGAAGTTGAGTAAGACTCAAAGCTCGACCACGGCATATGTAACACCCCAGATGTAAAACTTCCCGGTTTCGAAATCCAACTTTGGCATGATCAATTCCATTTTGGCCTCCTTCATTTTGGGCCATTTTGTTGTTTTCTTTCTAGCATTATTGTTCGTTGCCATGTCTTCTTCATTAGTGCATATTCATCCCATTGCACTACCATGCTTACCTTGTCATATTGCTCTTGTGCCTCTTGTCATTTTACATTCCATCATCATCATGTGTTTGGTGTGAGTTCATACATGTTGTGTTGTTGCATGTTCCATGCATTTGATCTTGCATCGTCACCTCCCACTTCATTCTCCCTTCCATGTTTTTTGCAAGCGACATTTTATACTCCTACAATAATGTTCAACTTTTTCCTACAAATATTAGACCTTGCCCGCATGCTCTATGCCAATTTTCAGCTCATTTGAATATGTTTTGGTTGGGTTAAAAATTGACTCAAGTTTGAATTTAATTCAAACTTGACTTAATTTTCTTCCTTTAAAAATCCCCAAAGCAATTTAATCAAATGGCCCATAATTCCATGAGTCCAAGTATATCTCTACTTCAGTCATATTATTCCCCAAACCTCCTGGACATTTCCCTTGGGGACTGTTTATTTATTAAACAGAAAGATAAGTAAGGAAACTTACCTGGGCCGGCCTCCCAGCGCACCAGCGCCTGCAGCCCAAATCGCGCAGCAGCAGCCCATCCAGCCCGCTAGCGACAGGAGCGTCGTCTCCCGTGTACGACAGCTCATCTAGACGCGCCACGTCGACATCCGGTCGATTTGACGGCCGAAGAAGCTTCCCTAGCCGCATAAAACATGTCCCTCACGCCCTAGGGTTCCTCCTCGACCGATCCCCCTCCTCTACATGCCTCACCGCCGCCGAGGTTAGAGCCACATGCCTCGCCCTCGCCCTGCCGGCCATGACCCGGTCGAGCTCGAGCTTCAGCTCGGGATAGTCGCTCGCCGCGCCTCCCACCACCTCGGACACCGCGGAGAAGACCATCAAGTTCCGTTACGTCTCCTACTTCCACGCACGCACCTCTACAGCCTCTGGATCGACTACCCTGACCTGTCTTCTTCCTCTTCTTCCCGGACCTGAAGACCGGCAAGTTCAGCTCTTCCTCGCGTCATCTCTGTTGCGTTTCTAGCCACTTCTTCATGTCCTAGGTGAGCTAGGTAACACCCTCTTTGTTCCAGATCTTTCTTGTCGCTGAACGATCTCCGTAGGAGTCGCTAGGGTCATGCCTTCGTCGTGTTCTTGGTGCTCCGGCAAAGTCTGCATTTTGTTGTTGTTGTGTAGTTGTTGTACTTGCTGCAGCGCGCCCGCGCATTCTCCGGCTCCGACTCCCCTCGTTGCTCACTCACACACGGACGCCTTGCAGTGCAGCAGCTCGCGTAGCACTGCTGTAGCCCTGCCTCACGGTGTTCGTCGCCATGGCCGCAAGCTTGGCCAGCTCCCGCGCGCGCACACACACACGTGCACACATGCAAGCCCATGTCCTTGCTGCAACCCTCCTAATCCCGCATCCCCGCCGGCACCGCACATCGCTGGATGTGGCAACCTCGCTCGCCGGCGTCGTCACAAGTTTCCCCAGTGCAAGGTAGAAGAAACCCCGTCCGCCGTGGAGCTAGATCAATAAGATTCAAGCCCCTTAGTGTCAACAACAGAAGCAATAGCGCAGTTGATCGGGCCATGAGATTCTACCGGGAAGACCCTAGTTCGAATCCCGTTGGGCGCATTATTCTCCCCACCATTTTTCCCTTGCACACACACACTCTCTCTCTCTCTCACCACGGGGCCCCACCTTCCATAGACACACCCCCTCCTTGTTTTTTCTTTTATTTATTTTTGTCCCAGGGAATATTCCATTTCTGGAATAGGAATCTTTCCATTTTCAGGCAAGTCCATTTCTAGACGTTTCCCAATATGGCAGTGGTCATATCTGTTTAATGCCATTTTAGGACACACCCCCTTCTTGTTTTTTCTTTTATTTATTTTTGTCCTAGGGAATATTCCATTTCTGGAATAGGAATCTTTCCATTTTCAGGCAAGTCCATTTCTAGACGTTTCCCAATATGGCAGTGGTCATATCTGTTTAATGCCATTTTAGGACACACCCCCTTCTTGTTTTTTCTTTTATTTATTTTTGTCCTAGGGAATATTCCATTTCTGGAATAGGAATCTTTCCATTTTCAGGCAAGTCCATTTCTAGACGTTTCCCAATATGGCAGTGGTCATATCTGTTTAATGCCATTTTAGGCAGGGTTCATCTTATGGCTTTTGTGAAGATTTCTCTATAGGAACCCCAACATATTATATATGTTTCTGGGGTAGAAAAAACCCACCAATCAAGTGGTAGCATTAGTTTTTGCATTTTAGCAAGTTCATGACCATGTCATTTTACATCATGTTACTATTTTGGCATTTTTGTGTGATTTAATTCAAGCATGTTATGAGGTTGCTTTGCACATGGATAGCTTCATTGTCATGTCTACTTCATGCTAGATTTTATTCAATGCCATAAAGTGCACTATGATGAGTGCCACAAGCTTGCAAAGTTGCTATCATGAATCTGTTTATGCCATGCCATGCTTTCCTCTTAAGTCTGAAATATGTTCATATCATTTGTCATGTTTGCATTGATGCTACCATTTTTTCTGTGGGTCTTTGAGACAAGTTTAGTAAGGGAGTTTTATTAAGTGTATTTTGTACTATCATGCCATGATCTTGTGTAATGTAATATGTTCCTGTAGCATATAGTTTGCTATGCATAAACTTTGCTACCTAATGCTATTTCTGTCATGATACATGAATTTCTGCCAAGTCTGTTAAACTATTAACTTTTGCATTTTTTCCATGCTGTTTTAGACTTGTTCTAGGGGTTTCTAGCAGTAGCTCAGTGTTCATGATTGGTAGAGCCTCACCTGTAATTCACTGCCATGCTTTGTGTTTTCATGTTTGGGTGATGTAGTATATTTAAACCTTGCATCTAAGTGGCCATGTTGCTGTTTTAAGTAGATTGCATCATATCTTGTTTTGCTTGTCACTTGCAAACCATGCATCCGTTTCTGATGATCTTCATATCGATTTCATTCAAAATCCCCCAACCTATCCAGTGGCATGCTTGGTTTGCCAAGTTGATGCCATGATGATCTTTCCCCTTCCGGAGTACTCATATGCATTGCACATCATACCTTGCATTCCATTCCATGTCTTGCATCATGTTGCTTGTGCATTGCACCATGATTGATTGTTGTTCCCTTGCTTGTGTTCTTGCTTTGGGTAGAGCCAGGAGATGAGTTCGTGAACGAGCAACTTGTCGAGCACGTTTACGAGGAGCAAGCTTTCGATAACCCTAAGAACTTTGCAGGCAAGATGATCATTACCCCCGATATCACTTCTATCTTTGCTTGCTAATTGCTCGCTCTATCGCTATGTCGCGCTACCTACCACTTGTTTGTCAAGCCGCCCTTATTGCCATGTCAAGCCTCTAACCCACCTTCCTAGCAAACCGTTGTTTGGCTATGTTATCGCTTCTGCTCAGCCCCTCTTATAGCATTACTAGTTGCACGTGCAGTGCAGGTTGTTCCATGTTGGAACATGGATATGTTGGGATATCACAATATCTCTTATTTAATTAATGCATATATAAACTTGGTAAAGGGTGGAAGGCTTGGCCTTTTGCTTGGTGTTTTGTTCCACTCTTGCCACCTTAGTTTCTGTCATACCGGTGTTATGTTCCTTGAATTTTGCGTTCCTAACACGGTCGGGATCTTATGGGCCCCCCTTCTCTCTTCGCCTAAAGCAAAGCTTTCCCGAGGAGATCCAACATTGGTTTTACCATTTGCCTAATAACAACTAAAATTTTGCATAGGGAGTAATTAAACCGTGGACTCTTAATCAACCCCCGGGCCAGTGCTCAACATGAGTGTTGGTCCACCTACCTAGCAGTCTGTGGTGCCGCTCTTTGGCTATCGTCCACTTCGCATAGACGGATGAGTCCATAGATAGAGAGCGCGTGGCTCTGGACACGGATCTGACTCACCAGGAGATCTCCTTGGAATAGTTTTCCTTTCTTCAAAGAGCTTGTGCACCGGGATTCCGAGAATACTCGGGGTGTCTCGTGATGGAGGATTGTCTCCACGGATCATGAGCTTGTCATGGGCTAAGTTGGGACACCCTTGCAGGGTTTAAACTTTCAAGAGACGTGCCCGCAGTTATGTGGTAGATGGGAATTTGTTAATATCCGGTTGTAGAGAACTTGACACTTGACTTGATTAAAATACACCAACCGCGTGTGTAACAGTGATGGTCTCTTTTCAACGAGGTTCGGGAAGAGAACATGGTGGGGTTATGTTTGAACGTAAGTAGTTCAAGATCACTTCTTGATCACTTCCAGCTCTGCGTCTGTTGCGTAGTTTCTCATCTTACTCTTGTACTCGTATGTTAGCCACCATCTTTGCTTAGTGCTTGCTGCAACTCCACCTTATAACCACATCCTACCCATAAACTTAAATAGTCTTGATCTCGCAGGTTTTGAGATTGCTGAGTCCTCGTGACTCACAGATACTACAACCACAATTGCAGGTGCCGATGATACCAATGCAGGTGATGCCATCGAGCTCAAGTGGGAGTTCGATGAAGACCTTGGTCGTTACAATGTTTCCTTTCCAGATGATCAGTAGTGGTGCCTAGTACGGACGATCAGGATTTAGCACGTGGGGTTGTCTTCTTTTCATTTGGAGCCGTCCGTAGTTGAACCTTGTGTGTACTATGATTGATGTATAAATAATTTGATCATTGTGTGACGTGGCGATTGTAAGCCAACTATTTACTTTCTTGTTCATTTACGTGGAATTGTGTGAAGATGGCCCTTCTTGCGATCATACCAAAATGAGGTTATGCCTCTAAGTCGTGCCTCGACACATAGGAGATAGAGCCGCATCTTCGGCATTACAAGTTGGTAATCAGAGCCATCCTGACTTAGGAGCCCCTGCTTGATCGAACCGCTGACGTTGTTGAGTCTAGAACAAAACTATTTTGAGTCTTAGGAATATATATATATATATATATATATATATATATCGGAGAGTAGGATTCTTTTTACTTCTCAACCCCCTTCGTCACTCTGGTAAGGACTCCTGACATAGATGTTTTGACTTTCCTCTCCTTATTTTCACTATAAAAAAATTAGGATCACGCGGATATCTTGGGATTGTTCCGACATTCTTGTGATGAGAACATTGTTTTTGATGCCTCCTGACATTTAGGGGTTGTGGCAGTGTACCGAGGAGTTGAGCTCTGAGGTGTTGTCGTCACAATTTTATCGTTGCAGTTCTGGAATACCTGAGCTTGCCGACATCGAAAATCTCCTTTATGCAGTTAGTTGTGAGATAACCTCGACGCCACCCAGTACTGAGGAGGGAGTTCAGGAGTATTGCCACAGCTAGTATAACGGATGCTTTTCGAAGGTCGAGGTACATGATTTTCGGAGTTTTCTTCGTTATGTGTTAACGGATGGATACAGTTGGAGCACAGGGCTTGTTAGTTGTGTGATATATATTGTGCCTCCCTGTATCCCCAACACCAGATTGCATAACCAGAAAGTTTTGGGAGTTAATAGGTGGAAAATCAAGTAGCTCTTAATTATTCTTTCGGCAGATATTTGGTATGGGATTGGGTGATCCTTACCATTTATTTGTTCTAGTCGTACCTTGTTGTTTCATTCATCAACCTTTGTCTAAGTGGCTTCTCACCTTAATGGTCATGTAATGTTAACTTTGGAATTCATTCGTTCAATCTCTATTCAAATGTGTTTTGTGAAGACTATATGTTGCACATATCTATGATGAGACTTTCTCACCCGTAGCGATGCTTAAGTCTGTCCGAATCATGTTAGCAATTGCCGCATTTTATGATTATGGAATTTGGCAAATGGATGTCAAAAATGCATTCCTGAATGGATTTCTGGAAGAAGAGTTGTATATGATGCAACCAGAAGGTTTTGTCGATCCAAAGGGAGCTAACAAAGTGTGCAAGCTCCAGCAATCCATTTATGGACTGGTGCAAGCCTCTCGGAGTTGGAATAAACGTTTTGACAGTGTGATCAAAGCATATGGTTTTATACAGACTTTTGGAGAAGCCTGTATTTACAAGAAAGTGAGTGGTAGCTCTGTAGCATTTCTAATATTATATGTGGACGACATATTGTTGATTGGAAATGATATAGAATTTCTGGATAGCATAAAAGGATACTTGAATAAGAGTTTTTCAATGAAAGACCTCGGTGAAGCTGCTTACATATTGGGCATCAAGATCTATAGAGATAGATCAAGACGCTTAACTGGACTTTCACAAGGCACATACCTTGACAAAGTTTTGAAAAAGTTCAAAATGGATCAAGCAAAGAAAGGGTTCTTGCCTGTGTTACAAGGTGTGAAGTTGAGTCAAACTCAATGCCCGACCACTTCAGAAGATAGAGAGAAAATGAAAAATGTTCCCTATGCTTTGGCCATAGGCTCTATCATATATGCAATATTGTGTACCAGACCTGATGTGTGCCTTGCTATTAGTTTAGCCGTGAGGTACCAAAGTAATCCAGGAGTGGATCACTGGACAGCGGTCAAGAACATCCTGAAGTACCTAAAGAGGACTAGGGATATGTTTCTCGTTTATGGAGCTGACAAAGAGCCTGTCGTAAATGGTTACGTCGATGCAAGCTTTGACACTGATCTGGACGATTCTAAATCGCAAAATGGATACGTGTTTATATTGAATGGTGGAGCTGTCAGTTGGTGCAGTTCTAAACAAAGCGTCGTGGCGGGATCTACGTGTGAAGCGGAGTACATAGCTGCTTCGGAAGCAGCAAATGAAGGAGTCTGGATGAAGGAGTTCGTATCCGATCTAGGTGTCATACCTAGTGCATCGGGTCCAATGAAAATCTTTTGTGACAATACTGGTACAATTGCCTTGGCAAAGGAATCCAGATTTCACAAGAGAACCAAGCACATCAAGAGATGCTTCAATTCCATCCAGGATCAAGTCCAGGTGGGAGACATAGAGATTTGCAAGATACATACGGATCTGAATGTTGCATACCCGTTCACTAAGCCTCTTCCACGAGCAAAACATGATCAGCACCAAGACTCCATGGGTGTTAGAATCATTTCCGTGTAATCTAGATTATTGACTCTAGTGCAAGTGGGAGACTGAAGGAAATATTCCCTAGAGGCAATAATAAAGTTATTATTTATTTCCTCATATCATGATAAATGTTTATTATTCATGCTAGAATTGTATTAACCGGAAACATAATACATGTGTGAATACGAAGACAAACATAGTGTCACTAGTATGCCTCTACTTGACTAGCTCGTTGATCAAAGATGGTTGAGTTTCCTAATCATAGACATGAGTTGTCATTTAATTAACAGGATCACATCATTTGGAGAATGATGTGATTGACTTGACCCATTTCGTTAGCTTAGCACTTGATCGCTTAGTTGACCACAATTGCTTTCTCCATGACTTATACATATTCCTATGACTATGAGATTATGCAACTCCCAAATACCAGAAGAACACTTTGTGTGCTACCAAACATCACAATGTAACTGGGTGATTATAAAGGTGCTCTACAGGTGTCTCCAATGGTGTTTGTTGAGTTGGCATAGATCAAGAATAGGATTTGTCACTCCGATTATCGGAGAGGTATCTCTAGGCCCTCTCGGTAATGCACATCACTATAAGCCTCGCAACCAATGTGACTAATGAGTTAGTTATAAGTTCTTGCCGCGCACTACAACACTTGGGAGACTTGCCGGTAATGAGATTGAGCTAGGTATTAAGATACCGACGATCGAATCTCGGGCAAGTAACTTACCGATGACAAAGGGAACAAAGTATATTGTTATGCGGTTTGACCGATAAAGATCTTCGTAGAATATGTAGGAACAAATATGAGCATCCAGGTTCCGCTATTGGTTATTGACCGGAGACGTGTCTCGGTCATGTCTACATACTTCTCGAACCCGTAGGGTCCGCATGCTTAAAGTTTTGTGACGATCGGCATTATAAGTTTTTGTGTTTTGATGTACCGAAGGTAGTTCAAAGTCCCGGATATGATCACAGACATGATGAGGAGTCTCAAAATGGTCGAGACGTAAACATAGATATATTGGACGACTATGTTCGGATACCGGAAGTGTTTCTGGAGGTTTCGGGCATATACCGGAGTACCGGGGGGTTACCGGAACCCCCCGGGGAGTATATTGGGCCTAATGGGCCCTAGTGGGAGAAGAGGAGGGGCGGCCAAGGGCAGCCGCGCGCCCCCTCCCCCTCTAGTCCAAATTGGACATGGAGGGGGGGTGGCGCCCCCTTTCCTTCTCTTCCTCTCTCCCTTCCCTCCCTTCTCCTACTCCTACTAGGACATGAGGAGTCCTACTCCCGGTGGGAGTAGGACTCCCCCTTGGCGCGCCCTCCTCCTTGGCCGGCTGCCTCCCCACTAGCTCCTTTATATACGGGGGCAGGGGCACCCCATGGACACAACAATTGATCATTGATCTCTTAGCCGTGTGCGGTGCCCCCCTCCACCATAATCCACCTCGGTCATATCATAGCGGTGCTTAGGCGAAGCCCTGCGTCAGTAGCATCATCATCACCGTCACCATGCCATCGTGCTGACGAAGCTCTTGCCGAAAGCTCTACTAGATAGTGAGCTCACGAGATGTCACCGAGCTGAACGTGTGCTGAACGCGGAGGTGTCGTACGTTCGGTGCTCAGGATCGGTCGATCGCGAAGACGTACGACTAGATCAACACTTCCGCTTATGGTCTACAAGGGTACATAGACAACCCTCTACCCTCTCGTTGCTATGCATCACCTTGATCTTGTGTGTGCGTAGGAATTTTTTTGAAATTACTGCGTTCCCCAACACTTGGGCCAAAGGAGCTGAAAGAATTGAAGAAACAACTCGATGAACAAGAGCGTCTGGGTCTGATTGAGGGAGTCCTGGACTAAGGGGTCCTCGGGTGTCTGGCCTGTTGGACATGGGCCGGACAGATGGGCTATGAAGATACAAGACCGAAGACTCTCACCCATGTCCGGATGGGGCACTCCTTGGCGTGGATGGCAAGCTTGGCATTCGGATATGAAGATTCCTTTCTCTGTAACCGACTTTGTATAACCCTAGTACCCTTCGGTGTATATATAAACTGGAGGGCTTAGTCCATAGAAAATACAATCATAATCATATAGGCTAGACTTCTAGGTTTTAGCCATTACGATATCGTGGTGGATCAACTCTTGTAATACTCATATCATCAAGATCAATCAAGCAGGAAGTAGGGTATTACCTCCATAGAGAGGGCCTGAACCTGGGTAAACATCGTGTCCCCTGTATCCTGTTACCATCGACCCTAGACGCACAGTTCGGAACCCCCTACCCGAGATCCACCGGTTTTGACACCGACATTGGTGCTTTCATTGAGAGTTCCGATGTGTCATCATCAGAAGGTTTGATGGATCCATTCATCATCTACAACAACGCTGCCCGGGAGGATGTCTTTCTTCCTGGCCAGATCTTCGTATTCGGCGGCTTCGCACTACGGGCCAACTCGCTTGGCCATCTAGAGCAGATCGACAGCTACGCCACTGGCCATCGGGTCATGTTTGGAAGCTTGAACTACGTCGCTGATATCCGCGGAGACTTGATCTTCAATGGATTTGAGCCCATGGCAGCCGCTCCCTGCCACCGCGATGAACATGACCTAAATCTGTCATTGGACCATACCCAGGAGATCGCGCCTATAAGTGCTCTGGCCCTAGATCCGGAGCAGCTTGAGCCATCCGAAGACGGGAAGTTTAACCCCGCCACGGAAGCCGCAGACTCAGGGGCGTTGGACCCGTACACAGATCCAACTTCAAGCGGGGTCTGCGTCACCGAACCCCCGGATTCATCTCCGGCCACTGGTTCCGAACTACATGCATCTGCGTCCGCGAAGCCTTACCAGGCGCCGATCGTCGAATTCAGTTCCGCGGACATCTTCGGGCACTCACCTTTAGGCGATGTGTTAAACTCATTAAAAACCATCTCTTTAGTAGGGGACTAGCAGCCGAATTATATCCGGTATGAATTGGGGGCTGATGACGGGGAATTTCGCTTCCCACCCACCTCCCACTTAATATCCACTATCAAAGATCTAACCGACATGCTCGACTATGACTCCGGAGACATCGACGGTATGGACGATGATGCCGAAGAGGAGCAGGCCCAAAACCCGCCATTTACCGGGCGCTGGACGACCACCTCCTCCTAGGATGTATACATGGTGGACACACCTAAAGAAGTTAACGGCGATGACAAAGAAGACCCAGTGGAAGATAAACCTCCTGAGATACAGCCGAAGCGCCGACGACAGCGGCACCGTCTAAGTCACGCGATGAAAAAGACAGCAATACCGACACAGGAGAAAATAATACTCTAGACGATGCCGGAGACAATGAAGACCCCATTGAGCCAACTTCGAATAGGACAAACGGGAAGATGGGTGAGTCAGCCTTGATGAACAGGTCATGCACGAAGACTCGGGGGACAGTAATTATCTTCCACTCTCCGAGGATGAGGTGAGCCTCGGCAACAAGGATTTTATCTTGCCTGAGGAACCTCTCGAGTAGGAGCGCTTTAAGCGCCGGCTAATAGCCACTGCAAGGAGCCTGAAAAAGAAGCAGCAACAGCTTCAAGCTGATCAAGATCTGCTCAATGATAGATGGACTAACGTCCTGGCAGCTGAGGAATACGGCCTCGAGCGACCACCCAAAAGTTACCCGAAGCACAAATTACTACCTCAATTCGATGATGAGGCATTGGAGCCCGTGCCATCAGCGCACAATGCGGTTGACCGACCACCACGTGGTCGGGACAAAGCGGCAACCCAAGCCGAACACCAGGCCGTACTACCTCAATGTAAAGGCAGGGATAAAACAGCTCGGGCATATACATATGACCTTCGGCAGGATCTGTATAGTAGAGCAAGACATACCAGATCGATCTACGGATCGCGCTGGCGTGCCCCGACACGCGACGACGGCTATCTATTCGGACGTGACAAGCCTAATCATGCCCGGGCCGAATGCCGCAGACGGACTCCATCCTAGCTACATCGCGATATGGCCCGATATAGAGGGGCCGCACACCCTCTTTGCTTCATTGATGAAGTAATGGGGCATGAATTCCCCGAAGGGTTTAAACCCATGAACATCGAATCATACGATGGAACAACAGATCCCGCGGTATGGATTGAAGACTTTCTTCTCCATATTCATATGGCCCGCAGTGATGACCTTCATGCCATCAAATACCTCCCGCTAAAACTCAAAGGGCCAGCTTGACACTTGTTAAACAGTTTGCCTGAAAACTCTATTGGCAACTGGGAGGACTTGGAAGACGCCTTCCGCGACAACTTCCAAGGTACATACGTACGACCTCCGGATGTTGATGACTTAAGTAACATAGTTCAACAACCCGAAGCGTCAGCCAGGAAATTCTGGACCAAGTTCCTCACTAAAAAGAACCAGATCGTCGACTGTCCGGATGCCGAAGCCCTAGCAGCCTTTAAGCATAGCATCCGCGATGAATGGGTCGCCTGTCACGTCGGCCAAGAAAAGCCAAAGTCCATGGCAGCCTCACGGCACTCATGACCCTTTTTTGCGCGGGCGAGGATAGTTGGCTAGCCCATAGCAAAAACACTGCAAGCGAGGCTGGCACCTCTGAGACCAAAAACAGCAACGGCAAGCCCCGACGCAACAGGCACAAGCATCGAAGCAACGGTGACAATATCGACGACATGGCGGTCAACGCCAGATTCAGTGGCTCCAAGTCCGGCCAATGGAAGAAGCCATATAAAAGAAACAATCAGGGCCCATCCAGCTTGGACCGCATACTCGGTCGTCCATGCCAAATCCATGGCACCCCAAACAAACCAGCCAATCATACCAACAGAGACTGCTGGGTCTTTAAAAGGGCCGGCAAATTAAATGTCGAGAACAAGGAGAAGGGGTCGCAAAGCGAGGACGATGACGAGGAGCCCCGTCCGCCGAACACTGGGGGACAGAAGAAGTCCCCCCCCCCAAGTTAAAACAGTGAACATGATATACGCTACCCATATCCCCAAGAGGGAGCACAAACGCGCGCTCAGGGACGTCTACGCGATGGAGCCAGTCACCCCAAAGTTCAACCCATGGTCTTCCTGCCCGATCACTTTCGATCGCAGGGACCATCCGACCAGTATCCGTCATGGTGGTTCAGCTGCACTGGTCCTTGACCCAATCATTGATGGATTCCATCTCACGCGAGTCCTCATGGATGGTGGCAGTAGCCTGAACCTGCTCTATCAGGAAACAGTGTGCAAAATGGGTATTAATCCCTCAAGGATCAAGCCCACAAAGACTACCTTTAAAGGAGTCATACCAGGGGTAGAGGCCCGCTATACGGGCTCAATCACACTAGAGGTTGTCTTCAGATCCCCGGACAACTTCCGAAGCGAAGAGTTGATCTTCGATATTGTCCCCTTCCGCAGTGGCTATCACGCACTGCTGGGACGAACCGCATTTTCTCGATTCAACGCGGTGCCACACTATGCTTATCTCAAGCTCAAGATGCCCGGACCATGCAGCGTCATAACAGTCATTGGAAACACAGAACGCTCCCTCCGTACCGAGGAGCACACTACTGCTTTAGCAGAAGAAGTACGGAGTGGCCTCTTCAAGCAGAACCTCAATTCGGCGGCCGAGCTCCCGGACACTATCAAACGAGTCCGGACTACTCCGTAGCAGGACAACACATCTCGTCAAGAGCTCGACTAGCAATTCGGCATCCGTCCCAGTCCCTACCAAGTGGCGGCATTCGTACCGTGCGTACATAACTATGCACTCAAAATACCATGGGCATAGACAGAGGTATAACTAGATTGTGATCCATAATACGGCTCGACCGCCCTTGGACACACATACTTTCACTTTTTATTCTTTTTTCCTTTTTTTTCCTTTTCAGGTTTCTTTTCCACAGGCCTTTTCTGATGGCCTGATCACAGGTCCTTTCGAAAGGATAGATACACCAAGGCGGCAAAAAGCACTTACGTATAAGGGAATTTTTAGGTGGTCTCTTTAAACGATCACTCTACCTGTTTTTGGGACCCGCACACAGCTCTCCCTTGGTTGTGGCATATTAAATAGCCCTGTTGCTGATTGCACTACTTGTACAAATATGCTTTGACATATTAATCAAACTATAATGGAAACAGTTTGCAGCCCAACTTCTGCAGCACTAGTTTACTCTTTTGATAATCTTATCAAATCGCACCCGTACACTTTGGTACGCTTTAATCCGCCAGGGGCTTCATTGCGCCCCATAATACGGCAACAAAGTCCGAACACTTTTTACAGTATAGTTCGGCACCCCGAATTTAGCATTATATGCATTGGCTCTGAATCATGTCTTTGGGTTGCCCGGCTCCTGTGCTTACTACCTTACGTTCTGCTATATCGGCTAGGGTAGTAAAGGGAGAACTACTGCGATTGTGTCCTAGTTTATCCGGATGAGCACCTCAGTAGAGAAAGATGACAACTGACTGTCATGATGCGGCGTGAGCCGGTCAGCTCTTCGGAGGTTTCAAATCTTTAGCGAATTTTTCTGCATTATGCGATGAATCGGTTCTTATCCGGTCAGGTGTTTACAGCACCCTAGTTCGGATACTAGGGGCTGCGCCTAAATTTTTATTGTCAAACTCCTATGGCTAAGTGAGGGTGATAAAGCCACATAGTCCGATTGCCTGGTTCGTTGCGCTAAACACCTCCTTCAAGGACCAAATTCTTGGATAAAGAGTGTTTAGATTCACCCCGAACACCCCCGTACTACCTACGTGGGGGCTGAAGCCGACGACTGGCCAACTCTCAGACTCGATAAAATAGCCGCACAGGAGGTAAAATTTTAAATAATAAACAGTGAAGCATTATATTATATATCAGCCTTGTTTTCATCATACAGGATGGGATAACATGAATGTATTCATTTGAAAATAATGTCCTTAGCACATTGCTCTGCTACAATGCGGGATCCCTTCAGAACATCTTCAAAATACCACTCGGGCGTGCAGTGCTCCTTGCCCGCGGGCGGTCCATCGATCGCGAGCTTGACGGCATCCATCTTTGCCCACTGTATCTTGACACGGGCGAAGGCCATATGCGCACGTTCTATGTAGACCGGCCGCTTGATGGCGTCAAGCCGAGGGCAGGCATTGACCAGCCGCTTCACGAGTCTGAAGTAGCTGCCGGGTATAGCTTCTGCAGGCCACAGCCGGATTATTAAATCCTTCATGGCTAGTTCGGCCACCCTATGGAGCTCGACCAGCTATTTTAGCTGGTCGCTAAAGGTCACCGGATGTTCTGGCGCAAGGTATTGCGACCAGAACAGCTTCTCCGTTGAGCTCCCCTCTTTGGCTCGGAAGAATTCCGCAGCGTCAGAAACACTGCATGGCAGATCCACAAACGCCCCTGGAGAACTCAAAATTCGGGTTAGCAAGAGATACCTCTTCTTCATATACTTTGTCTGCATAATAAAAGCCTTACTCGCCGCAATTTTCTTGGCCTCTTGGATTTCCTGGAGGGTGCCCTGGGCTTCGACCCGGGCCTCTTGTGCACTTTGACGAGCCTTGGCAAGTTCGGACTCTTGGTCTACATTCTTGCGCTCCAAGGACTCTCATTTCTTCACGGCGTCATGTAGCTCTTGCTGGACCTCACCGACCCTGGCCTCGTGCTTTTCGCGGGCGGCCTGTTCATCTGCCGCCCTATTCTGGGCTTCGGCCAGCGCTGCCTTGAGGGTTTCCACCTGGGACGCCGCTTCTACAAATTATTATATGATCAACACAAGCAATTCATATCTTGCTATATCTGAATAGGTCATTAGATACCCTGCTTGTCCTCCAGCAGCTTTTTCACTCGGCCGAGCTCTTCCTCGGCCCGCTCCAGACTCTGCCTCAGTCCGAAAACTTCGGCAGCATGAGAATTCGCGGCTAGCAGCGATGCCTGCTTATTCACATAGACATATCTGGTTAGTCTCCTGCGAAAAACTATTTGATCCTCTGTCCGGCTCTTCTTTCCGAACACTGGACAAAGTCTCAGGGGATACTATCTATACTGTGACTTTCTTTTCACAAATTGCATTGCTTACCTCAAAGCCTGTTAAAAGGCTTGTGCAGGCTTTGGTCAGACTGCTCTTCACGGACTGGATCTTCTCAATCACTACACCCATGAGGGTACGGTGTTCCTCAACGATGGAAGCACTTCGCAGCGCTTTCAGTAGAGTATCTGGTGCCTCTGGTTGGACAGAGGTCACTGGCGGAATGGGCACACCTCCTTTCGACGAAGGAGGTTGCTTGCCGGATCTGGAGCCCTATAGGTCTCCGGGGCCGTATTCGACTGGGGGCGAATTGGACATGGCCCCCATCGCCAGTCTCCATGGGGATCTGCTCCCCCATGTGTCCGGCGGCCGAGGCCTCGCCCTCTAGAGCCGCCCTGATGGCCTCCTGCGTCTCTCCTTGGCCTGGGATCCTTCAGGACAACACCTCGGTGCCATCCATGGCCCTGGGAGAGGAGGCCGCCGAAAGGGACCCGCTGTCCATCACCTTCGGGTCCAGCGAGTTCCCCGAAGATGAGGATCGCTCGAGGGCGGAACGAGCCAGACTACAAGTACATGATTCAACATGTTAAAATTATGAAGTAAAGAGGCTGATATATGAATGCGTCGGGGTCTTTGAATACTCACAATTCGGCCAGGGGCTTATCTCGGGGGCGCTGTTCTGGGATGCTACCGATGTCCCACGCGGAACTATCCACGAGGGAGACCTTCCCCTTCTTGGACGCCTCCGCCTCCAGATTTGTGGAGGCCGCCCTCTTCTTTCCCCTCTCAGGGAGGGGGAGTTGCTTTCTTCTTCCTCTTCCTCCTCCTCGTCATCTTCGGCGGTGGAGGAGTGAGTTTCGGCGTCTTCGGACACCATGTCCGAAGTACTCTTGGGACAGAGGCCACAGCTGGTCCCCTTGGCCTTCTTCTTGGCCTTCTTCTCCGGCGCCTTGTAGGGTGCCGGAACCAGCATCTTCGTCAAAAGCGAGATGGCTGGTTCCTTGGGCAGCGGAGCCGGACACTGAACCCGCTCCGCCTTCTTCGTCCAACCCTGAAAAAACAAATAGGGAAGTTCGGACATCCTCCTTGAGTAAGCAAGTAAGGGATATACCTTGAAACACGGAAAACTTACCGAACTAGCAGGATGGGCCAGGTCGTGCCCACGGTCCTCGGTCGTCTTCGGCCACGTCTCATTGGCCTTGAACAACACCTTCCAGAAATCTTCGTGCGTAGTTCCGAAGAACCGTTGCAAGATCTTGTGCTCGGCCAGATCGAACTCCCATAGGTGGCAAGCCCGGCTCTGGCATGGAAGGATCCGGCAAACTAGCATCACCTGAATCACATCGACAAGCTTGACGTTCTTATCCATCATGCTCCTGATGCATGTTTGAAGCGCTGTCAGCTCGTCCGACGAGGACCAATCCAGGCCCTTCTCTTTCTAGGAGGTAAGCCGCATTGGGGCCCCGGATTTGAATTCGGGAGCCGCGGCCCAGGTAGTGTCGCGGGGCTTTGTGATGTAGAACACAACTTCTGCCACCCCTTGATGGTCTCCATGAAGGTGCCTTTGGGCCACGGGACATTGGACATCTTGCTCACCATGGCGCCTCCGCACTCTGCGTGTTGGCCGCCCACCACCTTCAGCTTCACATTGAAGGTCTTCAACCACAATCCGAAGTGGGGTTGGGTGCGGAGGAAAGCCTCACACAGGACGATGAATGCCGAGATGGTGAGGAAGGAATTTGGGGCCAGATCATGGAAATCCAGCCCATAGTAGAACATGAGCCCGCGGACGAAGGGGTGGAGTGGAAATCCCAGCCCACGGCCGAAGTGGGGGATGAAAACTACCCTGTCATGGGGCTTCGGGGTAGGGATGATCCGTCCCTCGGTCGAAAGCCGATGAGTGACCTCCTTGGCCAAATATCTGGCCTCCCAAAGCTGGGTGATGTCCTTCTCCTTGATGGTGGAGGCCATCCACTTGCCTTGCGCTCGGGACATGGTCGGAGTGCTTTCTTGAGGCAGAAAAGATGAGAACTTGGGCGCTGGAGCTCAAGAGTGGGTAGGATGAAAGAGAGAAGGCATGGGTGAAAGAGGTGAATCCTTATCTCCTTATAAAGGCAGTGAATATCAAGTGCCTCCCTACTCACCATAAAACTTGCCTATTCCCCAGGGGCCGTGCAGGCGGCACGGTTGGATTACCCATACCCGTATTGATGAGAATCCCACAATAAGGGGACACGATCTCTGCTTTGACAAGACGTACCAATAAAACAACATCTCGAAATATGGAGGGGCAGGTCGAAAATGGTTCGAAATAATAACCGGGCAGGGACGTGATATCACGTTACCAAAAAGTTGTCAGCAGATTGGACTCGTGAAATATTATACTCTCTGTGATGGTGTGTGGTACTTGTTTTGCAGATCCGGACACGTTCGTTGTGTTCGAAGACTGTGTTGGAGTATTCAGAGGAGGAACCCGCCTTGCAATGCCGAAGAAAATCTGCGCGCCAGACACCTCATCATTAAAGCCTGGTTCAGGGGCTACTAAGGGAGTCCTGGACTAAGGGGTCCTCGGGCATCCGTCATGTTGGACATGGGCCGGACAGATGGGCTATGAAGATACAAGACCGAAGACTCTCACCCATCTCCGAATGGGACTCTCCTTGGCGTGGATGGCAAGCTTAGCGTTCAGATATGAAGATTCCTTTCTCTGTAACCGACTTTGTATAACCCTAGTCCCCTCCGGTGTCTATATAAACTAGAGGGGTTAGTCCGTAGAGAAGACAATCATAATCATATATGCTAGACTTCTAAGGTTTTAGCCATTACGATCTCGTGGTGGATCAACTCTTGTAATACTCATATTCATCAAGATCAATCAAGAAGGAAGTAGGTTATTACCTCCATTGAGAGGGCCCGAACCTTGGTAAACATCGTGTCCCCTGTCTCCTATTACCATAGACCCTAGACGCATAGTTCGGGGCCCCCTACCCGACATCCACCAGTTTTGACACCGACATAGATCAGACCAGGTTCATCTCCGTGGGTTGTGGTGTTCTTTTTGTCCAAAAGAAGGATGGCACGGACCGACTTTGCGTCGATTACCGCCCATTGAACAAGAAGACAATCAAGAATAAGTACCCTCTTCCCAACATCAATGAGCTATTCGAGCAACTCAAAGGTGCAAAGGTGTTTTCCAAGCTTGACCTTTGTATGCGGTATCATCGGATTCGCATTCGTGAAGAAGATATCCCAAATACAGCATTCAGAACAAGCTTTGGTTCATATGAATATACCGTCATGTCTTTCTGGCTTGCTGTCGGTGTAAAAGCCGACGGATCTCGGGTAGGGGGTCCCGAACTGTGCGTCTAAGGTTGATGGTAACAGGAGACAGGGGACACGAAGTTTTACCCAGGTTCGGGCCCTCTTGATGGAGGTAATACCCTATGTCCTGCTTGATTGATATTGATGAGTATGGGGGTTACAAGAGTTGATCTACCACAAGATCGTAATGGCTAAAACCCTATAAGTCTAGCCTATATGATTATGATTATTTCTACGTACTAAACCCTCCGGCTTATATAGACACTGGAGGGGACTAGGGTTGTACAAAGTCGGTTACGGAGAAAGGAATCTTCATATCCGCATGCTAGGCTTGCCATCCACGCCAAGGAGAGTCCCATCCGGACACGGGAGAGAGTCCTCTGTCTTGTATCTTCATAGCCCATTAGTCCGGCCCATGTCCAATAGGTCGGATGTCTGAGGACCCCTTAATCTAGAACTCACTCAATAGCCCCTGAACCAGGCTTCAATGACGAGGTGTCCGGCACACAGATTTTCTTTGGCATTGCAAGGCGGGTTCCTCCTCTGAATACTCCAAAACAGCTCTCAAACACAAGGAACGTGTCCGGCACTATAAAACAAACATCATATATATATATATAACCATAGAGAGTATAATATTTTATGAGTCCGATCCACTGACAACTTTCACTACAAAAAAATACACTTCCGTGATGATACGTGTTTGTCATAGTAGGTCGCTTTTTTGTCATGCATGTACATCCATGACAAATTTATGACAGAATCAAGATAGTCATACCTATGCTGTCGTAGAAGTGTTCCATGACATTACCAAAATTATCATCACGGAAGTGTCCACTTCCATGACGATAAATCGCGCGTCACAGAAGTGCTTTCATCAAGGGTGACCGACACATGGCATCCACCGTAACGGAACGCCGTTAAGCTATCGGGTCGGGTTTTGGATCCGATAACCCGTTAACAGCCCCGACCAATGGGGATTTTCCATGTGTAAAATCATCATTGGCTAGAGGGAACACGTGTCAGCTCGTGAGTGGCTCAGATAGGCGGCTATGATATGTCGACACGTGGCACGGTCCAAAAGTGGCCCATTTAGCTTACAAAGCCGGCCCGTTTGACTTGGTCAAAAGTTAACGGGCTGGCCCATGAAAAGCCTGTTAATGGTCTCTTCGCAAATAGCCCATTTTACGGCCCGTTAACTCACGGCCCATTAGGCCCTAAAGGAAATTGGCCCAACAACGTCATGTGGGCCGTCGAATATAATACCAGCCCATTTCACTTTCGGCCCATGTATGGCCCACGACGTTTTTCGGCCCATATGAGGCCTTCGTATCTTTCGGCCCATTACAGGCCCACAGTGACTCTAGCCCATAATGAACAATAATTTTATTTATACCCGTTAACGGCCCGTGATTTACATGGGCCGTTTCCAGCCCGTGTTAGCTTTCGACCTATTGACGGCCCATATGTTCTTGGGCTCCTTTTCGGCCCTCGATTACTTCAGGCCCGTTACTGGCCTGTTCCCCTAATGGGCCAAATTCGGCCCATGGCAAGAGTCGGCCTGTTACTGGCCTGTTCCACTAATGGGCCAAATTCGGCCTATGGCAAGAGCCAGCCCGTTACTGGCCTGTTACCCTAATGGGCCAAATTTGACCCATGGCAAGAGTCGGCCCGTTTCTGGCCTGTTAACCCGTTGCGCCGTTTCTGGCCCGTCCTATATTCTAGCCCATTAACGACCTGTTATGCCTGTGACAGAATTAAGCCTTTGCTGTCCTACAGCCTGTTAGCCTGTTACCGTGCTGGGCCAATACCAATTACGCCCGATTATGGCCCATGTAGACCCATTTATCCGATGGCCCGAGGCCCACCGATTACAAGCCCATTTATCGACGGCTCGTAGGAGACCCATGGATCCTACGACCCGTATATGGCCCATGGTAGTTGCTGCCACTAGCAAACCAGGGAAAAAGAAGACTAGGAAATAAATAAGGCCAAAACTAAAGCTAGGCTATTAGGGGGATTGCACAGATTACATCCACTCGGCATCAAAGATTGCCACCAGTGCAAATATAGGGAACACCCTACACTATACAAAAATGGCTTGCTGTTTTCTTCAGGCGGCGGCTGCACGTTAAGAATAAATTTTGTATCGCACCAAAACAAATTACAACTATATAACAAAAGGAAGGTTGGCATAAAACTTAACAGTCTAGCAGATAAATGCACCACCAGAAGTTCAGAAGCTCAGTTCATTTGACCAGATTGTTACGTTTTCATGTTGTATTGTCTGATGTAGCACCATAACCCTCGCCTTCATTTCCCCTAGGCTCCTGAACAACATAGCAAATGTCTGATAGTCTGGTTTCAAAACCATGCATATCTTGACGACATTGAGCAATGTTTCTCCTTGTTTCACAAAGGGTCTCTGTTAGGGAATGGACTTGTGTCTGGAGTGTAGATACAACATTGCTTTGAGCTTGCATATCTTGATCATGAGGCAGTTTGGACGATATTGCCTTAACAACCAACCCAGTATTACGCAGGAACGTGCTTTTGGCACTGTTAGTGGACAGGTACTCACCCACTGCAGCAAGAGCTGACATTGCGGTTATAGTTGCCTCGCCACCTTCAGAAGGTGGCGGTTCCACCATTTTTTCCATAGCTCACTGAAAAGTTGAGGTTTTACATTAGTAGTACCAGAACAGAAGATATTAAGGAGGCAGCAAAACTAAACAAAATAGCTTTGGTCTATATACATAACTTATTCTGGTGAACCCATGTAAAATATTAGTTGTATTTTATTGCAAAGTACATAATAAAACCAGGTTCCAAACATATGACCATGTACCATCTCTAATGTATTGTCTATTTCTTCGCATTGTATTGAGAGCTAAGGATAAAGAGACGAAGTTTATAATACGGTAAGCATAGTATGACGCCATTCATATCACAAAACAACTGAGAACAGACAAACAGGCAATTGTAACATTGTGTGGGCAAGTCCAGCACAAAACTAGATTACGGGTCAAGATCAAAGGAACATCACTCCTCTCTTTTAAACCTTGTAAGGTGCAATGATACGCTAAGACAATTGTGTATAAAATTGAAAAGAGTAATAGACATTGGCTGCAAACCATGCAGTTCAAGGCACAAGTTAGAGTAAGTAGTAGTTAAAAGGCATGAGGATTAAGGACTTACAACAGCGGCTTTGACTGGTGTAGTCATGCCCTTCTTCTTGCTGGTGTGACAGTCCTTGAAGATTTCCACAGCATTTGGTTTAGGTACTTTTTGGTCCTTGCGGGCTTTCCTCTGCATTTGGAACAAGTCAATATAGATCTGATAATATGGTACAACAAAAAGAGTGAAACAGCAGCTAATTACAAGAGCCTCGCGGTGTGCAATATAGCTACGAGATCCTGTCGTCTATTGGAATTTCACTTTTGTACGGTTGGCCTTGTTCTTTGAACAGTTCACCTACAACAAGATAGATTTGTGTGGCACATGCATAAATAGGACTTCAACATGTGATCTGATGACATATATATAATGTACCTGATACTTCGGATCGGAACAGTGTTTAACGAGGCCTCTCCAGTCTTCATCAGATATATTTTCCACTGGAGATGTTTGGGCAAGTTCACTGTTAGCCTTGCCTTCAAAGTGAGTTTTCGTCAAGTTATACCGATACTGTCGCAGAGCAGACTTGAAAACATGGGTGCAAGCTTGTCTGGTTGCATCATCTTGGCTATCCAACTTGAACCTCATATGTTGAAAATTATGGGAGTCTCATTATCAGCAACCTAGAAAGTATTGGACAGAGCAAGACGATATTACTAGTTTCCATACATAACCATACTTACAGATAAATGGTCGAGGAAGATGTTGAACTGGGTTTCGTCTTTGTCATTCCTGTACTGAATCCATGTTGGGAGGATACGTACATGACACCTAACAACAACCACTGCCTCTGATACTAACTTGGCTGACTCTGTAACATCACATGGCCTTTTTAAACCTGCCTCAAAATGTATCTCCATTCTTCCTCCTCTAGATTTAGTTAACCTATCGAGAATTATCCCTGATGTTTGTTTCCTCTTGGGCCTAGGTGCTAGTCCAACAACAAACATAGGAAGTGTTAGTGTACATCAAACTGTGAGACTACATATAAAGAAGCATGCAACTGTAACTTGACTCCAGCAACTACCTTCTTGCTGTTGAAGCTCACAAGGTTCATCTAATATTGCCAACTCGTCTTGTGTCAAGAGTGCTTGGGAAGTAGTGTCATGTGGCAAGGGAGCTTGGGAACGTGCTGCTAGCTCACTTGACGCACGAGTACGTCGTGCAGCTGGTAGTACTGTGGTAGGTGTTGCAAGAACTAGGGTTGTCTCTTCTTGTTTGGTGGCAGCTATTTGTTTATGTTTGTCTTTTTTTGCAACTCGTGTAGCATGGGATGCCGTGTTTGTAGAATTTTCTGCTGGACTTTGACCTTCTATTGCACCATCAGTACCAGCAGAATCTGCAGGATTCATCCACTTCTCATTCCCTGCCATTCTGTGTTTCTTCCTCTTTCTCTGTGCCATGTTAAGTCAAGCCGACAAGAAAAACGAATAACAATTTAGTTCTTCAGAACAAATTGATGCGTGATGCAGACGAACTGAACTTTGATGTTAGACAACCACATGATAGGAGGATGTAATATGTATGAAAAACAGGACGGAAGAGATAACCAGAACTATGATGTGTAAACTAAGAAGAAGACATTTCACCAAATTAGAAGCAATGCAATGGAAGGTAGACACCATATGAAAGATGCTACAAATATCGCTCTGCCAAGTTAACAGTGTCTCATCATAAATGGCGTTTAAACAAATGTGAAGCAGTACAAGAAATAAATCATATGCAAGATGCAAACAACATCACACTACCATGTTAGAGGTCTCTCATCATTGGTGCCATTGCATATTCACAGCTTATGATGTGTAAACTAAGGAGAAGGCATTTCAACAAATTAGAAGCAATGAAAGCTAGACACCATATGAAAGATGCAACGAATATCACTCTACCAAGTTAAAACTGTCTCGTCATAAGTGCCATTTCAACAAATTAGTAATACAAGCTAGAAAAGAATGTGAGATGTAACCTATATCACACTCCGAAGTCAAACGTGTCTTATGATAAGTGATTGTTGCAGGTTACACAACAGTAGTAATTTGATGTAAGAACATGCTGTGATAGACAGATATTGTATGTTCTAGAAACAGGAACACGTGTCTTATTCAAGTATAATGTGTAAAGTAAGAAGATGGAATTCAATAAAATTAGAAGCAATACAAGCTAGACATCACACATAACATGCAACCACATATAATAGTGCCAAGTTAGAGGGAGCATCGGTGATGGTGCACTAGGGGAGACGTGCTCATCATAAACACAGCTTTGTTGAGTGTGTGCACGTGTTGTCTTGGAAATCATCTTGGGGGTGTGGAGGAGTAGAAACTGTAGAGGCCCTCCGTTCGGAAGGAGCACCTTTATCCGCTGCCTTGCTAACTTCCTTCCGCTTTATTGATTTTGAATTGTCAAGTAAAACCGACAAGAAAAAACAATAAAATTCTCTCTTCAGAACTCATTCATGCATGATATTGACAATCACTACTTTGATGTAAGGCAAACACATGATACCAGGATGGAATATGTACGAAAAATAGGACGGCATGGCATGTTCACAACTGTTTGTGTAAACTAAGCAGAAACCATTCCAGCAAATAATAAGCAATGCAAGCTAGACACCACATGAAAGATGCAACCAATATGACTCTGCCAATAAATGGAATTTCAACAAATTAGAAGCAGCACATGCTATAAATCATATGAAAGATGCAACTAATATCGCACTGCATATACTAAAGGTGTCTCGTCATGTTGATTGATGCGGGATACAAAAAAACAATAGTTTTATGTAAGGACATGCTTAATAGACAGATGTACTATGTACTAAATACAGGAAGGCATGTCACATTAACAGGTATAATGTATAAGCTAAGCAGACTAGCACATGCAGTTTAACCAGATTGGAAGAATTACAATCTAGACACCATATGCAACATGCAACCACATATCACGCTGCCAAGTTAGAGCAAGCACCTGCGATGCTAGTGTAGGGGAAATGCTGTAATCAACTACAGAGTTACGTTCACTATCTTCATCTAGCATTTCTGTTTCTTGAGGATCATGTCGGGAGGCTGACGCTGCATTCTATAAATGAGGAGTAGTCCCCTTGCCTGCCTGCCTCGTGATAAGTGATTGATGAGGGATACACAAGAACATTAGTTTGATGTAAGAACATGGTTAATACACAGATGTACTAGTATGTACCAAAAACAGAAAGGCATGTCATATTCAAAGGTATAATGTGTAAGCTAAGCAGATGCAATTTAACCAAATTGGAAGCAATACAAGCTAGACATTCGGCTGGAGTGGTGAGCATGATCATCTAGGACCTGAGAGCTTGGTGGGAGGCGGGCTGCCTATCTTTGCTGGGCTTGTCACTGGCTCGGCCAGTGCCCTGACTAGCTATTTGTCTTCTGGTGCTCACGGGGTGGTGGTTCATGTAAAAAAAATATCTTTCCTTATCTTACCGACTTTGGCCTTTCGAATACAAGCTAGACACCATATGGAACATGCAACCACATATGACACCGCAAAGTTAAAGCAAGCACCTGGGATGGTGGTTCATTGCGAGCGAGGTCATAAACTCCAGAGCTACGTTCCCCGTCTCCATCTGCTGACACTACACCCTTTAAAGCGTTGAAACGTGTCTTGCCTAGCCGCACACCAAACTGGAGCAACTTCTCTCTTTTCTTTTTGGCTTATCTCATGGCAGGAGAGTCTGAAATACCCTTGCATAAAAACACAACAGTGAGAGTAAGGGTGAACTGTGTGCAGAACTAGTGCACTGTAAAAGTAGCAAATAGCAGGTGGCTGAAAAATAAATGATAGGAGACATATGATAGCTCTACAACATTGCATGGCAAACAAAATTAGATTCTACTCTGTATGATTTTGTAATATATGAGCACAGGAAATGCAGGTACTCCTCCAGCACACCACCACATGTGGTCATATCTAAGATAACAGTCGACTGAAAATAAATAGGTCAGTCGATTTTTTTAATGAACCGTTCGATCTATAAGGAACGGGCAGATGGCCTTCGTCTACCTCCCGCCAGTCACTGTTGACGATCTTTCTCGAACCGCCAGCGACCACCGGCCCAGACCCCTGCCTCCGCCGCCCCGCCCTCCCATCGACCTCACACCACCGTCGTGCTTGGCAGCGCCCCCAGGCCATCCCTTTAATCCCGGCCGACCTCTAGATCGGGCGCCAGTAGCTATTGGCCGCACACGCCCCTAAGATAAACACCAAGGCGCTGCTTCCCCGGTGTAATAGGCGTACTAGCGCCTGTTACGCCGGGGAATGCTTCCGTTAATTGAGAATCAAGTGGCCAGAAATTGAAATTCAGGGGGGCGACGGACCTCTAGCTAAGGTGAAATAGTACATGAGGAGAAACCTTGTGCATCGCGAGTTACTAGGAACATCTAGTATCAAGAAGAAGCGGTCAACTAGTGTCTTCTGTGGGATGAATACCATGCAAGCAGAGACGTAAGATTTGCACGAATAAGGGAAGAGGAGTACCTTTTTTGGTTGCTGGTGTGGTCACCTCCACAAGTCACGCCGATTTTCTTATTTTTACAAGGGAAACCGATGTTCTGGAGGGTGCAGGCTTGGATGAACCCATGGCCAAATTATTGACTGTGTTGCCGTGGCTGTATGTCGGTGGAGGGGAAGCAGATCCGAGGCGGCGAAGGACGGCATAGCAGGAACAGCTCCGGTGCGGTGGAGGGTGGCGAAGTTGGAGCGGCAGCGGTGAGGCGCAGGACAGCGTGGTTGAACTGGCTCGGGTACGGATGGCTCGGCCTTGGCTTCAACTACTAGTCATGAAGGGCGTTGCGGTTGGGGTTGTGGTGGACGACGACGTCGGGGTATCGGCTCCGGCGTGATGGAGGAGGGCGGCGGTTGATGGGTGGGATGGGGTGGTGGACGAAGGACGCCGAGGTTTCGCGGCTGGTGGAGAGGTAGTTTTGGCGCCCACGGAGTACGAATGGGGAATCGGACGGGTGGGGGGAACCATGTTTCGGTCTGGGACGCGCTTGTTTTTGGCTTTTTTGAACAGAAGATGGGACGTGCTTGTTTGAAATTTGGGGAAAGTACAAACTTTGCCCCCCTCTTAAATTTCGGACCTACTGCGAGTCGAGGTAGGATGGTAATCCCAGGTGTCCCAAATAGTGGGCGGGAGCGATTTCGGCCGCGCGCATGTGTGCTTAGGCGGCCATTGTGTATGAATGTTTTTCGGATGCGGTTGTGTGGCGTCTATATGAAGCTACAAACCTACCCTGGTTTAGACCTTTGGACGTCGGGTCGGTAGGTTTCATGGGTCGGAGTTATTAGAAAAGTAATTTCCTTGTACTACCAAACATTGGTCTCATGCGGTTTCAAGCGAGTAGAAGATCTTTTGGCGCTTCGTTCGAAATTTTGGAACACAAGCATTCACGTTTAGAGTACTCTTGAACTATGAGGATTGACCTAGATATACAACGTTATATTTGACCTTGTATGTTTGAAAACCTCATTAAATTATCCGCTTCTTTTTGAATTTTTGACACTTGAAAATCCTATAACTACGATTATTTTGGAATGGAGGAGCTAAATTTGAATCTATTTTGTACACGACTACATATGCTATTATGTACAAAATCAGAGCAAAGATTGGTGCCCCCATAATTTAGGTATGGTTTACAAATGCCATGATATCAAATTCGAATAATTGAATGGACTTCATGTTGAATTCGATTTTTTAAAACACCTTAAGTTGAATTCAAATGTATGCTAGTTCATAGGTAGTAGCTATTTATAATGTCCATTGTGTAACTTTCGTATGTATAATGTGCTTTACACACACAACATGAACTATACTCACGTTTATATTCGATTGCTAAAGCGATGCATTGTCTGGAGTTCAAAATACTAACTATGTGGATCAATTATGTCGAATAATAACATAGACATGCTCAAATTCGATAGAATCTAGATGTCTGATGGATCAATGACCGCTCCTTACGTGAATTGCAAATATCATGATCCCATCCTAATATTTGGATACAATTTATATCTTTAATCAATGCATAGAGCAGTCTTTTACGTGTAGTTTCACTCTCCATCGGTGGTCTCTCACACATGCTCACACACTCTCTCCCGAGGTGTCTTTCTCGCACACATGCTCTAGATATAACCCTCCCTCCCTCTCGTAACCATTTACAACTGTTTTCACTAACCTTTATCACAAGCACTCTTCCTCTCGCAAACATACACACGCACAATCCTCATCGACCCTTTCTATATACATGGACCTGCCTACGTGTCTCATGTACGCACATTATCTTTAGGCCTGTCTCTCACGCATTGTCTCACACCTCTCTTCCTAATCGACGAGTATGATTCTAGCAGAGCATTCTGTAGGATGCCCCTTAAAGTTAGGTTGGATGAATAGTAATATCAGAGATAAAGGGGTTACCTTAGTCTGAGAACCTAGGGTTACAAATCCTAGCCGGCTTTGTCAGTGGACACAGAGTCCTTCACAATTCTGCTATCTTTGTCTTGTACGACTAGTCATCCATGGGTCTTCCTAAATGTGTCACGGGCCGACCAATGTGGCGCAGGACGGAACAGAACGAAGGGCCTCACCTCGACCCACCGGACCTCATGCGGTGACACACCCTCTGCCCCCACGTCTCATTATCTTCTCACACCCACACATACCAACACAAACACCACACACATAGAAAATTTCTCATGGTGCATCTATTCCCTCCCCCCTTGCATATACACACTCAAGGGAATGGAATCTCTTGTCGTGACATCATATTCGTCTCTCTCTCTCTAGACCACTCTCATTTCTCGTGCTATCTCTCCCACGCCCCCCCGGTCGGCCCCTCTATCCATGCCTCTCTCGAATACGTAATACACACACATACCTCTCTAGGCCCCACCAAATGCATCAACTACACATTCACACATGTTACATCACGTACCCCATTGATCTAAAAAGCCCTCTCTTCACGTTTATTTCGCATACAACATTCCTTTTGAATAAAGTGTGGCCAAAATATTATTTTAGAGTTTCTACATATATACAACATTACAAAGTTATATGGAGGAGTACGAACGCTAATTTGCATTGCATGGTGCCCACAATGATATTTATTCTGCACTGTGAATTTGTATATTTTTATACTATATACAAAGTTAGTCATAATAAAGAGAAATGAAGAGCAACTCTCTCTCCATCGCATACCCCCCCATGTACGCCCCTTTCACGTATGCACACAAACTGCATCCACGCAACACTCACACAAACACATGCACCCACGCACGCACGCAACACTCACATGTACACACGCAGCCACGCACGCACGCAACACTCACACACACGCACGTAACACTCACACGCATACACGCACGCATGCATGCACACACCAGTACACCACACGACCAACACACACTCTCACGCTCAAGTGCTCGACCTACACGTGCATGCGCACACATCAGGCCCTGACAGACACACACACAACCAGGTGATTCCCGCGCATGGGTTGGAGCCTTGTCGTGCCTGCGTAAATTTGTGTTTATCTGACCTTTTGCCTATGCGAACTGACAGGTGGGATCCACAACGAACGTGGTCAATTTAACTAGTCAACATGGCGCCACGCAGACTATTTGGCCGGTCAACAGAGTGCAATCTGATGCTGAGCTGTGAGCAAGTGACCGTATAATCACCGCAAAACATATATAGTGACCGTAATCAACTTATTCTGAAGTTCGGTGACCATATTACGCTTTTCTCTCTATAGGCCCTCCAAAACTACATCTCTACATGTTCTCTCATGTTACATCTAACAACTATGCAATACAACACTACTACTACACTCTAACACAATAAATCATATGTGTTTTTAGTTTTACTAGATATCATATTGTTACTTATAATTATTCAGTTTGCATACATTAAAATTGCCTTTGAAATGTATGGCCAGTATCATCTACCGCGCGGGAAAAATCCCGCCCTTTCCTATTTAATCGGGTTTGTATCGATGGATCGTGCGAAACAGCAAAACTATAGTACTACATAGTACAAGTGACAGTTCACTAGGCCGTCGTGTCGTCTACTCCTCCGTCGTAAGAGTGGAGCGCTCGCTTTCATAAATCTTCTAGTCCCTTTCGCCGACATGTGGGACATCAAGCTACCGGGTCGACGTGCCATACCGGAATACAGTGTAGAGCAGCCGGGGTGAAGCACCCCAGTCATGGCGCCGGCGTAGTAATGAGCAATGAGGCGTCAAATCACAAAGTTGCACCTTTCCCGCAGTTAAGTTGGAGGGACGAAGCAACCATCATTTCACTCGTTGCTGAATCCGCTTCTCCCTCATCTTCTTCAACTTAACCACGTGTTGCTTCTGCCGTTGTTCTGCCTCATGTGGGACGCGGATCGGCTTGGTAAAGCACTGACACGTGGGACCGCATGTTAGCAAACCGTCAGGACAACGTCCTCCGAAAATAAGAAGCCTAATCCTAGACTTACAAAGGGCTACGTAGCTGCTACGTATACTTTCCATCTAATCTATATATGCCCCCCTGATTTTCAGGTAGGTGGGCCTAATCCTCTCCTTTAATCCAATCAAATTGTCCCACATCACATCAGTTCGTAACTTTATGTAAACCATTACGTGGATGTAGCATTGCTCAAATAAGAAACCTCCCCCGCCATCCGTGTGGCAAAATCACCTCCTTTTTACTAATCTCGATTCTATAATATTTTAGATCAATATAATTGAGATTTGTATAGATAGGACGCATGAGCAAAACCAAGTGGTGCAGTTAAGGGCATCCACAATGTGTAGCCAAATGTGAAAATAGCTTTTGGCATCGTGGGAACCATTGTGGACGGTGTTGCCAAAGCCAAAAAGATGGAACCGAATCTCCCTGATTGATTGATTGAAGGAATAGAAAAATGCAACGTCTCTCCTCTTTCTCCCATGCTTGGACGCATGTAGTACAGTATAGAGCACAGAGTCTACTCCCATGTCCCTTCTATCACAAATCACAAAGCAGTGAGGCGTCAAATCACAAAAGCACGGACGAAGCAACCATCATTTCACTCTTCGCTGACTTCGCTTCTCCATCGTCTTCTTCGAGAAGCCATCTCACCGCATTAGTTACTCCTAGTAGTACTAGTAAAGGACTTTCTAGATGCAAACCACCAAAAAAATATCGTTGACGTCACCGAAATGGGGAAGGAAGTCAAATATAGTTACTACCTCCATTTTTTGTACACAAGGCCAGTATATCAAAGTTACAATTTGCAAAGGGCCACTAACACTAATCGAGGCAAAATTGATGGGGTTAGCAACCAAGGACATTAATATCCCCTGCATGCATGCGGAAGTGAGAAGGTTGGTTTGCATGGCGCTGCATTAATCAAGCGATGAGGAGTGAGATGGTTAGCTATTTGGTCTTTGGAGAAAAAATACGCATTAATTGACACGTGAAACGAGGATTTGTATCGATTAAATCCCGCGAAGGAAAACCCAGCCTTTCTTTTTTAACACTAGTACTCCTAGTACGTACGTACTTATCCTGTTTGGGTCTAGGCCTTGCATTGCCAAACTTCGCCACACATTTTTGCCAAGCTTGCCTATATGAAAGGATCGATATGGTTGACTAGAGGGGGGGTGAATAGGAAACTAACAATTTTTAGCTTTTCTTTAGCAATTTAAACTTTGCATCAAAGTAGGTTGTCTAGATATGCAACTAGATGAGCAACCTATATGATGCAACACGAATAGGAACACAAGCAAGCAAGATATATGAAACAAATAAGCTACACAAGTAAAGGCACGAGATAACCAAGAGTGGAGACGGTGGAGACGAGGATGTGTTGCCGAAGTTCCTTCCCTTTGAGAGGAAGTACATCTCCGTTGGAGCGGTGTGGAGGCACAATGCTCCCCAAGAAGCCACTAGGGCCACCGTAATCTCCTCACGCCCTCACACAATGCGAGATGCCGTGATTCCACTATTGGTGCCCTTGGAGGCGGCGACCGAACCTTTACAAACGAGGTTGGGGCAATCTCCACAACTCAATTGGAGGCTCCCAATGACACCACGAAGCTTCACCACAATGGACTATGGCTTCGCGGTGACCTCAACTGTCTAGGATGCTCAAACACCCAAGAGTAACAAGATCCGCAAGGGATTAGTAGGGGGGAATCAAATATCTCTTGGTGGAAGTGTAGATCGGGGCCTTCTCAACCACTCCCGAGCAAATCAACAAGTTTGGTTGGCTAGGGAGCGAGATCGGGCGAAAATGGAGCTTGGAGCAATAATGGAGCTTTAATGGTGGAAGAGGTGAGTCAACGGGGAAGAAGGAGACCCTTTATATAGTGTGTGGAAAAGATCCAACCGTTACCCACCAACCAGCCCGCGGCCAGCGGTACTACCGCGCCTGGCCAGCGGTACTACCGCAAGGCCGCGCGGTACTACTGCTTGCAACCAAGCGGTACTACCGCACGGCAGTGCGGTACAACCGTACCATCCCACGGTACTGCCGCGACCCCAGCACAGAAACAGATGCAAGCTGGGGGCGGTACTTCCGCACGAGCGGTACTACCGCGCCCCCCATGCGGTACTACCGCAAGGCAAAAGTCCCAGCCAGGGGGAAGGGGAACTTCCGTGCCTACTTCTGCAAATAAACGGAAGTAGCAAAAACCCGACACAGTAGTACTGCCGAGGGGCGGTACTACTGCCTGACCGCATAGCGCGGTACTACCGCACGGCGAAAGCGGTACTACCGCGGCAGGTGCGGATGTAAAAAATTACATCCGCTCCTACTAGCGCAAGGGGGCGGCACTAGCCTAGTGGGCAGCGATAGTGCGGCTCCAGGGGAGCGGTACTACCGTGAGCACCAGCGGTACTACCGCGCCACGGCGCGATACTACCGTGGATGCCTACGGTACTACCGTTGATCCAGGAGCAGTACTACCGCAACCACAACAGCAGCCAGTCAAAGGAGGCAGGAAAAACGGAGGAAGCTCCAAGGAAGAAGGAGGGGATAAAAGGAGACGTGTATGTGATGATTCCACCCAAACCTTTCCAACGCGGACCCCCTCTTAATAGTACGGCTTTCCTACGACTCAAATCCACCAAAAAGAAACGTAGAAAAGACGCCGTCTTCGTCAGTCTTTGAGGGGCACCGAATCGTCTTGTTCCTAGCAAAGGAGTGTCTGGAAAACTCATGGCACACGATTAGTCCGTAAATGCGTTGTCGTCAATCACCAAAACACTTAGGGATAAATATGTCCTTACAATCTCCCCCTTTTTGGTGGATTGATGACAAAACGGGATTTGCACAAGGAAAAATACTATTAAGTAAAAGCAAACCCCTCCTCTCTATAATATAGACGGGCTCCCCCTAAATGTGTGCCACCTAGATGAGCACGAATACTAGGAATAGAGCTCCCCTTATATTATAGAGACAAGGCAAATTTATCACTAGACAAGATAGTACAGACATAAGATAACTAAGATAGATAGAGTGCATATGTCTTACACCATATGGAGGATAGGTCTCGAAGGCACAAACCGAACAAAAGCAAACGAGGTCCAAACGACAAAGCAAACAAACACACCAAGCACGACACAACGCAAATCCCTACACTCTCTCCCCCTTTGGCATCGAGACACCAAAAAGGCAGAGAGGACACCTACACACACGGGGTGGCTCAGGTAGAGAAGTCGTCCCACTGCTCCTCGTGCTCCTCGTCAGACTCAGCGGCGGGGATAGTCTCCTCGATGTCATCCTCTGAACTGGTCCACTTGTAGCCCTGCTTTGACATCCAGGCAGCCTCAGGTGTGATGACGTCCTCAGACCCGCCAGACACATCCTCTCCAAAGAGCCTCATCACCTTCTTGTCACGGCGGCGACTCTCCTTGTCAGTCATGTGAGCCCTGTACTGTCCCTTCGCCTGCATGCAGAAGAGTGTCTTCATCTTGTCCTTCAGCTTCTTGGCCCATGACGGCTCAGAGGAAGAAGTGGTGGACCTAGCAGCACGGTCCTCAGCAGCAGCCTCCCCCTCACCAGCAGCCCTCCTAGCAGAAGATGCCTCAGCACGGGTAGTGGTGTTGGCCCAGTTGGGCTTGACGCGGAGGCTGATGGACTCATGGCGAATCCAGTCTGGAGCAAGGAACTCATCACCTGGATACGTCTTCTCCCAAGTGGTGGAGAGCAGCAGAAACAGGTACGGTCCATAGATAGGTACCTTGCGAGTGAACACCACAAACCGAAGCTCACACCACATGATGTGTGAGACATCAAGTGGCTGAGTCTGAGAAGTACGTGCCTCTGCACACAAGAGCAACATGTCCACTAGATATGCATGAACCTTGTCCTTGTCACCAATGCTTGGGAACAGAGTGTTGCGGAAGATGTGATGCATGATATCCAGAAAGGAGTTCAACACCCAAGATGACTTGCCATTAGGGAGTACCTTCTCAACAAGGAAGGGCTGAAGCTGGTTCTTGTTGGCAGACTCAGAGTTGGCATGGGGGTGAACGCCAACAGAGGTGTGAAGCCCGTCATCAAGAATGTGCAGCAGATCCATGAACTCTTTCCATGTAGCAGACAGCTGACGGCCATTGGTCATCCAGGTCATCCTCCGCTCCTCCCCGAGATGAAAGTACACTGAGGCAAAGAACTGACAGATAAGCTCAGGGTCATAGTCAAGGTGAAAGGAGATCACCGGCTCAATAGCAAACTGCTCCACCAAGTCCAGAGCCTCTCCAAAATAGTCATGAAACTTGTCTTTCCGCAGGTGATGCATGTCTATCCACTTGACATCCATGAAGGTATTCTGCTTGTTCTTGATCACATCCAGATAGATGAGAGCCTGTTGCTTGGTCCAGAACAACTCGGTGCCTCTGAGAATAGCCCGAGGATTCACATAGGGATTGATCTTCCGGCGCTCAACATACTCAGTGGTTGAAATCTCGTTCATGCCCTTAGCCGGTTCCTTTTGCTTGCTGGCAGTGGTCTTGACATTGCGCTTGGGGGCATTGGAGCCCTCTGGGGCTTCATCTTGGGGGTTGCGCAGACGCTTGGAGCTAGTGTCACGACTGGGATTGGAACGGCGAGAGCCACCACCTGAGACACAGAACGCAAAAACACCCACAACAGCCAAGAGAGATTAATGCAAAGACCACAACAAAGCAAGTGAAACAAGTAGAAAGCACACATGATAAATGCCTAGAGAGAGATTTGATCCCTACGGTAGTACTGCCAAGAGCTGCGAAGCTAAGAGAGTAGTACGGCTCTTAGACGCGGTAGTATCGTGCAAGATCACGGTAGTACCGGGTGTAGGAGCGGTAGTACGACCTTAGCGCTGCGGCCGGCGCGGTAGTACCGCACCTGACGGGCGGTAGTACCGCACATCGGGCGCAGTAGTACCGCACCTGACGGGCGGTAGTACCGCACATCGGGCACGGTAGTACTGCACCGCGTCAGATCTGAACTGGTTCAAATCTGAGAAAGCCCGCGAAACCACGGCGGTACTACGGTTGGACAAAGCTACCACAAGACAGCATATCAAGTATGTTTCCTACGCATCACGACTCTCCTACATCCTACTCTTGCATAGATTTGGCCTAAAATCTCAAGAACGACAAGTTTCTCCCCAAAAGCCTAGAAGCAAGAGAACAGCCAAGAAAAAGAGGGATTTGGGGAAAAACCTTGGTCCATGGCAAGAGGAAGTGGTGGGGAACGATCCCACCAGTCGGAATCCGAGGAGAGTGGCCGGAGACGGAGATCCGGCGAGGGCCTCCGGCACCGTTCTTGAGAGGGAGAGACGTGGAGAGAGAGACAATGAATGGGTATGGGGAGTCGGAACTCCCCTGCCCGAATCATAACCCCCACGCGCCCTTGACGGCGCGGTAGTACCGTGCCCAGACACGGTAGTACCACATGGTGCGGTACTTCTGAAGTACCGCACCAAAGCGGTAGTACCATGCTGTGGCGCGGTAGTACCGTGCCTCTCAACGCGGTAGTACCGCGCCCAGACGCGGTAGTACCGTGGGCTCAAGAAGATGCACGTTTCGAGCGTGAAAAACTGGATCTTTGCACAAACCACTCCGAGCCAACACGACACCACAAGACCACGCAACACACAAAACCAGAAAGGCACACGACAAACGAACCAACCACGGGACACCACCTCTCCAAAAGAGAGGGCGGTGGCCGTAGCCACCTATGTTTGAGTCAATTGGTATGGCACTGCGAAGAATTATCCTTGGGTCCATGACCAAAACTCGTCTTTGAAGCACAAGTACCATCAAACATGGCTAATGTGAAAGACTTGATTGATTTATGCATAATGGGGAGAGGGAGAGTTCATTGAGAGAACATCACCCCCCCTATGTCCATGCCTACATCTAAATAGGACAACACATTGAGTATGGTGGGGTGTGCGAGGGTTCAAGCAACATTGCTCGAATCGATGATATTTAGCTCATGCCTTAACTCGCGAAATCTTGCTTCATCCAAGGGCTTCGTGAAGATATATGCAAGGTTATCATGAGTGTTGACGTAGTTGAGCTTGATCTCTCCTCGCCTAATGTGATCCCGGATGAAGTGATACCGAATCTCAATATGCTTCGTCTTGAAGTGTTGCACCGGGTTGAGAGAGATCTTGATGGCACTTTCATTGTCACACCAAAGAGGCACTTTGTCACAAGTGACACCATAATCCTTTAAAGTTTGCCTCATCCATAAGAGTTGTGCACAACAACTACCAGCCGCCACATACTCCGCTTCGGTGGACGAGAGAGACACACAACTTTGCTTTTTGGAAGACCAACTTACCAAAGAGCAACCAAGGAATTGGCACCCTCCGGAAGTGGACTTCCTATCCACTTTGTCTCCTGTCCAATCGGAATCCGAGTACCCTACAAGCTTGAAGTTTGATCCTCTTGGGTACCATAAGCCAAAGTTTGGGGTATGAGCCAAATATCGAAAGATTCGTTTGACCGCCACATGGTGACTTTCCTTAGGTGCGGCTTGAAACCGTGCACAAATTCCCACACTCAACATGATGTCCGGTCTAGATGCACAAAGGTAAAGAAAGGATCCAATCATGGAACGATATACCTTTTGATCCACCACTTTACCATTGGGATCTAAGCCAAGTTGGCACTTGGTGGGCATTGGAGTGGAAGCCGGCTTGACGTCACTTAGCTTGAATCTCTTGAGCATGTCTTGAGTGTATTTGGATTGATTGATGAAGGTTCCTTCTCTTCTTTGCTTCACTTCGAACCCTAGAAAGAACTTCAACTCTCCCATGGAGGACATCTCGAACTTTGATGTCATGAGAGCGGCAAATTCCTCATTGAAAGCTTTGTTAGGAGAACCAAAGATAATATCATCAACATATAATTGGCACACAAACAACTCCCCTTTGACCTTCTTAGTAAAAAGAGTGGGGTCGATTAGCCCAACTTCAAAACCACGGTCTTGTAACAACTCGGTAAGGTGGTCATACCACGCACGTGGGGCTTGTTTAAGGCCATAGAGTGCCTTATCGAGTTGATACACATGATCGGGAAAGTAGGGATCCTCGAACCCGGGGGGTTGCTTGACGTAAACCAATTCATTAATGGGACCATTAAGAAAAGCACTCTTCACATCCATTTGTTGTAACTTAAAGTTATGATGAGAAGCATATGCAATCAACATGCGAATGGATTCAAGACGAGCAACGGGAGCAAAGGTTTCACCGTAGTCGATACCCTCGACTTGGGAGTAGCCTTGTGCTACCAAACGAGCCTTGTTGCGAATGATAATCCCATGAGCATCTTGCTTGTTCTTGAATATCCACTTGGTTCCAATGACATTGTGGTTCCCCGTTGGCCTTGGCACCAATCTCCACACTTTGTTGCGCTCGAAGTTGTTGAGTTCTTCGTGCATGACATTGAGCCAATCCTGATCTTCTAGTGCCTCATAGACCTTGTGGGGTTCCACACAAGAGACAAACGCGTGATGCTCACAATAATTTGCTAATTGTCTACGAGTGCTTACCCCCTTTCGTAAGCTTCCAAGCACATTCGTCATGAGATGCTCCTTGGTGGAGAGCTTGGAAGCAACCTTGGTGGCACGACGCTCTAATTCCTCCTCGGTGGTGAGTTGAGGCACAGTTACTTGATCATCTTGAGCGCCGTCATGGACTTGTTCTTGATCTTGAACTTGCTCGGGGGAGAGAACTTGACCTTGGGCATCACTTGGTGTGTCCACACCGTCTTGAGTATGATCTTGCCCTTGGTATTGTTCATGAGGTTGAGGGCCTTCACTTTGTTCTTCGGAAGCGTGTGGGCCTTGGGTTGGTGATGGCTCCACTTGAGTGGAGCATTGTCCTTCTCCTTCGGCCACAAGGGGTTCCTCAATGGGTAGGATGAAACCAACACCCATTCTTCTTATGGCTTGAGGAGGAATTTCATCACCTACATCACAAGTGCCACTTTGCTCCACTTGGGAGCCGTTATTCTCATCAAACTCCACATTACACGTCTCCTCAATAAGTCCCGTGGATTTATTGAGGACACGGTAAGCATGAGAGTTTGTAGCATAACCAACAAATATGCCCTCATATGCTCTAGCCTCAAATTTAGACAACCGAACACCTTTCTTGAGAATGAAACACTTACACCCGAATACCCGGAAGTACTTGAGGTTGGGCTTGTTACCGCTGAGTATTTCATATGGAGTCTTGTTCAAGCCCATGCGGAGGTAGAGCCGATTTGATGCATGACACGCGGTGTTGATGGCTTCGGCCCAAAAGTTTTACGGAGACTTGAACTCCGCCATCATGGTCCTTGCCGCATCCATCAACGTCCGGTTCTTCCTCTCCGCAACACCGTTTTGTTGAGGGGTGTAGGGTGCGGAATATTGATGCTTGATTCCCTCGTCACTAAGAAACTCATCCAAGGTGTAGTTCTTGAACTTGGTGCCGTTGTCACTTCTTATTGTCAAGATCTTTGCATTGTGTTGACGTTGTGCTTCATTTGCAAAGTCGACAACGGTTTGTTGGGTATCGCTCTTCCTCTTGAAGAAATACACCCACGTGTACCTTGAGTAGTCATCCACAATCACCAAGCAATACTTCCTACCTCCAAGACTATGGAAGGATGGAGGCCCAAAGACATCCATGTGAAGGAGCTCCAAAGGCCTCTTTGAATAAATGATAGTCGTGGGAGGGTGAGCCTTCTCATGTAGCTTTCCTTCGATACAGGCACTGCAAGCACGATCTTTAGCAAAACTAACATTTGTTAGTCCACGGACATGGTCCCCCTTGAGGAGACTTTGCAAAGATCTCATATTGACATGGGCTAAACGGCGATGCCAAAGCCATCCCACATCAACTTTAGCCATTAGGCATGTCGCGGTCTTAGTGGGTCGCTCCGAAAAGTTAATCACATATAGACCGTTCTCGACATGCCCAACAAAGGCTACTTTAAGAGTCTTTCTCCACAAGAAGGCCACGGTATCGATATCAAAGAAAGTGGCAAAGCCCATGATAGCAAGTTGACGAACGGAAAGTAAATTGTATGCAAGGGACTCAACAAGCATGACCTTCTCGATCGTGAGATCATAAGAGATGACCACCTTGCCAAGTCCCAATACCTTAGAAGATGAGGCGTCACCCCACTCGACATTGGTGAGCATAGATGGAACCTTGTGCACGTCCACCACCAAGTCCTTTCTTCCGGTCATATGATTTGTAGCTCCGCTATCGAGCAACCATGATCCCCCACCGGAAGCAAACACCTACAAGAGATCAATGCTTGGTTTTAGGTACCCATTTTGTAATGGGTCCTTTGATGTTAGAAACTAGGGTTTTTGGAACCCAAATAGACCATTCAGTGTATTCATGAAGAGAACCAACAAATTTGGCATAAACATGCCCATCACTAGCATGGCATAACACATAAGAAGGATTAAAATCGCCAGCTTTGTTGAGAGGGATGGCATTGCCCTTCTTGACATTGTTCTTCTTCTTCTCCTCAGGGGCACTCTCTCCCTCCCTCACAAAGGTTTGCATGAGGGGAGGAGGTCATTTGGTCTTGTCATTCTTCTTCTTGTTCTTGGAGTCGGGCACGTACCCAACCCCTTCCTTGGCCACACCTCCCTTTTGGTTGATCAAGAGATCATTGAGGTTCTTCTTGCCTTGTATGCAAGTCGCAAGACCTCTCTCAAGTTGCTCCTTCAACTTCGCATTTTCCTCAACAAGATGTATATGCTCACAACACGGGTTAGTAGCATTTGCATTATCAATTAAAACCATATGAGGAAAAGTTGCTTTCTCCTTAGTTAGCTTCACTTGGAGTTGATCATGAGACTCCTTGAGACTAGCGTGAATACCCTTCAAGGCCTTGTGGGCCTTGTCAAGTATATCAAACTCCTCTTTGAGTCTAGCAAGATCAACCCTGAGTTTGGCCTTCTCGGAATTTAGCACACGAGAAACAATGAGGGCATGATCATAATCTTTCTTTAACTTAGCATGATCAACGTTGTGTGACTCCTCAAGAGCCAAACGAAGACCACGCTCTTCCTCAAGAGCATTGGAAAGATCCGAAATCTCATCGGCATAGTCACGACTATGCCCTTCCATCTTAGAGATGGTTTCTTCGTGAGCCTCGATCATGTCATTGGCCTCACCCAGTTGTTCCAAGAGAGCAACAAAGTGCTTCTTGGATTTTCCCTTGAGTTTGCCCATAAAGGCCTCAAACTCGTTAGCCTCCACATTAGCTCCCTCAGGTTCATTAATGTTATCCATTGGGGAAGGATGATTAATGATGGTAGTTTTGATGTTGGAGGTTACCTTGTTGGTGGCTTTAGCCATGAGGCACTTGGCGGTGATGCTCTCATTGGGTGAGTCGAAGAGAGACACCCGTGACGTTGTTGCAATGGCAACGGAGGCCATGGCAACCGACTCATCATCTTCATCATCATCCTCATTGTACTCTTCTTGCACAACCAAAGCCTTGGGAGGAGTCTTCTTGGTGAAGTTGTTCTTGTTGGGGAACGACTTGGCCTTGTCCTTTCGGATGAGTTTGCCACCATTGTCTTCCCTCTTCTCATACAGGCATTCCGCAACGAAATGACTCACGTTGCCGCAATTGTAGCAAGTCCTTACACGTTGCTTGCCCCTTGTGCCACTCGAGTTGTTTTTGCTAAAATTGGGCCTCAAGTTTTTCTTGCTCCAAAATTGCCTTGAAGCAAGTGCCATGTGTTCATGATATGCATACTTTGTATCTTCGGGGTTGCTCTCCTCTTCTTCCTCTTCTTCTTGTTCCACGGTGAGCTTGCCTTCAATGCAAGGTTGGGCTTCTTTGCCCATTGAGAACGGAGCACCGCATTATCGGCGGTCTTGTCCAAAATGTTCATGGACACAAACTCATCCAACACTTCGCTTGAGGTCAAAGTGTGGAAGTCCGGTCTTTGACGAATGAAGGAAGACATGGCCTTGTGGTAGGGCATCATTGCCTTGAGGAATTTGCGCTTGATCCAATTGTCATCCGTGTCCTTGCTCCCGTGATCTCGTAGTGAGACCGCGAGTTTGGTTACTCTCCGATAAAGCTCACGAGGTTCTTCATCTTCCTTCATTGCAAACTCATCGGCCTCATCTTGTACCACTTCATAGTTGGAGCGTTGAATGCTTGCGCTTCCCCGGTAGAGAGACACGACACAATGCCATGCATCTTTGGCCAAGGCGAAGGGACGAAGATGAGGTAGGTCTTCGGGTGGAATTGCATCTTGAATGATGAAGAGAGCATTCTCATTGAATTGATTGTCCGCGGCTTCTCGAGGAGTGAAGTTGCTTGGATCATGTGGATAGAAACCTTCTTCAATGATTCTCCAAAGGTTAGTGTTCACATGATTTAAATGACGTTTAAAGCGGTAAACCCAAGAATCAAAATCCTCATTTTTCACAATCTTAGGGGGAAGACCGGCATGATTCAAATGAGTGGAAGGAACCGGTCCACCATAAACAAGTGGTGGTTCCACATGGGCAAAGATGCCGGTGCCATTCTTGCCACTAGAAGAAGGAGCCTTTTCACTACTAGCTTCCCCCTTGTCGGGGATAGCAACCGACACCTTGATGGTGGGATCACCCACTTTCAATGGTGCGGTGGATAGTTTAAGCCCCTCAAGAAATTTAGTAAACGTGCTTTCAACTTCGGTCGTCATGGAGGTTTTCAATGTCTCCAAGGCCACATTGAACTCCTCACGAGAGACCAAAGTTCCCCCATCGCCCGTAGACGAGATAGGATTCACACCGGAGTGTTCCTCCGCACCGTCTATGGTATCAACCATACTCTTTGGATGGTAAAGTCCTTAATAAAGAGACGAGGCTCTGATACCAATTGAAAGGGTCGATATGGTTGACTAGAGGGAGGGTGAATAGGCAACTAACAATTTTTAGCTTTTCTTTAGCAATTTAAACTTTGCATCAAAGTAGGTTGTCTAGATATGCAACTAGATGAGCAACCTATATGATGCAACACGAATAGGAACACAAGCAAGCAAGATATATGAAACAAATAAGCTACACAAGTAAAGGCATGAGATAACCAAGAGTGGAGACGGTGGAGACGAGGATGTGTTGCCGAAGTTCCTTCCCTTTGAGAGGAAGTACGTCTCCGTTGGAGCGGTGTGGAGGCACAATGCTCCCCAAGAAGCCACTAGGGCCACCGTAATCTCCTCACGCCCTCACACAATGCAAGATGCTGTGATTCCACTATTGGTGCCCTTGGAGGCGGCGACAAAACCTTTACAAACGAGGTTGGGGCAATCTCCACAACTCAATTGGAGGCTCCCAACGACACCACGAAGCTTCACCACAATGGACTATGGCTTCGCGGTGACCTCAACTGTCTAGGATGCTCAAACACCCAAGAGTAACAAGATCCGCAAGGGATTAGTAGGGGGAATCAAATATCTCTTGGTGGAAGTGTAGATCGGGGCCTTCTCAACCACTCCCGAGCAAATCAACAAGTTTGGTTGGCTAGGGAGTGAGATCAGGCGAAAATTGAGGTTGGAGCAATAATGGAGATTTAATGGTGGAACAGGTGAGTCAACGGGGAAGAAGGAGACCCTTTATATAGTGTGTGGAAAAGATCCAACCGTTACCCACCAACCAGCCCGCGGCCAGCGGTACTATCGCGCCTGGCCAGCGGTACTACCACAAGGCCGCGCGGTACTACTGCTTGCAACCAAGCGGTACTACCGCACGGCAGTGCGGTACAACCGTACCGTCCCATGGTACTTCCGTGACCCCAGCACAGAAACAGACGCAAGCTGGGGGCGGTACTTCCGCACGAGCGGTACTACCACGCCCCCCATGCGGTACTACCGCAAGGCAAAAGTCCCAGCCAGGGGGAAGGGGAACTTCCGTGCCTACTTCCGCAAATAAACGGAAGTGGCAAAAACCCGACACAGTAGTACTGCCGAGGGGCGGTACTACTGCCTGAACGCATGGCGCGGTACTACCGCACGGCGAAAGCGGTACTACCGCGGCAGGTGCAGATGTAAAAAATTACATCCGCTCCTACTACCGCAAGGGGGCGGCACTAGCCTGGTGGGCAGCGGTAGTGCGGCTCCAGGGGAGCGGTACTACCGTGAGCACCAGCGGTACTACCGCGCCACGGCGCGGTACTACCGTGGATGCCTACGGTACTACCGTTGATCCAGGAGCAGTACTACCGCAACCACAACAGCAGCCAGTCAAAGGAGGCAGGAAAAACGGAGGAAGCTCCAAGGAAGAAGGAGGGGATAAAAGGAGACGTGTACGTGATGATTCCACCCAAACCTTTCCAACGCGGACCCCCTCTTAATAGTACGGCTTTCCTACGACTCAAATCCACCAAAAAGAAACGTAGAAAAGACGCCGTCTTCGTCAGTCTTCGAGGGGCACCCAATCATCTTGTGCCTAGCAAAGGAGTGTCTGGAAAACTCATGGCACATGATTAGTCCGCAAATGCATTGTCATCAATCACCAAAACACTTAGGGATAAATATGTCCTTACACTATAGTTTTCAAAATGAGAAGGAGGTCCACTTGCGCACGGCTATCGCGGTCGCACCGCACCCTCACACGGTCGCTCCTGCACGCCGCGGTCGCACCGCACCCTCACACAGTCGCTCTTGCACGCCGCAAACCCAACCAAGGGAACGCACCCTCACTGACGCGTGCTGTCGCATGTGAACACACCAAACTCAGCCATCCTATCGCTGACACGTAATTTTCGTTTCATAGAGTATGTTTATCCAACCGCATGTTGAGGAGTATCCGTATGACCCGTGCGGTGGTCTGTTGGGGAAGAAGAAGAGGTGAGGAAGAAGGAAAGAAGGGTTAGGAGACGTAGGATATTCATCCAACCGCCTGAAATGGTAGACTGACCCAAGTCAGGCAACTTGCATAACAAATATATGTTTTTACACAGCAAAAGATCCATAAAAACAACAACATAAAGAAAAATTATCACTGCTCGCGGAAAGAGACGACCTCGTCGTCTTTGGCTGCCGGCGCGAACCAGCCATCGCTGCCGACGTGTGTCTCCGCACCGTGGTTGTCCTCGGCCTCCAGCTACTCATTCAAGCGGATCGTGCGGGCGCTCTGCATGGACGAGAGCACAACCCGGTTCAAGTCGAGGACGTCCGGTTCCGCCTGCAGGAGGGCCTCGATGGCAGCGGCATCCGCGCGCTCCGCGTCGAGTCGAGCCTCCGCCGCCCGGTTCAAGTCCAGGACGTCCGGTTCTGCCTGCAGGAGGGCGTCGATGAGAGCGGCATCCGTGCGCTCTGCGTTGAGTCGAGCCTCTGCCGCCTGGTTCAAGTCCAGGACGTCCGGTTCCGCCTACAGGAGGGCCTCGATGGCAGCGGCATCCGCGCGCTCCACCTCAAGTTGAGCCTCCGCCGCCCGGTTCACATCCATGACATCCGGTTCCGCCTGCAGGAGAGCCTCGATGGTAGCAGCATGCGCGCGCTCCGCGTCGAGTTGAGCCTCTGCCTCCTGGTCCTCCTTTAGTATTGCCATGTTGAACCGCTAGTCCGCCTGCACCATGGGGGACTCGGACGCCGGCACGAAGTCGACGTCCATCGTCTCATACCCATCGGGGGCCTTCTACGCCGCGACCTCCGCCATGAACATTGGATCGGCTTCCTCCTCCTCGTAGCTTGGCTCCAGAGAACTCGGGGATTGGCCCGCTGCAAAGAGAGCTTGGGAACGGAGGTGTGTGGCGCTGACCGCTGCCACGATTTCTGCGCGCCGCTCCGGCGTCAGCATCTTGTAGTAAGTGATCTTGCGGCGCACCATGGCTTTCCGGCGAACTAGGGGATCGAAAGGTGGGGGAATGGGCTAGAGATTTGGTGTGGTTTTAGGGCAGTGGCTGGATTAGGCCGATCAGCGAAGGTTCTGGTGTGAATAGTGGTTCCGGTGATGACCGATCAATCGGTTTTGACTGTACATCGCTCTTGTCGCGTTCGCGTTGCAGCCCGGCACGCTGGACCCTCCACGTCGCTCACCGAATGGAATGCGCTTCGCCTTGCATTTTCGCTCGCTTGTGGGACCGCAGTTGAGAGCAAACCGACGTCCCTCCCCCTCCCCCACCTGCGTCATTTATTATACCAACACTCCCTCTGTTTTATGCAGAGTAAATAAAAACAGAGGGAGTATACTACGGATGAGGATCCCCTGACGTGGCCGAACCCATTGAGTAACTGACATGCGGGGCCTAGCAAGCATGGGGTCCGCCAGTAAGTGACCAAAAGGGAGGGTAAGGTAGGGATACCTACGTCAAAGGATCCACTTCCACTATACTACTTTGACCAAATGTTAGAGTAATAATATATGACATGCAACTTACACAAATGTTAGAGTAATAATATATGACATGCAACTTACACAAAGCATACAGGGTCTAATGCGTTTTTCGAGTCTAACTTTGACCAAATGTTAGAGTAATAATATATGACATGCAACTTACACAAAGCATATGGTCAAATTCGTAGTGAAAGGAGCTTCCAATGATATAATTTTCACATTATACATCTCATGTACTATTAATCTTGTCAATAGTAAAATTGGAAACCATCTCGAGTAAAAATCTAGGAGTACGTACGAATCTAACAATATTGATTGGGCGTTGTTGAATGTTGATACCTTTTTGATCAAAGTACATATACTTTGACTACACATAAAACTTATATGTAAACTAGAAAGGATAGGAGGGAGTATATTGTACGTTCAAAAATGAAACGAACATTGAATACCCTTTATATATGATTTGCGGATGCTATGATCACCGGTTCAAAATTTTGAATCCGCCTTAGGTATCACGTGCCCCCACTCGTTCCCTCTCGATTTCATCTCGGGGTCCGGAGATCTATTGAAAGAGGACTAGGGTGGGTACATGCGAATGATACTCGGCGGAATGTTCAAATGAGGCATGCGGGAGGATGGACTCGACTGGAGGGCGACATGATCGATGGAGAAGAGGGTTGGAGAGGAATGAGAAATAAGAAAACGCCACATGATTATACTTGAACGGCTCAAATAAACAATAAGTTGTCTCGCTTGGCCTACATAGTGAAAGGCATAATGCGCAACGCGGAGCACTGACGCTCGAATATGGCCAGGAAAACAGGGAAACAGACATGTGGGGCACACCCGTCGGGACGACGTAGCGCAGACTAGTCCAATGGAGGAGCTGGCCCACGACCTCCTCGCCACCGACAACCGTTCATGTGGGTCGTTGGGGCCAACAACGGGGCGCAGCTCCAGCACCACCTCTGGACACGGCGAGCGCGGTGAGCGACACGCTCATATCATCGCTAGACACGGTCGGTTTCAGTTTGCCGAGGGTGGCGTTAGTGATGTGGCACGACCAATGGTATCTTTGGTTTGTGCCCAAGGTTGCCCCATCAAAGCATTGGGTAGCCAAAATTTTGGTTGAGGTATTGGTTGCCCATGATTTGGCCGACATTGGCAAGAAAAATGAACTTGAGTTGGCTAGAGTTCATTGGCATGCCAAAGAAATGGCAACCATCCAAACAAAGACCAATCTTTGGGTCATGACCAAAATTTTGGTTGAGGTATTGGTTGCCCATGATTTGGACGACATTGGTAAGAAAAATGAACTAGAGTTGGCTAGAGTTCATTGGCATGCCAAAAAAATGGCAACCATCCAAACAAAGACCAATATTTTGGTCATGACCAAAATTTTGGCAAGGTGCACTTTGGCCACAATCCAAAAACACCCCAACACCCGGCTCGTTGAGGATGCACGGGGCACCATGACGCGTCCGCGGAGTGGTGTAGCGCGGCCAACTGCATCCTTGACCTGAGACCATGCTGGGTCATCTTGCTTTTTCAATGACATGCGGGGATCGCATGTGAGCAAAGGGCATCTCCAACATTGCCATGACCGCAGCTGACTACCCTGGCACACCAAAACCCTCGTCCCTCGCATCGTCGCGCGGTGCGTTCCCAGCCAGCGCCAGCTGCCCGCATTCATGTCGTCCGTTCATATGTCGTCATTAAGAGGCTCGGTGCCCGCGGAACCAACTCCGGCGACTTAATGACGCACCCGGACGCTTGGTCTCACCGGAATGCGCTACTTAAAGCGGCAACGCCCAGCTAACCTCCACACCATAGTGCATCGTCCTCCTACCTGTAACCACATCCGCCATGACCGCAAGCGCGAACGCTCTGCGGGAGAGCTTGTCTTCGGGGATGGAGCTCGAGGTCGCCGCCCTTGCTCAAGTCGTCGCACAAGCGGTGGCCACGCTAGCGGGCGGTGATGGGAGCACCGTCAGCCATGCGTCCTACTTGCCGCCGTCCAACATCCGGCACCGCCGAGGTCAGGGACTCCTCCGAGGATGAGTAGGGCATGGTGTGCCAACTGGCCGGTCCGTCTCCCGTGTTCTACTTTTCCTCGCCGGAGACCGCACCTTCACTTCACGGGTCTTGAACCCCACCCCCATACATGGAGATCACAGATGGAGGACGTCGGTTGCCACCGTAGAATAGGTTTAGGGTCGGGTTTGTTTTATTTTTTTGTCCTATAAAAGTTCGAAATGTAATGAAAATCTGCCGTGTTTGCATTAATCTCGACCGGTGTATATGAACTTTCACAATAATATACATATTGTAGGAGTACTAGCAAGATGCCCGTGCGTTGCACGGAAGATCAAGATCTTGTGGGAGAAAAGGATGAACGAGGGAAAGCCTTATCTGCAAATGTGGAGAGGAGTGCGGGTAAATTGTCATAGTTTCCTTCCTATCCGTTAGATATAGATCGGACGGCCTATATTGTAGGACCGGACACATCTTTCTACATCTACGGGAACCTACGAAAGGGTTAACATAAATTGCCTCTCTCTCCTCCCCTGATTTTCATGGTGGTGGGCCCCTCCCTCCCCCCAATCTACAATCAACAGCTCACACATTTCACATTACGTTAATTACGTAACTGGGATTACATAAGTGTAGCATTACTCGTCCTAAAAAAACCCAACTAAGCCAACCTCCCAGCATATCGCGCGGGAAAAGACCCGGCCGTGCCGTTTTAGTCGGGATTACCGGATTACTAGTAGTAGTATCGATGGATCGCGCGAAGCAACAGATTTTTTTTGAGGGGGTGAAACACCTAGTTTAAAAGGAAAAAATGCGGTACACTCATAGCACTCCTGTCGCGGTCGCATTGCACCCCACACACGATCGGTCCTGCACACGGCTCACACAAACAGAACGCGCTTCGGCTTGCCTCTTCACTGACACATGGGACTGCACTTGGAGAAACCGACCATGCGCCAAACTGCCCCCACCCACTGCGCGAAAATCCTCCCCTCCCCACACACACCCAAAAATTCCCCCCAAATCTGATTCAACCACCCTTCGGCCAACTAGCCAATAATATTCCCCAAACCCCCCTCCCCTTGCTCCCCTCCACTCCATTCGCTCCGCCAAAGCCGCCCTCCCTGACGCGCCGATACGTCAGCGCCGCTGTTCGGTGATCCTCTCGCTCCCATAGTACGCTCTCGTAGACTGCCGTCCTCTAGCCACGCCGCCACCTCTGGCTACGTTCTTGTGGAGGCGCACGGCGGTCAGCGCCGCCACCGCTGGCGACGTTTGTGTGGAGACGCACGGCGGTCAGCTTCTCCCATGGTACGCGCATTCTAGACCGAGGCCCCGTTCATGTCGGTGTAGCGCTGAATGTTAGCTGATAGACACTGTTAATCTCACTGTTTGCCGAAGTAGTTTACTTTCAATATGCTCTGCTTAAGAAGCTTCCTTGCCCTGTTCTGCACTCAATCTACTTAGCTGAGATGGCATGCCAAGGCCGATTAGTTGCTAAAATATCCTGCCATATATTTATTGTGACGTAGATTGCCATGGTCTAGTAGCCAATCTGTTAGCTGAAATAGCTCTACACCGTTTTATACTCGATCTTTGTTGCTGCGATGGCCTTCGATAGTTCGATGGCTGTGTGCTCGGCCTCATTGACTGCTGAAACAGCCTGCCATAATTTGGCACTCAAATATGTTTGCTGAATTAGCTTTACATATATTTCATTACTTAGATCTGCTCGTCCAAATATCTTGCCATAGCTTTAGACATCGACCTAGGTATTTTTTTCTGGACTTCATAAAAAAGCATATATGTTTTTCCTGTAATATCTAGTAGAAGAACTAATTTGTATGTCTAACAGATGGACAGGACTTGGATAACTTCTGTTCGAAGATTCTGCACTGCATATGTCGAGGGGGTTGAAAACTTCATGAACTTTATCAGAGCTGAGTACCGTGGTCCAAAATCAGATGTGCTCTGCCCGTGTAGCAGTTGTATGAATTCAGTTACAAGACCCCAGTCAACTGTGAAAAATCATCTACACTTGTATGGGATGTCGGTCACATATACTAGGTGGGTTCATCATGGTGAAGCTGTGAACGGCAATGTTATTGACTACGTGGAAGCAGCAGATCACCATCTTGATCTGCCTGATGCTCAGGTGGAAGAGGAGGAGGAGGTGGTGGTGGCGGAGCCAGTGAGTTTGACCAACATTGAAACAATGCTACGAGATGCTCATGCATTCCGTGAACTTTCACCTGCAGAAGAAAACCGGTGGGCCCGCATGTTGGAACAATGCAACATAGTTGTCAACCCAGGAAATAAGCCGTTAGTATTCTCAGCTATGGTCACCTTTCTCTAGGTGAAGACATCTGAGCGGATGACCAACAAATCATTCGATGCGATGTTGGCTGCTTTCCGCGAATCTTTCCCAGATGCGTCTGAGCTGCCACACACCTACAGTAAAATGAAGAATTTCCTTCGTGCAGTTGGAATTGGATATGATATGATCCATGTTTGTAAGAATAATTGTGTTCTGTTCCGGAAGGATTATGCCAACTTAAGGGAATGCCCGAAATGTAAATCATCAAGATGGAAAGATGGCGATGCTGTGAAGAGGATTCCTCATAATGTTCTGAGGCATTTTCCAATTACACTAAGATTGCAGAGGTTGTTTTATGATGCTGAAACAAGAGAGGATGTACTGTGGCATTCTAGGAACCAGGAGTACAGAGATCAGAATGTAATGAGCCATCCATCTCATGGTAGTGAGTGGAAAAGCTTCAATGATAAACACAAAGAGTTTGCTGCTGACCCGAGAAACATTAGACTTGGCTTAGCTTCAGATGGATTTAACCCATTTGGCCACCAGAGCGCCACATATAGCATGTGTCCAGTGCTTGTTATCCCTTACAACATGCCTCCAAATGTCTGCACCAAAGAATCAAACTACATGATGGCCTTGCTCATCCCAGGTCCAAAAAGTCCTGGAAAGGATTTTGATTTGTTCATGGAGCCTCTTGTGGAGGAACTTCAACAGCTATGGAAGGATGTTCTCACTCGAGACCTATATAGCAGCCCACCAGCCGATTTCTTTCTGTGTGCTGTTATAATTTGGTGCATCCATGATTATCTGTCTTTGGGCACTATGTCAGGGCGAACGACACATGGTTACAATGCATGTGTTCGCTGTGACAGGAATCCGCTGTCATACGCAATACTTAGCAAGATATGTTACATTGGACACCGTCGTTTCCTTCCCAAGGACAAGCCGCATCCTAGAAAATATCGAAGACATGTGTTCAATGCACAGCATGAAAACCGTGATGCGCCAAAGAGGCTCACCGCCGATGAGTTGCAAGTGGAATTAGAGAAGGTCAGGCATATTACACCAGGAAACCATCTTGGTAATGGTAGCGGGAAAAGGAAGCGTGGCAGGGTAGAAGAGAGATTATTGTTTACCCGCAGGTCCACTTTGTGGGACTTGGAGTATTGGAAAGATTTGGATCTGCGGCATAATCTTGATGTGATGCACATCAAGAAAAATATATGTGACAGCATTATCGGCACACTTCTTAATATTGAAGGCAAGACGAAAGATACCTTAAAATCTAGGATTGATTTGACACATGTGGGTATCAGAAAGGATTTGCAGGTGCAAGATGAAGGTAAACTACGGGATATGGCACCAGCTGTGTATGTCTTGGACAAGGTAAAAAGAAAAGAATTCTACGAGGTCCTGTCACGTGTGAGATTCCCACATGGATTTGCTTCCAACCCTGAAAGGAGAGTCGGTGCAGATGGAAACAAGGTACAAGGGTTGAAAACTCATGACTGCCATGTCCTACTTCAAAGGGTTTTACCTGTTATCCTTAGAGGATTGGGCCGCCCTGACTTATACAGAGCAGTTGCAGAGTTGGGACAATTCTTCAGGAAACTCTGCAGTAGGAATATCAGGATAGATACTTTGGAGCGTCTTAGAGACAAGATACCAACTATCCTATGCGACCTTGAGAAGATATATCCTCCAGCCTTCTTTGATGTGATGGTGCATTTGGCTGTTCATCTACCTGATGAGGCACTACTTAGAGGTCCAGTACAGTATGGCTGGATGTACCCTATTGAAAGGCGGCTAGGCACTTTCAAGGGCTATGTTAGGAACAGAGCTAGACCCGAGGGTTCCATTGCAGAGGCCTACATTGCTACAGAAGCGTTGACATTCTGCTCAAAGTACATTGAAACAGCTGATCAGCTTAGCAAAGAGGTGGGTGAAGACAATCCCGGGCTCAATGTTTTCGATTATTCTGTTCGAGTTACAGGGAAGAGTCGAAAAGAGGACAAACCTAAAGATTTGGACAAAATGGTTTGGTATGTGTTGAATAACTATCCTGAGATACTACCTTATATCAAGTAAGTGCAGTACTACAGCTTATACATCATAATCTACTAAACTTGCAGCACATTCTTATATATTTAGATGTTTGACGCGATCACTATATTGTGCATCATCTACAAAGAAGAGTTACTGCCGCAAAATCCAAGAAACATTGACAAACTAGTTATGGCAGGATTTGCGAAATGGTTCAAGAACCATGTAAGCTTTTGAAGTGCATTGTCAGTTTTTTTTAATATATTGAGTACATAAGATGATCAGCTTGTCTATTTTCTAACCATAGGTCAAGAAGATGCGGGAGGATGGGCAGGCAGTTGATGATGCCCTTTACTCACTAGCAATGGGTCCTGATACTCGGGTAAGACATTATGAATCTTGCGTTGTTGGAGATGTGCGCTACAACACCCTTGCACGAGAGAAGGCAGGAAGACACAAAACAGTGCCATCATGAGCACGGATACGTATGACAAAGAGACAACTGAAATGTATGCTAACATAACAGACATTATTCAGTTGCAGTATATCTCCAGTTCCGAGGATCATCGGTGTGTGGTTCTGTTGTGCTGTCATTGGTATAACCTGTTTTCCAGGATCGCAAAACCCAGAGCTGATGATTATTTCAAATCCATCAATGTCAAGGCGGCGTACCAGACCAACGAGCCTTTTATTTTGGCAAATCAAGCAACACAGATATTTTTCTTGGAAGACACATTTGCACATAGCGATGACTGGAGAGTATTGCAAATGTTTGAGCAGAGGAATTCGTTTAATGAAGTTGCACAACAAGATGATGCTTACACTGCTCCTGATGTACAAGATAACAAAGATGTTCCTAATATCTTTGAGAACCATCACATCAATGATGCCGGCGAAAAGATTGCATGTCGTGCTGTGGACATACAAGAGTTGATCAAGAAGAAGCCAACGTTCGAGGACATTGAGGACGAAGAAGAAGATGACACCATGGGGAATTACGATTCAGATTGATACACATGGCAAAGATGTTGACGCTGCTGCTGCGGATGATGATTACATTGCTTTTGTCGTATTTGCCTGTCTGAAGACGTTTTTTATCTACTATGTGAAATTGTGTTTGCTATGACAACTGAAACCTGATGAACATGTTGTTTAGTATTTTGCTGTGAGAACATCACTTTTTATGTATGCTGATTTGTGTTTGGTGATTGTATGACAACTAAAACATGATGACATTGTTGTTTAGTTGTACTCATATTTGGCTGTGAAACTTGAATTTGATGACATAGTTTGCTGTTGGACTGCAATTTGCTCGACGTATTCGAATGAGAACAAAGCTGACCCGACAGGGCCTCTGCTATTTATTTATTTATATGAGCAAAAGGGGATACCCCCTGATTTCCGTTAATAGAAATCATTAGATGTTCAAAACACTACGCACAGCCTGCTACACAGGTTTCATTCATTACTAATTTCAGCAAAGTGCTCATGTCGTAGCCACTGAATACATCACGAGTGCTACATACACTGCAAATAAAGAGACAATCATCCTACAGAGCACATCGATTTTTCCCATTATCTTCACAAGCTCTTTCATCTCCTCATTGCTGTCAAGGCCGTTCAGCAGCTGTTGCTTGGCCATGATCAGAGGAACTTCATCTTTAACCTTCTGCTCTGCATCTTCCTCTTCTGTCGTTCCTTCAGTTACTTGTCCAACACCCCAACCTGCTGGTATTGGGATTCCTCGGCTAACCAAATAATCAGCGTAGTTGCATTCCCCCACATCAGCAACTTCCCAGAAATACAAATCACACGAATCTTCCCTTTTCTGCACGAATCAAATTGGTAGATCATCAACCAAACTATTAAAAAAAATCAGCAACTGAAAGCAGCAGAACAACACTTAAACATATTATTACCCCATGATTTGGGCATTTGTAGAAGACTCGGCCAGGGTTGCGGATTGTGGTTGAGACGCGATGGATGACTCTGCGTGATTTGCAGCAGTGGCACCACACCAACGGCAGCGGGTTGCGATGAGCAATCGGCTGTGGTGCGCGTGCCGGAGAGGGTGTGATGAGACCCACAGGCGATGGTACAGGTTGTGACTTGGCGCATATCTGGTTGTTGCCTGCTGAAGAGCAGGTGGACGAGCAGCCAGCGGACATGGTTGCTGCGGCCAGAGCTTCTGATGCTAGGCAGAGTAAGTAGAGAAGAGGAGAAGCGAATGTTGGATATGTCAGTTTCATTACTTGCAGAGTAGCATAGCACCATATATAGTCATAGTCTAGGTTTGGATTCGAACCAGCTACAGGAGCACGTCTTTCTTTCTTCTAAAACTCGGCAACGTCTCATTACTGGTACACTAGCTTGTTCTGTACGCCTTCCCAAGTCTTTGATATTCTTTCCCTTTTTTGCGAGGAAGGAAGGAGGACAAAATTGAGAGTTCCTGGGACTCGAACCCAAGACCTCTCGGTTGAAAACCAAGGGTGCTAGTCACTTATGTGGCGAACGTTCCCTGTGAGGAGGACGGCAGACGAACGCATTTTCCTCGCAGTTTTCTTCCTATATATAAAAAGTATGTAACTTGGTGTCCGCTTAGTAAACAAACGATTGTGCCAACCTTGACCGTTGGATTGACATTCAACGTCTGTCGTGTTTCTTCAGTCTCTTCTTCCTCGAGCCGCCAAAGCCAAACCAGCGCCGACGGGACCGCCTGCTCCCGCCTCCCACAGCTGGCTGTGATCTGCCCCGACTCCTGTTCGTTCCCGTCCGAGGCCTCACCATCGTCCTCTGCCTTGGTTCGCTCGCTGCGGCGCCGCCCTCCGATGTTGTCAACATGGTCAACAACCAAGAGGAATAAGGAGATGACTGTACATGGTGAGGATGAAAGTAGGGACCCAGCAGTGTGCACAGTAATTTTGTTTTTTCGGGATGGACAAGGGTATCAACTGGGTTGTGCAGGGCCCATGGCCCAGGCTTTTATTTCATATGTTTAGCACATGACCAGCCCAGTTTATTTTTTTCCTTTCTGAAAATTGCTAGCCAGCTATTTTGTTTTTTGCAGAATAACCAACGTAGGTCTACTTGCTTTTCTATGCCCTGCTGGGCCGGAAATCTTTCAAGACAAGGAGGGATGCATTTTGCCTAGAAAATGGGCTATAAGTAATAAGAAATGGGCTATAAGTAATAATAAATGGGCTGTAAAATGAAAAAATACAACAAACAGACAATTAGTTCCAAAATACTATTTTCTTTCGGATTTTGATATTTTAAATTTCATTGTTTTTGTGCGGGTAAAATTTCATTGAATTTAAATTAAGGTATATTTAGATTTAAAATTAATTTGAATCTCGCTAGAAATTTCGGGTTGTATGCTGTTTGGGACAGATTTGGAGGCTGACTTGTGGGTCTACTAGGTTGACGTGTACTTTGGCTTTGTCAACTTAGTCCACAAACGATTCTAGCAGCAGTGACCATTGGATGTTAATCCAACGGCCGTGCTGCTTCTTCAATATCTGATCTTCTTGCTCCAGCCGCCCAAACCAGCTCCGGTGGGACTGCCTGGTCCCGCCTCCCGTGGCCAGGTGTGCTACCGCACAAGCCGCACCGCCCCACCCTACTTCATTGCTGGCCAGGCCATTCCTCTACTCACCCACACCTCCTGTTATTTTCCGGCGACGGCAGCCGGACCAGTAAACCCTCGTACTCCCCACCGCATGGGCAACCATTGCCGAGTCTTCCCCGGCTCCGTGTCGTTCCATTCCTAGGCCTCGTCGTCGTCCACCGCCATGGTGCTCTTAGTGCGCCCTGGTCAACTTGGTCAACGAACGACATCCATCGGCCGTGGACTGTACGCGCAAAATAATGATACCTCCACCTGACAGCTCGGACCCACCGGAAGGGCCTCTGTATTTCACGAAAAAATGTTCCCCCCGCTGACATGTCGGACCCACCAACTATATCTTCGCACGCAAGGAAGTGCCTCCTTATTACACACAAAAAAATGAATACCCCCTGCTAGCTGGGACCCACCATAGTGGGAGGATGACTTGTGGGCCAACAAAGTTGACGGGGACGGAGGGCTTTGTCAACTTAGTCAATATGAACGATTCTAGCTCCAGTGACCGTACAATGTCCATCCAACGGCCGTACTGCTTCTTCAACCTCTGGTCTTCTTGCTCCAGCCGCCCAAAGTAGCGCCGTCGTGCCGCATGCTCCTGCCTCCCGTGGCCGGCTGTGCTGCCGCGGAGGCCTCACCGCCCCCTACTATTCCCACCGCTGGCCAGGCCCTGCGGCGACGGCAGCCTCACACCGCAGCCGAACCAGTGAACCCTCGTACTCCTCTCCGCGCGGGCTTCCACTGCCGCGTCTTCCCTGGCTCCATGTCGTCCCCTTCCTAGGCCTCGCCGTCATCCACCGCCGTGGTGCTCTCCGTGCGGCATGGTCAACGTGGTCAAGGAACGACTTCCATCGAAAGAGTACTGTACGTGGAGAGGCTGATAGCTGGGTCCACGGCCACAGCCCAGTTTTTTGTGATTTGCCAAGTAAATTGCTTTGTCAGGCCTATTGGGCTTCAAATCTTTCAAGACGAGGAGAGCTTTCATTCGGCTGGCCGAGAAAATGGCCCATCAGTAATGAGAAATGGGTTGTACATTTTTAAAACACATCAAACCGGCAATTAGTTTCAAATATATTTTTTTTCATTTCAAGATTTTAAATTACATTAATTTTTATGCATGGAGAATTTGTTGGATTTTATATTGATATACATTTATTTTTAAAATCAGTTTGAATGTGAGTCGAAATTTCGGGATTAAAAACAGTTCGGACCGCACCGAAATATGCAAAATTTCGTATAATTTTTTAACCATGGCCACAATTTAGGCTGTAATGCTAACAAAAAGAATATGGGCTCCAAAAAACCTTAAGAATTAGCAAATGGGCTGAAAATTATTAGAAATAATGGCAGATGGGCTATATGTTGTTTTCCATAGATTTGAGGCTTTCCTAAAAAAGGTTGACGCACAAGCAGTGACTGTTGGATGTCCATCCAACGGCCGTCGTGCTTCTTCAATCTCTGCTCTTCCTGCTCCAGCCGCTCAAACAAGCGCCGGCGGGACTTCCTGCTCCCTCCTCCCCGTGGCCGGCTATGCTGCCGTGCAGGCCTCACCGCCCCACCGTACTCCCATCGCTGGCCTAGCCATCCCTCTACTCACCCACACCTGCTGTTATTCTCCGGCGACGGCAGACGAACCAGTAAACCCTCGTACAGTCATACTCCCCTCCACGTGGGAAACAACTGCCGAGTCTTCCCTGCCTCCGTGTCGTTCCCTTCCTAGGCCTCGCCATCGTCCACCGCCCTGGTGCTCTCGGCGCGGCCTAGTCAATGTGGTCAACGACCGACATGCATCCGAAGTGGACTGTACGTGGAGAGGCCGACAGCTGGGTCCACGGCCGCATGCAAGGAAATGCCTCCTTATTACGCGCAAAATAATGATTCCTCCACCTAACATCAGGGACCAACCGAAAGGGCCTCTGTATTTCGCAAAAAAACGTTACCGCCTCTGACAGCTCGGACCCACCAGCTATATCTTCGCACGCAAGGAAGTGCCTCCTTATTACGCACAAAAAAATGAATACACCCCCTGTTAGCTGGGACCCAGTATAGTGGCAGGCTGACTTCTGGGCCTACTAAGTTGACGGGGACGGAGGGCTTTGTCAACTTAGTCAATATGCACGATTCTAGCTCCAATGACCGTACGATGTCCATCCAACGGCCGTAGTGCTTCTTCAACCTCTGGTCTTCTTGCTCCAACCGCCCAAACCAGTGCCGGTCGTGCCTCGTGCTCCTGCCTCCCGTGGCCGGCTGCGATGCGGCGGAGGCCTCACCTCCCCCTACTACTCCCACCGCTGGCCAGGCCATCCCTCTACTCACCCACACCCCATGTTACTCTGCAGCGACGGCAGCCTCACACCGCAGCGAACCAGTGCCCTCGTACTCCTCTACGCATGGGCATCCACTGCCGCGTCTTCCCCGGCTCCGTGTCGTCCCCTTCCTAGGCCTCGCCGTCGTCCACCGCCCTAGTGCTCTCAGAGCGGCGTGGTAAACGTGGTCAAGGAACGGCTTCCATCGGACGTGGACTGTACGTGGAGACGCTGACAGCTGGGTCCACGGCCGCAGCAAGGAAGTGCCTCCTTATTACGTGCAAAATAATTATTCCTCCACCTGACAGCGGGGACCCACCGGACGGGCCACCGTATTTTGCCCCCCTGACTACTGGGACCCACCAGCTACATCTTCGCACGCAAGGAAGTACCTGACAGTCGGGACCCACCTGGTCGAAGCATACGTAGCGTTGTCATTATGGTCGCGAACGTGTACGTACACATATACTGGTGGACACACGTGTCGTAGTAGAGGCGGCCAGGGTGCAAGAAAGAAATACGGCCACGTATGTGTACATATGGGCGGGGTCTCAAACGCCTACTCGCGCATACGTACGGCGAGGGCTCGTTGACATGGCTGGGTCGGAATGGAGAAACAACATCGCCGTCGTGTTTATGGGGAGGCAACGGAATGTGTCGTGTTCATGGGGAGGCAACGGAATGGGTCGTGTTCATGGGGAGGCAACGGAATGCGTCATGTTCATTGGGAGGCAACGGAACGCATGGGAGCCAACCGGCTGGGTCGGAACGGAATGCGTGGTCGTGTTCATCGGGAGGGCTTGGACGGAACAGGCGATGGAAACGAGGCCTGGCGTACCGCACAAAGGAGGAAACGGACCTCCTACGTTCGGAACAGGGTCCTGTTGATTGGAGGGGTCTGGCGTACCGCAAAACGGAGGAAACGGACCTCCTACGGTCGAAACAGGGGTCCTGTTCATCGGGAGGGGTGTGGCGTACCGCAAAACGGGACTCCACGGGATACTATTCATCTCCACCGTCGACCCCCTCCAGCCTCCACGAGCTACTGTTCATCCACCGTCGACCTCCTCCAGCCTCCACCTGCGACTGTTCATCCACGGGCTCCTGTTCATCCAGCCTCCACCACGCGCTACTCCACCGGCTACTGTTCAACCAGCCCTCTCCACGGGCTCCTGTTCAACCACCCCTCCACAGGCTACTATTCATCCTACCCTCCACCGTCTATTGTTCATCATGCCCTCCACGGGGTGGTCCTGTTCATCCAGCCCTCCACGGGGTCCTGTTCATCCAGCCCCAACCGGCTCGATCGATCGGGGTCTTGTTCATCCAAAGGCAACACCACGGGGTCCTGTTCATCCACCCCCACCGAGGACTATTCATCCAACCCCCCCCCCCCCCCCCCCCCCCGCAACGCTCACTGTTCATCCAGAGGCAGCATCGATCGGCTTCAGTTAGCAGAAGTAGCAAAGGAATCGCTCGATCGGGTTCAGTGAACAGCCATCGATCGATCGCTCGGGTTTAGTAACGCATAGCCTGCAGTGGAATCGCTCGGGTTCAGTTAGAGCCCAACGCCTCACTCGGGTTCAGTTAGAGCCAACGCCTCACACACGCGCGCGTACGTGTACGAGAGAAACGCGCATCGCTCGGCCCCCGACCTCCCACCGTAACCGGGAACTCCCCGAAATTTTCCTCGCCCTCGCTTCTACCACGGTTTTTTCCGTCATGGATGGCCCAAAGAATGTCATGCAGCTGCGTCTCCGGCCCGCCCAGGACGAAAAGCCCATTTTTTGTCATGATTTTTTGTCATAGAAGTAGGAGCCCACCACATCTATGATGATACCGGGTTTTGTCACAATTATCATCATAGAAGTGTCATATGTATGACAGAAAAAAGTTTCGTTCGGCCCAAAATGTCACGGATGTGTCTTTTTTTTGTAGTGTTTTGTTGGTGACATCATGTCATAGCCCGGTCATCATTTTGAACCGTTTTTAGCCCCCCGCTCCATGTTTTAAGACGCGGTTTTATTGACACGTCTTGTCAAAGCAGAGATCATGTCCCCTTATTATGGGATTCTTATTAATACGGGCATGGATAACCCAACCGTTCCGTTGGCATGATCCCTTCGGAATAGGCAGGCTTTAAGGCCCATGAGGAGGCGTTTGATATTCATCGCCTTTATAAAGGGGCACAAACCCGTCTTTCTCCTTTGCGCCTACCTCTTCCTCAACCTTTCCAACCTCGAGTTCCAGCACCCAGGTTTAAACTTAATTTCTCCGAGCCTCCCAGTCATGTCTGGACCCAGCCTTCAAGGCTGGTGGGTGGCCTCCTCTGTCACAGAGGAGGATATCGCGAAGCTCCGGGCAACAAGATTTCTGACCGCGGAAATCCTCCACAGGCTCCCTGCTAAGGGGCAGGTTACTCCTACTCCCAGATCCGGCGAGAGGGTCGTATTCATCCCCCACTTCCTCTAGGGGCTAGGGTTCTCTCTCCATCCCTTTGTTCGTGGTCTCATGTTCTATTACGGGCTAGATTTTCACGATCTAGCTCCGGACTCCTTCCTTCACATCTCAACGTTTATAGTCATGTGTGAGGCCTTTCTCCATATTACCCCTCACTTAGGTTTATGGCTCAATACCTTTAATGTGAGGCCGAAGCTAATCAAGGGGAAGCAAATAGAGTGTAGGGGTGCTACGGTGAACAAGCTCCCAATGCTTTTTGGCCCAAAGGCTCTTTCACGGAAGCTTCCATCCTATGGCAGCGGGAGTGGTTTTACATCACCTAACCCCATGGTACCAAGTGGGTAGCTACACCTGCGTTCCACTGGCCGTCCATTACAGCTCGCGTCATGGATCAATAAGGGGCTGGACTGGGGATCAATTAACAAAGTGCAGACGCTACAAAGCCGCATCCGGAGCCTCCTCGAAAAGGACACCGGACTCATCAATGTAATCGAGGTAATGCTAGTCCGCCGGGTCCTGCCGTGCCAGCGACAACCCCTCCGCATATGGGAGTTCAATCCGGAAGGATCATGTTCCCTTCAGCACTTCTTCGGCACGATGCACAAAGGAATGTGGAAGTTATTCTTTGGGTTCTTCGGGTCACGAATGTAGTGGCCGGATACCACCAAAGACATCAGTCTCGACTGCAACCATCTGGATATGATAGAGGCTAAGGTGTCCCGATGTTTCGATGAGATGGTGGCTATCATTTTCTGTGGGAGTCGACCTAGACGATCCGACTACGAACGTGCGAGACGTCGCGCCTTGGCAATCGCTAAACCAACTTCCGAGGGTTATTGACCACGCCGGAGCACGATCAACCTGACCACGAGGGTCTGTTTCCTGCGAGCAAACGAAGAACAAGCAAGAAACTGAGATTGCAATCGGGATATTGCGAATATAAGATGAAAGCTTTATTGATCAAGGTGGGGTTCTGTGACGTCTTGGTCTGGTCGTTGGACACAAACGAAGTACGCGAAGTTGCAGCTATGGCGAACTTTTAATCTAAACAAAACCCGAAGTCTAAACTACGCCCTAAGGGCTGTATATATGGAGGAAGAGGGGGAAATTTCGTGGCCCTTGAGGGTGGGGTCCGAAACCAACCCTAACTCTTGTTTCCCCACACATACGGACTCTAAAAATAGCCTATACTTAAGTATTTCGAAATTACATGGGCCTGGCCCATTAATAAGGTGACGCAGCACCTAGAATAGCCTATGGACGAATATTATGAAGTGGCATCTTGTATATTTCGTCCAAGGCTTCATGCACTCCTTATGGCTGCTTCAAAGTCCTGAAATCATCACTTGTAACTCCGTTCTTGATCCCCTTGTGCATGCCATCAACTCCATGCGTGTTCTTGCTCCAATGTTCATCCTTCTCCAAGCTAGGCCCTTCATTTGTAAGCAAAACAAATGTATCCAATTTAGGCAGCATCATAATCTCATGACCATTAGAATCATTACCAAGAAACGAAAGTACCTGGTAATTTAATTGGCGTGCGCGAGCTCTAGTAATTGGTCCAGTATATGTAATAGTAGGGGCTGTGGGTGTAACAATGGTATTGATGTCCTCATCATCCTCCCCTTCTTGAAATGAAGTCGTCCTCGATGGAAGCGCATCTTCCTCACCCAAATAAGGCTTCAAATCTGCAATGTTAAATGTGGGACTAACCCCAAAATCTACAGGTAGCTCAAGTTTATATGCATTATCATTTATTTTCTCTAACACCTTAAAAGGGCCATCAGCACATGGCATTAGCTTTGATTTGCACAGATTAGGAAATCTATCTTTACGCAAATGTAACCAAACAAGATCTCCAGGCGCAAACACAACATGTTTTCTACCCTTATCTCCAGCAAGTTTATATTTAGCATTCATACGCTCAATGTTTTCCTTAGTTAACTCATGCATTTTTAATATCAATTCAGAACGTTCTTTAGCATCAAAATTAACCTTCTCTGAAGATGGAAGAGGCAACAAATCAATAGGTGCACGAGGTAGGAAACCATACACAATTTCAAAAGGGCACATCTTAGTAGTAGAATGCAATGAACGATTATAAGCAAATTCAATATGAGGCAAGCATTCTTCCCACATTTTCTTGTTATTCTTCAAAACAGCCCTAAGCATAGTAGACAATGTTCTATTGACTACTTCAGTTTGTCCATCAGTTTGGGGGTGACAAGTAGTACTAAAAAGCAGCTTAGTCCCCAACTTAGCCCATAACATCTCCAAAAGTGGCTAAGAAATTTAGTATCACGATCTGAAACAATAGTATTTGGCACACCATGTAAGCGAATAATTTCACGAAAGAACAAATCAGCAACATTAACAGCATCATCGCTTTTATGACATGGTATAAAGTGTGCCATTTTCGAGAACCTATCCACGACAACAAATATGCTATCCCTCCCCTTCTTTGTTCAAGGTAAACCTAAAACTAAGTCCATATATATATACTCCCAAGGAACACTAGGTACAGGCAAAGGCATATATAAACCATGAGGATTGAGTCGTGACTTAGCTCTTTGACATGTAGTGCAGCGAGCAACAAAACGCTCAACATCCCGTCTCATCTTTGGCCAAAAGAAATGTGTAGCAAGTATATCCTCCGTCTTCTTGACGCCAAAGTGTCCCATTAATCCTCCTCCATGCGCCTCCTGCAACAACAAAAGACGAACGGAGCTAGCTGGAATGCATAGCTTGTTAGCACGAAACACAAATCCATCGTTAAGAACGAACTTGTTCCAAGTTCTCCCTTCCTTACAATTCTGCAATACATCTTTAAATTCAGCATCATGAACATATTGATCTTTGATGGTCTCCAAACCAAATATTTTAAAGTCAAGTTGTGAAAGCATAGTATAACGACGAGACAAGGCATCAGCAATAACATTTTCTTTACCCTTCTTGTGATTATGACATAAGGGAAAGTCTCAATGAATTCAACCCATTTAGCATGTCTACGGTTCAGTTTTGCTTGACTTTTAATGTGTTTCAAAGATTCATGATCAGAATGTATAACAAATTCCTTGGGCCATAAATAATGTTGCCATGTTTCTAAGGTCCGAACAAGAGCATATAATTCTTTATCATAAGTAGAATAGTTCAGACTAGGCCCACTCAATTTTTCAGAAAAGTATGCAACAGGTTTTCCATCTTGTAATAACACACCTCCTAATCCAATTCCACTAGCATCACATTCAAGCTCAAAAGTCTTATTGAAATTAGGAAGTTGGAGTAAAGGAGCATGTGTCAACTTATCTTTCAATACCGTGAAGGCTTCTTCCTGTGCGGTACCCCAAAAAAAAGGCACATCCTTCTTTGTAAGCTCGTTGAGAGGTGCAGCAATGGTGCTGAAATCTCTCACAAAACGCCTATAGAAACCAGTGAGGCCAAGGAAACTCCTCACTTGTGTGACCGTTTTGGGCTGCGACCAACTCTCAATAGCTTCAATCTTGGCTTTATCAACTTCAATTCCCTGTGGAGTAACAACATAGCCAAGAAAAGATACTCGGTCGGTGCAAAAGGTGCACTTTCCAAGGTTTCCAAACAAACATGCATCACGTAGAGCAATAAAAACAGCACGTAAATGTTCCAAATGTTCCTCAAAAGATTTGCTATAAATCAATATGTCATCAAAGTAAACTACCACAAATCGTCCAATGAAAGCACGTAAAACTTCGTTCATTAACCTCATGAAAGTACTAGGTGCATTAGTTAACCCAAAAGGCATGACTAACCACTCATATAATCCAAACTTAGTTTTAAATGCTGTTTTCCATTCATCACCCAACTTCATACGAATTTGATGGTATCCACTACGCAAATCAACTTTGGAGAATATTGTAGAGCCACTCAATTCATCAAGCATATCATCTAGCCTAGGAATAGGATGACGATAACGAATAGTAATATTATTAATGCCTCTACAATCAACGCACATACGCGACGTACCATCCTTTTTCGGCACTAAAATGATAGGAACAACACAAGGACTAAGGGATTCGCATATATAACCTTTGTCGAGCGGTTCTTGTACTTGACGCATAATCTCCTTCGTCTCCTCTGGATTGGTACGGTATGGTGCACGGTTGGGTAGTGAAGCACCGGGAATTAAGTCAATTTGATGCTCAATCCCTCGAATAGGTGGTAATCCCGGTGGCACGTCTTGTGGAAAGACGTCAGCGAACTCCTGCAAAATGTTAGTGACAGCAGGGGGCAAAGAGGAAGGCACGTCCTCGAATGAAAATAATGCCTCTTTGCACACAAAAGCATAGCAAACAGATTTGCTAAAATCTAGCTCATCAATATCAGATTTGGTGGCAAGTAAACATGCACTTTTCAATTTAATTTCAGAAACAACAGTAGATGGTTTATTATTAGGCTTCATTTGGTGCTCAAATTCTTTTGCCACAATCTGATTTTCACTCTTATTTGTCTCCTGTTTTGCTTTATTAGCTCTATTAATATCATCTTTCAAAATGGAATCAGGAGTCATAGGAAGCAAAGTAATATTTTTATCGTTATGAACAAGAGTATACTGATTGTTTCTACCATGGTGTACAGAATTTTTATCAAATTGCCATGGTCTACCAAGTAATAAGGAACATGCTTGCATAGGTACCACATCACAATCAACATAATCAGCATATGTAGAGATACTAAAATGCACACGAACAGTACGTGTTACCTTAACCTTGCCGCTGTTGTTGAACCATTGGATGTAGTAAGGATGTGGATGTGGTCTTGTGGTGAGAGATAGCTTCTCCACCATCTCCATGCTAGCCAAGTTATTGCAGCTCCCTCCATCTATGATCACGCGAACATAACGTTCCTTCACAACTCCCTTTGTATGGAACAAATTATGCCTCTGATTTTGCGCAGCTTGTGTAACCTGCACACTCAAAACACGTTGAGCAACTAAACATTCATACCTGTCAGCATCTTCAGGAGCCATGTATTGCGTCTCATGATCACAATCGTCTCCACCGTGTTCTTCACGTGTAATAATAGCCAAAGTCTCCTCATCATAGTCACTAGCGGACTCATACCCACCATCCTCAGTAACAATCATCACACGCTTAGATGGGCATTCTCTCGCATAATGACCTCCACCCTTGCAACGTCGACAAATAATATCATGTGTTTGCCCTGTTGATGCCATGGATGAAGAAGAGCTCTTTGCAGGCCCAGAAGGTGTGCTCTTGGCAGATAGTGGTGATTGTGCCTGCTTTATTGTATCACGGTTGGAGGTGACAGCCGACGGAGGCGCCGGTGTAGCAGAACGTGTGGAAGTAGATGATGCACGTGGTGTCCATGATGAAGGTCGACCTGCAGAAAAGTTAGTCCGCGCCAATGCCTGTCGATCCTGCACTTCACGTTCAGCTTTACAAGCAAGATGGAATAAACGAGTGATATTAGTATACTCCTTACACTCTAGAATCGTCTGAATCTCTCTATTTAATCCACCCATAAAACGTGCAAGCATAGCTTCATTCTCCTCAACAATACCACATCTAATCATGCCAGTTTGTAATTCCTGATAATATTCTTCTACAGAATTTTTTCCCTGTCTTAAGCGCTGCAATTTTTGAAGTAATTCACGTTGATAATATGGTGGAACCCAACGAGTATGCATAGCAGTTTTCAAAGCAGCCCAAGTAGCCGGAATAGGATATAATCTACAATGCTCAGACCACCAAACACATGCAAAACTAGTGAAAGCACAAACAGCAGCAGGAACACGTCTCTCCTCGGGATATTGTAAACATGTAAATCGTTGTTCAGTTTCTAACTCCCAAGTAAGATATATATCAGGAACATATCTACCCTCAAATGGTGGAATATTCAATTTTAGTTTAGGGAGATGGTCATGATCTCGTACCTGAGGGTGAGCCCTACCATTGCCATTATTTGCATGTGGACGACCTGGTGGTTGCTGTGCTGGTGGTGGCACGTAGTTATGATTTTGATCAACCTCATCCTCATAATCTCCCACATAATCATCCTCCTCCACATCAGCAGTAGGAGCCACAGAAGTATCAACAGCAGCACCAGCAGTTTGGCCCGACTGAAGAGGGACACGGCTCGCTCGGCGGAGGGCTGTTTCCCGACGTGGAGGTAGTCAGTGTTGTTGCTGTTGTTGCAGAGGTGCGGCAGGAGCAGCCGGTGGTGGTGGTGGAAAACGCGAAAGCAATTCAGCAAACTTGTTATCGAGCTTTGTTTCAAACGTCTTCTCCATGCCATCTATATTCTCCATGGCCTCTTCAAATCTGTTTATCACATCTTGCACCTGTACACTCATCATTTGCTGAAACGTATCATGAAGCTCCTTGTTCGTCAAGTTCTCCCAGTCAGTCTCGTCGGCTTGTGATCCTGGCATGGTTAGCAGCAATAGAAACACACAAGAAGATGATCCTACAGACTACTAACAAGTGGTGGTGGTGGCGGGTGTCACAAATCCGTCAAGCAAATCTCAAATTCTTACCAGTTCTTACCCAGCAGTAGGCGGTGATCGGCAACCGTTGTAGTCAAAACTCTCAAAAGCTTGGATAGAGCTATTGCCAGGGAGAGTGAAACGCACGACGTAGATGTATGTGGAGCTGGGAAGGCTTATAGTATGGTAGCAAAAAGGGTCAGCAATAATCAATTCAGAGATGCAAAGTTGAATAAACGCTCAACGACGGTACTGTGCTGGTCCTAGGCTAGACCGTGCTAGAGACGCGAGCCTAGAACACTAACAAAATCACGGCGTTGCACGTAAATAAGGGGAAAACACACTCTGGAACTCTTTTTTTTCGCTCTTTTTTTTGCGCTCCTTTTTTTTCGCTCCTCTTTTTTTTTGCGCTCCTTTTTTTTGCGAAAAATCACTATAATGGCGAGTGTCTCAAAACTCTTCCCTCGTCAAACTGATAGGATGGGCACGAAATATTTTTTTTCACTTTTTTTCGGAAATCAGGGCAGCGACGACGAAAAAGTGCGACAAAAAAATCACTATGATGGCACGTGGCTCAAAAGACTCAGAAAAGCCTAAAAATAGGATAGGGAAAAAAATTTGCCCGTGAAAATTTTGGCCTAAAAACTGCCCGGGGGTCTCCAGACTCTTTTTTTTCCGAGACCTACACAGGCAAGGAAACACGAATCAGAATTTAGATTGATCTCAACAACAAACCTAAGATGAGAAGAACTCGGATTGGTGGTGGATATATGGTTGTGGTATATGGCAGCGGTGGTGGTATATGGTAGCGGTGGTGGTATATGGATACGGACTGGTGGTGGTATATGGATATGGATTCAGAGCGGTGGCGGATAAGCAAAAGTGGTAGATGGCAAGGCGATGATGATGGTGCGGCGGCGGCGTGACAACTTATGACCAGAACTCGAAACTCTAAAAGACTAGACTCTAAGACCAGCAACTTGACACGACGATGCAACCGCAAATTCAACAAAGCAAAAACCCTAAAAAGATTATGCAAAGGCTCAGATTGGTTCAGATATGATGAACTAACCCTAATTTTTTTTCTGGCTTTTTCGTGGACTGTAGGTATGAAGAACAGACTCGATCTAATCTACGAAAAACTGTAAAATCTCACCGAGCAACTTGGAAATCTGATACCACTTGATAGAGGCTAAGGTGTCCCGATGTTTCGATGAGATGGTGGCTATCGTTTTCTGTGGGAGTCGACCTTGATGATCCGACTACGAACGTGCGAGACGTCGCGCCTTGGCAATCGCTAAACCAACTTCCGAGGGTTATTGACCACGCCGGAGCACGATCAACCTGACCACGAGGGTCTGTTTCCTGCGAGCAAACGAAGAACAAGCAAGAAACTAAGATTGCAATCGGGATATTGCGAATATAAGATGAAAGCTTTATTGATCAAGGTGGGGTTCTGTGATGTCTTGGTCTGGTCGTTGGACACAAACGAAGTACGTGAAGTTGCAGCTATGGCGAACTTTTAATCTAAACAAAACCCAAAGTCTAAACTACGCCCTAAGGGCTGTATATATGGAGGAAGAGGGGGAAATTTCGTGGCCCTTGAGGGTGGGGTCCGAAACCAACCCTAACTCTTGTTTCCCCACACATACGGACTCTAAAAATAGCCTATACTTAAGTATTTCGAAATTACATGGGCCTGGCCCATTAATAAGGTGACGCAGCACCTAGAATAGCCTATGGACGAATATTATGAAGTGGCATCTTGTATATTTCGTCCAAGGCTTCATGCACTCCTTATGGTGGCTTCAAAGTCCTGAAATCATCACTTGTAACTCCGTTCTTGATCCCCTTGCGCATGCCATCAACTCCATGCGTGTTCTTGCTCCAATGTTCATCCTTCTCCAAGCTAGGCCCTTCATTTGTAAGCAAAACAAATGTATCCAATTTAGGCAGCATCATAATCTCATGAACATTAGAATCATTACCAAGAAACGAAAGTACCTGGTAATTTAATTGGCGTGCGCGAGCTCTAGTAATTGGTCCAGTATATGTAACAGTAGGGGCTGTGGGTGTAACAATGGTATTGATGTCCTCATCAGGATACCTTGGTAAGCACTCGACTCCCAAACACAGCTTAGTTATATATCCCGTAATACTGAGAAAACCATCTTCGAACAGGGCTGGGTAAAGAAGGCGGAACAAATTAGGTGTTCGGCCCCTCTTCCCGAAGACTCAGCCGATCCTGTGTTAACAAGGATGCTGGCTCCGGCGCCATATCAAGTGTCGAGGAAGGAGGAAAAGGAGGAGAGCGAGGACGCCAAAGGTGGCCTCCATTATAAAGGTACATCAGACGCTATGTCTGGGGAGATTGGGACTCCCTCTTCCGAAGACAAAAGAGAAGGGAAGCTGGCATCCCTTCCCCGCATGGAAATAAGACGACCGCCTTCGAAGAATTGGAGGTAGAGATTCCTAAGTGAGGGAAGATATATTTGCCAGGCGGTTCGGGTTCGGAAGACGACGTTGACGCACCATTCCTCCGTAAGGACAAGCCTTCAGCCGAATCGTAAGTGAATAAAGGTGTCTCAAACATATCTTGTTCCTTTTCGCTTACAATGGTAACATCTGAAATATGTGTTTGCAGTCCGGCGCAGTCTTCCTCAATAGTCCTCCTCCTCGGGGGATCTTCTTCCGGAGATGATGGAAAACGAGACGCCTCCACAGACCCTCTCGCCCAATAGGGCGGATGACTTTGAAGTGTTGTCCTGGAGGATTTCTCCTGATCAACAAGTGGTGCGAGGGACAATGAAGACCATGCCCGAAGGTGATACTTCGGCAGTCCAAGGTCTGGGACATGCAGCCCCTTTGAGGACCAACAATAAAGGCCCTGAACTGTCCAGTTTACAGCCAGAGACGACTCTAGGGTTGAGTAAATACATTCCTTCTAAGGGAGTCCATACTCCCACTGCCGCTTCCAGGAATCAGGAGGCGCCGGATACATTGATGGACGTGTTGTGACGTGCGTCCATCTCAGAGGAACATCATACCTTGATGGGTACGGTAGTTGAGAGGATTATGTCCGCGAGAAGCGGATTGAATGAAGCCTTCACGGGCCTGCTAAGAGGCTTCGAGGTATGTAATGTAATATCTTCAATTGCACTCTTCATGCGAAAATGCACCCGTGTATAGATGGTAGCCCCTGAGACTCTGGTTGGCATCCAAAAGGAGGCGATCAGAGGATCAAAAAGATATGCCCAGGAAATAATCTAACTAATTGGAACACAGGCTGTTTCATCCATGGCGACTGCCCGTGCGACAGAGGTTGCTGATCTGAAGCAAAAACTTGATGTGGCGGATGACGACATCATGCTTATTAACAGGTGGCTTGACGAGGCGCAAGGTAAGTTTTGGGGCAGTCAGTATATGTATGTATAATAATATGAGCATGAAGCAGAGAATTATATACTGAGATATGCATAACTGCAGATGGTACTGCCGTGGTTGACCCGGCAGGCTGAGCTCGTTCGGGCCAAGGAGCAAGCTAGGATGAGTGATGCGATTGCCAAGAAGGCAGCTGTTGAGTTAAAAGCCGAACAGGCTTCTCGGCGCCAATGCGAGGAGAGAATATCTACCACGGCGTGCGAGCTAAAGGATGCCATTATCCGATGTGAATTCCTTGAAAAGGATAGCAAAGTCAAAACGACCGATCTTGACAAGGTCGTACAAGAGGCGAGAGAAGCGCGGTCCGAGTCTAGAGCGACTCGGTAGGAGATCCAGCAAGCTGGGGAAATAGCGGTCGGTAAGCCCTTCTTATTAGAGACTAAATTCGGTGATCCGAAGTATGCCCCGCTTAACCAAATGTGGAGTTCTCCAGACGCATTCTTGGACTTGCCGAAGAGTGTCTCCGATGCGGCGCAGTTTTACCAAGTGCAAGAAGGACATGCAACGGAGAAGCTTTTCTGGTAGCAATTTAGCACGCCAAAGCGTCCGCTGTTGCTGAACAAACAGATGGCCCAGTGGGCCGAGCTCCACAGAATATCCGGATCTGCCATGAAGGACATCGTGATCCGGCTGTGGCCGACGGAGCCAATTCCGAGTAGTTATTTCGGTTTGGTGCAGCGACTTGTTGATGCGGCGGCACGTATCGACGCTGTTAAGCGGTCAACATGCATTAAAGGTGCACGGATGGCCCTTGCCCGCGTCAAGACGTACTGGGCGAAGATGAAGGCCACCGATATTGCAGCAAGGAGTCCACCCAGGGGCAAGCACCATCACACGCCGGAGCATTATTTTGAGGATGTCCTTGAGGGCACCCGCTTGATAGAGGGTCAGTGCACGAAGGATATGATTTTCGAGTGATTATAACGGAATTGTAAAAACAATATTATGATATATTATAGGCTATGTTTTTTTCCTGAAAGTTTTGGTTCCTCCTGTGAGGCCGTTTTTTGTATAATCTGAAAGTTTTCCAGTCGTCGGCTTCAGCCCCCTCACATATAATACGGGGGTGTTCGTAAAAGCACTTGATCACTCTTGACCCAATGTCTCGGTCCATGAAGGAGGTGTCAATGCAGCGAACTAGGCAATCGGACTATAGGGCTTTAACACTTTCACTTAGCCATAGGAGTTTGACGGTGGGTCTACGTTATAGCCCCTGGTATGTACGCGGTTATCCTAATACGGTGCGTTACATAGGTGACCAGAATAATGGTCCTTCGTGTAATACGGAAGGAATCGCGAAAGATTCTGATAAGTCATCAAGTGGTTGACCAGCTCTCGCCGCATCATGACAGTCAGTTTTTGGCTTTCTCTACTGAGGTGCTTGACCAGATGAACCGGAAACACAACCACAGTAGTTCTCCCTTTACTACCTTAGCCGATAGGGCGGAATGTAAGGTAGTAAGCACAGGAGCCGGGCAACCCAGCTATTGACCAAAGACATGATTCGGAGCTGATGCATATAAGGCCAAACTCGTGACGCCGAAGTAAGCTATAAAGCTGTTCGGACTTGTCGGCAACTCATATGTTGCCATATTGAGCCCCTGGCAATTTGTGCCAAGGTGCGTGCGTGAAACAACCAAAGAAGCAAAATTCAGTTCTTAGAAAAAGCAAATACTGAATACGGACTATGTTCATTGGAATCTGATTGACGTGTCAAACGCAATCTTTCAGATTATAACGCCACTACCCGGACTATTTAACATGCCAGGGGTCGAAGGCTGAGGAAAAAGGCACTTTACAGGTTTGAAATAAAGAGTGTGGTCTACAAAAAATTATTTGGACCTCCTGTCGCACGTCTGCGTTGCCTTGCCTCGGCAAAAGGACTCCTTGGCCGGAATAGCCTTTGGTCATCTGCACGAAGCCGAACTCAAAAAGAGTCTGTAAGATGACCAGGCTTTGAGTCACCTGTGGTAAAAGATGGATGATAGTTAGAAAAAGGGGGAAAAGGCTATGGGAGTGTGGACCGTATTGTAGGCATGTCCATATTGTGCCTCCGCCGATGACCAGGGTATTTTAATTGCATAATTATGTATGTGCGGTACAAACTTCGCAGCTATATGAGGCGAACGACGGAGGCCGAACTGCTAATCCAGCTTTGAGATTGATCGGTCCTGTTTAATAGAGACCGGCGGATTGATGGCTGATGGGATATGCGGCTTGATGGGGCCACTTTGTACTTTTACTATAGTAGCCGTAGTATGCTCCTCTGTACGGAGGGAGCGTTCTATGTTTCCATTTATCATGATGACGCCGCATGGACCGGGCATCTTAAGCTTTAGATAAGCATAGTGTGGGACGGCGTTAAAACGAGCAAAAGCGGTACACCCAAGCAGTGCATAGTAGATGCTATGGAACGGGACAATATCGAAGGTCAAGCCTTCGCTTTGAAAGTTGTTCGGCGAGCCGAAAACGACATCCAATGTAATTGAACCCGTGCAATGAGCTTCTATGCCGGGTATTGCTCCCTTGAAGGAAGTTGTTGTGGGATTGATTCTTGAAGGATCAATGCCCATTTTGCAGATAGTGTCCTGGTAGAGTAGATTAAGGCTACTGCCGTCGTCCATAAGGACTTTCGTGAGATGGAACCCGTCAATAATTGGGTCGAGGACCAAAGTGGCCGAACCTTCGTGACGGATACTGGCTGGGTGGTCTTTGCGATCAAAAGTGATCGGGAAGGACGCCCATTGGACAGATTTTGAAGCGACTGACTCTATGGCGTAGACATCCCGTAGTGCGCATTTGCGCTTCCTCGTAGGGATGTGCGTCACGTGTACCATGTTTACTGTTTTTACTTTGGGGGGAAATTGCTTCTGACCCCCGGTGTTTAGTTGGTGAGTCTCTTCGTCGTCGCTGTCACTGGGTGGCCCCTTCCCCTTGTGTTCGGCATTGAGCTTGCCGGCTTGTTTGATGACCCAACAACTTCTATTGGTATGATTGGCTGGTTTGTCGGGGGTGCCTTGAATTTGGCAGCGTCTATCCAGTATCTTGTCTAGATTGGATGGTCCATCTCTGTTTGCCTTGAATGGCTTTTTCTGTTGACCGGGTTTGGAGCCGCCGAATCTGGCATTGACCACCGTGTCTCGCATTCCTTTATTATTATTTTGACGCTTGTGTTTATTCCGTCGTGGCTTGCCGTTGTCGTCTCGAACTTCGGAAGTGCCCGGATCACTGGTGCTATTGCTTCTACGAGCGAGCCAGCTGTCCTCTCCCACACAAAAGCGAGTCATCAGAGCAGTAAGGGCTGCCATAGATTTTTGTTTTTCTTGTCCGAGGTGGCGGGCGAGCCATTCGTCTTGGACGCTTTGTTTAAAGGCCGTGAGGGCTTCGGCGTCCGGACAATCGACAATTTGGTTCTTTTTAATTAAGAACCTCGTCCAGAGCTTCCTGGCTGACTCCCCGGGCTGCTGGATAATGTGACTTAGGTCATCGGCATCCGGAGGCCAGACATATGTACCTTGGAAGTTATTGCAGAAGGCGTCTTCCAAGTCTTCCCAACTGCCAATGGAATTTTCAGGCAGGCTGTTCAACTAGTGCCGAGCTGACCCCTTGAATTTTAGTTGGAGGTATTTTATGGCATGAAGATCATCGCCGTGGGCCATATGAATATGGAGAATGAAGTCTTCAATCCATACTACGAGATCTGTCGTTCCATCATATGACTCGATATTCACAGGTTTGAACCCTTCTGGGAATTCATGTTCCATTACTTCATCAGTGAAGCAGAGGGGGTGTGCGGTGCCTCTATATCGGGCCAGATCGTCACATAGTTTGGATGGAGTCCATCTGCGGTTTTCCGCCCAGATGTGATTGTGTTTGCCATGTTCAGCTTGATAGTCGTCGTCGTGCGTCAGGGCACGCCCCCGCGATCCATAGATCGATCTGTCCGGACCTGCTTTATTCTTCAGGTCCTGTCGCAGATCGTATGTGTATCCCCTAGCTGTTTTACCTCTGCCTTTATGGCGAGCTAGGGCGGGCTGGTGTTAGGCTTGAGTTGCCGCTTTGTCCCGGCCACATGGTGGTCGATCCGCCGCACGGGCTCAAGTGCCTCATCATCGAATTGAGGTAGCAGTTTATGCTTCGGATAACTTTTGGTTGGGCGCTCGAGGCCGTATTCCTCTACTGCCAGGATATTAGTCCTTCTATCATTGAGCAGATCTTGATCAACTTGAAGCTGCTGCTGCTTCTTCTTTTTCAGGCTCCTTGCAGTGGCTATTAGTCGTTGCTTGAAGTGCTCCTGCTCGAGAGGTTCCTCAGGCACAATAAATTCTTCGTCACCGAGGCTCACCTCATCCTCGGAGGGTGGAAGGTAATTACTATCCTCTGAGTCTTCGTTTGCAGCCTGTTCATCAGGTCTAACTTGCCCATCCTCCCGATTGTCTTGTTCGGAGTTTTGCTCGACGGGGTTTTCTTGGTCTTCGGCATCGTCCAGGGTGTTGTTGTCTCTCATGCCGGTTTTGCTGTCTTTGCTGCGGCATGATTTAGAGTGGCGCCGTCGGCACTTTGGTTGTATTTCGGGAGGTATATCCTCTACTGGATTTTTCTCATTATCGTTGTCACCCTCTTTGGGTGTATCCACCATATACACGTCATATGAAGAGGTGGCCGTCCAGCGTCCGGTAAACAGTGGGTTTTCGGCTTGCTCCTCTCCTGCATCGTCGTCCATACCGTTGATGTCTTCGGAGCCGTAATCGAGCATGTCAGCTAAGTCCTCAACTGTGGCGATGAAGTGGGTGGTTGGTGGGACGTAAAGTTCCCTGCTCTCAGCCCCTAGTCCGGGTTGGGTGTAGTTCGGACGTTGCTCCTCTGTAATCATGAGGGATCGCATCAAGTCCAGAGCCTCTCTTAAAGGCGAGGTTTGTCGAGGGAGAAAATAATCCGTGGAGTATGGCGGGAAGGGAATTCCGCGACCGAACTCACACGGCATTGACTTCGAGAGTTCAGAGCTAGTGTTCGGGGAAGAGTCCGGCTTGGTGATGGTTGCCGGCGACACTGCTTCCTCCAGCTCTCCCGTACTGGGCCTAGTGGCCATCGATAGTACGGCGGGTTTAGAAATCCTGTCTTCGGACCTGGCAAGACGTTCTGGTTCTAAGGTCAGAGCGGAGGATGGGTTCGTGAATCCTTGGAAGATCAAGTCTCCTCGGGTATCAGCGACATAATCCAGGTTTCCAAAACTGATCTGGTGACCTGGGGCGTAGCCGTCGATCTGCTCCAGATGGCCAAGAGAGTTGGCCCGCACTACGAAGCCACCGAATATGAAGATCTGGCCGGGAGAAAAACCTCCCCTAGGGAAGCATCATTGCAGATGATGGATGGAGCCATCGAACCTTCTGACGGCGACATAGTGGAACTCTCAATGAAAGCACCAATGTCGGTGTCAAAACCGGCGGATCTCGGGTAGGGGGTCCCGAACTGTGCGTCTAAGGTTGATGGTAACAAGAGACAGGGGACACGAAGTTTTACCTATGTTCGGGCCCTCTTGATGGAGGTAATACCCTACGTCCTGCCTTGTTGGTATTGATGAGTATGGGGGTTACAAGAGTTGATCTACCACGAGATCGTAATGGCTAAAACCCTAGAAGTCTAGCCTATATGAATATGATTATTTCTACGGACTAAACCCTTCGGCTTATATAGACACCGGAGGGGACTAGGGTTGTACAAAGTCGGTTACAGAGAAAGGAATCTTCATATCTGCATGCTAGGCTTGCCATCCACGCTAAGGAGAGTCCCATCCGGACACGGGAGAGACTCTTCTATCTAGTATCTTCATATCCCATTAGTCCGGCCATGTCCAATAGGTCGGATGCCCGAGGACCCCTTAATCCAGGACTCCCTCACTTGCCAATGCCCCTCCAACATTCTCTCACCTAATGAACTTCATCTTCAACCCCTACACCAATGAATTTGTCCTGGTGTATCTCGATGATATCTTGGTCTTCTCCAATAATAAGAAGGATCATGCCAAGCATTTGCGATTGGTGCTCGACAAGCTCAGAGAGTATCAATTCTACGCAAAGTTCTGCAAATGTGAGTTTCGGCTTGATGAAGTTCTTTACCTTGGCCACATCATCTCCTCCAAGGGCATTTCTATTAATCCAGAGAAGGTTTCTGCAGTTGTGAATTGGGAGCCTCCTTAGAATGTCAAGCAACTCCGTAGTTTCCTTGGGCTTGCAAGTTATTGCCGAAGATTTGTTGAGAATTTCTCAAAGATTGCTAAGCCTCTTTCCAACCTCCTCTAGAAGCATTTCAAGTATTCCTGGACTCCTGAGTGTGACGTTGCTTTCAACACTCTCAAAGAGAAGCTCGTCTCAGCTCCTATCCTAACTCCTCCTGATGAGTCCAAGCCATTCGAAGTTTTCTGTGATGCCTCGTTGCAAGGTCTCGGCGCTGTGTTAATGCAAGAGAAGAAAGTTGTGGCTTATACTTCTCGTTAGTTGAAGCCAAATGAAAGGAACTACCCCACTCACGATCTTGAGTTGGCGGCAGTTGTCCATGCATTAATAACATGGAGACATCTCTTGTTGGGAAGGCAAGTGGATATTTTCTCCGGTCACAAGAGCCTCAAATATATCTTCACTCAACCCAACCTCAACCTCCGGAAAACTCACTGGGTCGAAATGATTCAAGAGTACTGTCGGGGATATACCCCACGGCGTAAACCGGACGGAAGTATAACCCGGCCGGACTAGGCGTTTCATTGGTAAACCGCTAGAGGATGGGCGGTTTACGTGTCTGGCGGTTTACGTGTCTGGCGGTTTACATGTCTGGCGGTTCACTGGTATGACGATTCACGAGCCTGAAGACTCATTGGTGACCCGACGCGTGTTCCAGATGGATGACAAGGCCCAAGGCCCAGCATGCCGGTTTATGTTAATGGTGGGCCGGTTTAAGGGGAAAGGCATGAGGAACATTTATCTTACAAGGAGCTAAGACCTGGACTTATATCCGGTTTGTATTAGAGATAGACTAGTCCTAATCCTAATAGGACTCTACATGTAACCCGCCCCTCCAACATATATAAGGAGGGGCAGGGCTCCCCACAAGTGGGACAAGATTAACAAGTTCCACGGGTTGGACAAGTTAGGTTTAGATAATAGCTCTCGAGATAGAGCACTCTAGTAATTGTGATCATCATCATCAATATCAATGAAGCAGGATGTAGGCTTTTACCTCCACCGTGAGGGGCCGAACCTGGGTAAAAAATCGTGTCTCTCGTCCCGCTCAACCCCTCTCAAGCTACCACATAGATGCGTTGGCCTCGCGACTAAGTCCTGACACTAAGGACATCTGCCGTGACAATTCCACGACAGTTGGCGCCCACCGTGGGGCTCGAACCCACGACCACAAGGTTAAGAGCCCACCGTGGACACTAAGGACATCTGCCGTGACAATCCAAGTATTGAATACACTCCGGGCAAGGCGAATGTGATTGCAGATGCTTTGAGTAGAAAGGCTTATTGCAACAGCTTAATTCTCAAGCCCTTCCAACTCGATCTCTGTGAAGCTTTCCGCAAGCTCAACCTCCAAGTTTTTCCTCAAGGTTTTCTTGCCAACCTTCAAGTCACTCCAACTTTGGAAGACCAAATTCATGAGGCACAACTCCTTGATACCATGGTGAAGAAGGTGAAACATGGTATTGCCAAGGTCTTACCCAAATACAAGTGCTGTCGCATTGATGACAAGGACACCTTATTCTTCGAGGACCGGATTATGGTTCCAAAAGGTGATCTAAGGAAGGTCATAATGAACGAAGCGCACAATTCTCTTCTTTCCATTTATCCAGGCAGTTCGAAGATGTACCATGACCTTAAGTAGTCGTATTGGTGGACTCGATGAAGCGAGAGATTGCTCAATTCGTGAATGAATGTGATGTCTATCGATGGGTGAAAGCAGAACATCAACGACCAGCTGGTCTCCTCCAACCTCTTGTTATTCCAGAATGGAAGTTTGATCATATTGACATAGACTTTGTCACTGGCTTTCCCAAGTCCAAGCGTGGGAATGGTGCTATCTTCGTTGTCATTGACAACCTCACAAAAGTGGCTCATTTCCTTCCAATCAAAGAATCTATCACAGCAGCTCAATTGGCAGAGCAATACACTTCCAAATTTGTATCGTTGCACGGAATTCCGCAATTGATCTCTTCAGACCGCGAAAGCATTTTCACTTCCAAGTTCTGGGGCTCCTTCCAGAAGGCCATGGGCACCAACATTTGCTTCAGCACGGCTTTCCATCCTCAAACAAGTGGCCAAGTCGAGAGAGTCAATCAAATCCTCAAAGACATGCTCAGAGATTGTGTCATCTCTTTCGGTATGAAGTGGGAAGATTGCCTCCCATATGTCGAGTTCTCCTACAACAACAATTTCCAAGCAAGTTCGGGCAAGGCCCCATTAGAAATTCTTTATGGTAGAAAGTGCCGTACTCCTCTCAACTAGTCCGAGACTGGTGAACGCCAACTTCTTGGCAATGACTTGATCACAGAAGCTGAAGAAATGTGTAAACTCATCCGTGAAAATCTCAAAGCTACGCAATCGCGCCAAAATAGTTACTATGATAGCAAGTATCGTGACTTGGCTTTTCAGATCTGAGACCATGTCAATCTCCACATCTCTCCAATGAAAGGCACTCGACACTTCGGTATCAAAGGGAAGCTTACCTCAAGATATGTGGGTCCTTTCAAGATCATTGGCAAAAGAGGCGACCTCGCCTATCAACTTGAGCTTCTGTCCAACTTCTCAAATGTGCGCGATGTCTTTCATGTGTCACAGCTTCGCAAGTGCTTCAAGACGCCCGAGCGCACTATCAACTTCGAAGAGATTGACCTCCAACAAGACTTGTCTTATCATGAGCATCCCGTTGCCATTCTTGAAGAAACCGAGCACAAAACTTGCAACAAGTCAATCAAATTCCTGAAAGTTAAGTAGTCTCACCATTCCGACCGAGAAGCTACATGGGAGCGCGAGGATCACCTCCGTTCCAAATATCCGGAGTTCTTTTAGTCATAGATCTCGGGACGAGATCCTCTTGTAGTAGAGGAGAGTTGTAACACCCCAGATGTAAAACTTCCCAGTTAGGAAATATATCCAACTTTGGCATGATCAATTCCCTTTTGGGCTCCTTCATTTTGGGCCATTTTGTTGTTTTATTTCTAGCATTATTGTTGGTTGCCATGTCATCATCATATAGTGCATATTCATCTCATTGCACTACCAAAATTACCTTGTCATATTGCTCTTGTGCCTCCTGTAATTTTACATTCCATCATCATCATGTGTTTCGTGTGAGTTCATACATGTTGTGTTGTTGCATGTTTCATGCACTTAATCTTGCATCGTCACCTCCCACTTCCTTCTCCCTTCCATGTTTTTTAGCAAGCGACATTTTACCCTCCTCCAATAATGTTCAACTTTTTCCTACAAATATTAGACCTTTCCTACATCCTCTATGCCAATTTTCAGCTCGTTTGAATATGTTTTGGTTGGGTTAAAAATTGACTCAAGTTTGAATTTAATTCAAACTTGATTTACTTTTCTTCCTTTAAAAATCCCCAAAGCAATTTAATCAAATGGCCCATAATTCCAGGAGTCCAAGTATATCTCTACTTCATTCATATTCGTCCCCAAACCTCCTGGACATTTCCTTTGGGGACTGTTTATTTATTAAACAGAAAGATAAGTTAGGAAACTTACCTGGGCCGGCCTCCCAGCGCACCAGCGCCTGTAGCCCAACTTGCGCAGCAGCAGCCCATCCAGCCCGCTAGCGATAGGAGCGTCGTCTCCCCTGTACGGCAGCTCATCCAGACGCGCCACGTCGACATCCGGTCGATTTGACAACCGGATAAGCTTCCCTAGACCTATAAAACATGTCCTCGGCGCCCTAGGGTTCCTCCTCGACCGATCCCCCTCCTCTACCTGCCTCACCGCCGCCTAGGTTAGCGCCACATGCCTTGCCTTCACCCTGCCCACCATGACCCGTTCGAGCTCGAGTGTCGGTGTCAAAACCGGCGGATCTCGGGTAGGGGGTCCCGAACTGTGCGTCTAGGCCGGATGGTAACAGGAGGCAAGGGACACGAAGTTTTACCCAGGTTCGGGACCTCTTGATGGAGGTAAAACCCTACGTCCTGCTTCATTAATATTGATGATATGGGTGTTACAAGAGTAGATCTACCACGAGATCAGAGAGGCTAAACTCTAGAAGCTAGCCTATGGTATGATTGTATGTTGTGATTGTTGTCCTACGGATTAAAACCCTCTGGTTTATATAGACACCGGAGAGGGTTAGGGTTACACAAGGTCGGTTACAAAGGAGGAGATATCCATATACGTATTGCCTAGCTTGCCTTCCACGCCAAGTAGAGTCCCACCTGGACACGAGACGAAGTCTTCAATCTTGTATCTTCATAGTCTAACAGTCCGGCTAATGGAGATAGTCCGGCTGTCCGGAGACCCCCTAATCCAGGACTCCCTCAGTAGCCCCTGAACCAGGCTTCAATGTCGACGAGTCCGGCGCGCAGTTGTCTTCGGCATTGCAAGGCGGGTTCCTTCTCCGAATACATTACAGAAGAAGTTGAATACGAGGATAGTGTCCGACCCTACAAAATAAGTCCCATATTTCACCGTAGAGAGAATAATGTTTTTTCGTAGATCTAATTTGCTGGCTTGTTTTGATAGCATGACCTCATGTCATGGCCCGGTGACTATTCGAACTGTTTCTTTTAACGAGCCCCGCACATAACGCGAGGCAGTTTTTCGACACGTCTTGTCAAAGCAGAGATTGTGTCCCCTTATTACGGGATTCTCATCAATACGGGCATGGGTAACCCAACCGCGCCATCAACTACGGCGCTTGGGGGATAAGCGAGTTTTACTAGGCAAGTGGTGACGTTTAATTTTGTCCGCCCATATAAAGGATAAGGATTCACCTTTCTATCCACGCCTTCTTCCTCCTCTGCTCATCCGCTCCTGCATACTCGAGCTCTAGCGCCCAAGTCCTCACTTCCATCTCAACCTTCTCCAACCATGTCCGGAGCGGGAGGTAAGTGGATGGTCTCCTCCGTCACGGAGGGAGACGTCAAGAAACTGAGGAGCCGGATATCTTCACGACGATATCGCGCACCGGTTTCCAGATGAGGGACAGCTCATCCCCACCCCCGAGCCCCATGAGAGGGTGGTATTCCTCACCCATTTCCTCCGCGGACTGGGATTCCCTCTCCATCCCTTCGTCCAGGGGCTCATGTTTTATTACGGCCTGGATTTCTACGATCTGGCCCCGAACTTCATCCTCAACATCTCGGCGTTCATCCTCGTGTGCGAGGCCTTCCTCCGCATCAAGCCCCACTTCGGCTTATGGCTGAAGACCTTCAATGTCAAGCCAAAGGTAGTGAGCGGCCGCCAGGCGGAGTGCGGAGGCGCCACGGTGGGCAAGATGCCCAACATCACATGGCTCGAGGGCACCTTCGTGGACACCATAAAGGGGTAGCAATTGGGGTGGTTCTATATCACCGAGCCGCGCGACCCCGTATGGGTAGCGGCCCCCGAATTCCGATCCGGCATCCCCATGCGGCTCACCTCCTGGAAAGAGAAGGGCATGTCCTGGGGTAGTTCAAAAGAACTAACCGGACTTCAGTCATGTATCTAGAACATGGTGGATAAGAAGCTCAAGCTTGTCAACATAGTCCAGGTTATGCTCGTCCACCGGATACTCCCGTGCCAACAACGGGAGTTTACCTTGTGGGAGTTCAACCCGGCGCAACACCGAACTCTGAACAGGCTCTTCGACACGACTCATGAAGACGCCTGGAGGGTGCTGTTCAACGGCGCCGCGGTCCCTCCCCCCATTACTGAGGATCGCGGATTCAGCGCGAAGCGCCACGCCAGTGCGGTAAGTTGTTTTACCTTTCAAGGATACTTGTTTTCTATATATATTGATTCTATGCGGGATCTAAACTCCCGTGCCGTTAACAGGACTGGCAGAAGATGGCCGGATAAATCGACTGTCCGGCTCCCTTGCCCGAAGGCCCTGCAGACGCCCTTCTGGCGAAGATGTTGACTCCGGCCCCTTATAAGGTGCCGGAGAAGACCAAGAAGGCCAAGGGAGCTCGAAAGAGTTCCCGACGCCAGGCGTCGTCGGACTCACCGTCCGATGAGTCTGCGGCGCACTCTTCCCCCGAAGATGAGGAAGAGGAAGAAGAGGCTCCCCCACCGACTGGGGGAGACAAGAAAAGGAAGGCCGCCCCAACTGGGGAGGCCGGAGGGTCCAAGAAGGGAAGGACGCTCCTTCCGGACAGCTCCACCGCCGCCGACGAAAGTGAAGACGAGTGGTTGCCCAGGGCCAAGCCCCAGGGGAGATCGTAAGTATTCGGATACCAAAGTAACCCATAGGATTCCTTTGTCGCATTGCTTTCCCTAATGCCAAACTCAATTGTGCAGGCCGCCCCAAGCCAATATCGAGGTATCCTCGGACGGCTCCCTGGGCGCGTCGGACATGGATAGCGATCCAGTCCCGACTGCCACCTCCCCTCATCCAGCCGACGACACCGAGGTGCTGTCTCAAGAGGCACCGGATAGAGGGGGGACAGTCCCGGAGGCGCCTCAAGACGACCTTCCGGACTCCGGGAGCCGAGGGGACGGGGTCCCCGAGAGCTCCGAGTTCGGCCCTCAGCTGAACACCGCGCCGGACCCTCCAACGGCTCCGAGCTCCGGTAGGCGGTCCCCTTCTAAGGAGGGTGAGACGCCTGTGCCGGTGACCTCTGTCCATCCAGAGGCTCCGGACACTATGTTGGAAGCGCTTCACAGCGCTTCCATCGAGGAGGAGCACCGCACTATCATGAGTGCGGTGATCCAGAAGGTTCAATCCGCCAAGAGCGGATTGACTGAAGCCTGTACTAGCCTTCTAACAGGCTTCGAGGTGAGTGTTTTAAAATGTAGTAGAAATATTACCGCATAGACAGTAGCCACTGATTCTTTGTTCGGTGTTCCCAAAGAAAAGCCGAACAGAGGATCAAATAATATCGCAGGAGTCTAATATAAGTATGTTGATATGCATATGCAGGCTTCGCTGCTGGCGTCCGCCGCACTAACTGCGGAGGTCGCCGTACTGAAGGAGGCCCTCGAGGGGTCCCAGAAAGAGCTCGGCCTTGCTAAGAGGCAGCTCTAGGAGAACAAGGGTAAGTAATACCCCGTCTATAGATATATGTATATAAAAAAGGACGTGATTGCAAAATGACAGGATCATTGTATGTTTTGCCAGGGGCCACAACCGAGGTGGCGACCCTGAAGCAGGCGCTGACCAAGGCCAAAGATACAACGGCCAAGGAGCGCACCGAGCGAGAGAGGCACGAGGCTCGGGTGGGCGAGGTGCAGCAAGAGCTCCAGGCTCTCGTGACGAAGCACGAGGCGTTGGAGCTAGACTGGAAGACGCGAGAGTCTGAGCTTGCCGCGGCCCGTGAGAGCGCGAAGAGTGCCAAGGCCGAAGCCCAAAAGGCCCTCCAAGAGATCAACGCGATGAAGAAGATAGCGGCGGGTAAGGCTTTCTATATGCAAAGCAAGCATGTAAACGTAATTTACCGATTACTTACCCGAATCCAGAGCTCTTCAGGAGCATTCGCAGATTTGCCCCACAGTGTGTCCGATGCCGCACAATTTTACCAGGCCGAGGATGGAAGCTCGACAGAGAAGCTGTTTTGGTCTCAGTATGCTGAGGCCGAACATTCGGTGCCGATGAGTGACCAGCTGAAGCAGATGGCCGAGCTACATAAGGCGGCCGATCAAGCCATGAAGGGCTTCATAGTCCGGTTGTGGTCTGGCGATGCCCTTCCGAACAGCTTCTTTGGCCTGGTGAGGCGGCTTGTGGATTCCTGCCCACGGCTGGAGGTCGTCAAGCGATCCGTCTGCATTGAAGGTGCACGTCGGGCCTTCGCCCGTGTAAAAACGCAGTGGGTCAAGCTAGACGTCGTGAAGCTAATCAAGGAGGGACCGCCGGAGGGCAAGGAGCACCGCCACCCCGAGATGTACTACGAGGGTGTTCTGCCGGGCGCCCGTCTTATCGCGGATGAGTGTTCACAAAATGTAATATTTGAATGTGTCCTGTATGTATGAGAACTTGTATCGTATTCGCTATGCAACGCTTGTGTGAATTTAAAATATTACCTTCTGTTTGGCTGTTTATCCAATCTGAGAGATGGCTAGTCCTCGGCTTCTGCCCCCATGCCGCTAGTGCTAGGGTGTTCAGGATAAACCTGAGCACTCTTGTTCCCATATTTGGGTCCTTCAAGGGAGGTGCTCAGCACAACGAACAAGGCAACCGGACTAATATTGCTTTATCACTCTCACTTAGCCATAGAATTCTATAATTTTAAATTTCGGCGAAGCCCCTGGTGTTCGGAAGGCCGAATTCGGGGCGCGATACACGCCTGTAAGCCGGACGGAGTCGGCCCCTCGCCCTAAGCGGCATAAGTCTTTAGGGACTCGAAAAACCTCGCCGAACAGCAACCAGTCTCTCGCCTTATCATGACAGTCAGTTTTAGCTTTCTCTACTGAGGTGCTCGGCCCGGCAGAACCGGGGCACAATCGCAGTAGTTCTCCTAGCGCTACCTTAGCCGATGGAGCGGAACGTAAGGTACCAAAACATAGGAGCCAGGCAAACCCAACATTTGACCAAAGACATGATTTGGAGGTGATGCATATAATGCTATAAGTTTGGGGTGCCGCACTTGTGAAAGTGTTCGGACTTTTCACACCATATTGTGGGTACGTAAGCCCCTGGTGCATTGGTCATACCAGAGTGTACGGTCGCTAGGCGTCATTAATGAACACATAGATATGTATACATTTAACAAAAATGCGATAATAGTCGTAATGTCATGCATTGTATATTAAAAAATTGCATTAAAGCAGAGTGATACAGATAGTGTAATGAGAAAAAGAGTAGGACTATGTCCCTTCCAAGGGCGAGCTGAGGAATTATATGAAATCTGTAATCCACCTGGGAATTCCGTAGTCATCGGCCTCCTTGGTTGTTGTATCATGTGTTCGGCAATAGAGCTGCCGGACAGTGTTTCCAGAGATTGAAGTCCTGAAAGAAAAAGAAAAATAACCAGACAGGAAGCCCCTGGTGCGGTTTAGGCCGCATTTTGGGGCGTGCCGTAGTTGTGCCTCCCCCTCCCCATCTGTGCCCATGGTATTTTTAATGCGTAATTATGTACGCGCGGCACGAACAACGTCGTTGGGCTGGGATTGGGGTGGCCGTCGTATTGCTACGCGAGCTCAGATCACGCTAGGCGGTCTATTTGCCGATTGCCCCGAGCGCGCTTGAAGGTGTCCGGGCTTTGAAACGCCGAACTGGTAGATTGCCTTGAGAGGCTGCTTTGCGCTTCTGCTGCGAGGGCCGCGGTGTGCTCCTCTGTTCGGAGAGAGCGCTCTGTGTTTCCATTGACTGTAATAACTCCGCGAGGTCCTAGCATCTTGATCTTGAGGTATGCATAATGTGGTACCGCCTTGAATCTAGCGAATGCGGTTCGTCCGAGCAGCGCGTGATAACCACTGCGGAACGGGACTATATCGAAGATTAACTCTTCGCTTCGGATGTTATCCGAGGATTCGAAGACCACTTCCAGTGTAATTGAGCCTGTCCAGTGGGCCTCTACGCCTGGAATGACGCCTTTAAAGGTCGTCTTTGTGGGTTTGATCCTTGAGGGGTCTATACCCATTTTGCACACTGTGTCCTGATAAAGCAAGTTCAGGCTACTGCCACCGTCCATGAGGACTCGAGTGAGGTGAAATCCGTCGATGATTGGGTCTAGGACCAGTGCGGCGAATCCGCCGTGACGGATACTGGTGGGGTGGTCCCTGCGATCAAAGGTGATCGGACAGGAGGACCAAGGGTTGAACTTTGGGGCGACTGGCTCCAATGCATATACGTCCCTGAGCGCACGCTTCCGCTCCCTCTTGGGGATGTGGGTTGCGTATATCATGTTCACCGTCCGCACTTGTGGGGGAACCTCTTCTGTCCTCCAGTGTGCGGCTACTGGGGTTCTTCCTCGTCATCTCTATGCGGCCCCTTGTCCTTGTTTTCGGCAGTTAACTTGCCGGCCTGCTTGAACACCCAACAATCCCTATTGGTGTGATTGGCTGGCTTGTCTGGGGTGCCGTGTATTTGACACGAGCGATCGAGTATACAGTCCAAACTGGACGGACCCGGCGTACTTTGTTTGAATGGCTTTTTCCGCTGACCGGGTTTAGAGACTTTGAATCTGGCATTGACTGCCGTATCCTCAGTACTTTCGCCGTTAATGCAGCGCTTATGCTTGTTGTGACGTGACCTGCTGGTGTCGTCCTTGGTATCTGAGGTACCATGGTTCTTTGATATGTTGTTACTGCGAGCCAACCAGTTGTCCTCTCCCGCACAAAAGCGGGTCATGAGCGTCATGAGGGCTGCCATAGATTTCGGCTTTTCATGACCAAGGTGTCGGGCTAGCCACTCATCTCGGATGTTGTGCTTGAAAGCCGCTAAGGCCTCCGCATCCAGACAGTCGATGATTTGGTTTTTCTTTGTAAGGAACCGAGTCCAGAATTGCCTGGCCGACTCTTCTGGCTGCTGAATTATGTGGCTCAAGTCATCGGTGTCTGGTGGTCGCACATAAGTGCCATGAAAGTTGTCGAGGAATGCGGCTTCCAGATCTTCCCAGCAGCTAATGGAGTCCGTTGGCAAGCTATTAAGCCAATGTCGTGCTGGTCCTTTGAGTTTTAGTGGGAGGTACTTGATGGCATGTAAGTCATCACCGCGGGCCATGTGGATGTGGAGGAGGAAGTCCTCAATCCATACCGCGGGATCTGTTGTGCCGTCGTATGATTCAATGTTTACAGGTTTGAAACCTTCTGGGAATTGATGTTCCATTACTTCGTCTGTGAAGCATAAGGGGTGTGCGGCGCCTCTATATTGGGCTATATCGCGACGTAGCTCGTATGGGTCCTGCCCGCTGTGTTCGGCCCGACCGGATTTGCTTTTACTGTATCCGGCGTGACGTTTACCGTCTCGTAGAGTGGTGCGCCCTCGTGATCCGTAGATCGATCTTGAATGCTTTGCTTTGTCCTCCAATATGTCTCGCAGGTCTGGCGTATCTCCCCATGCCTTTTTATTTGGATGGCGTTGGGGCGGAGGCTGAGCTTTCGGCAGGAATGCCTCTCTATCGCGGCCACGAGGTGGCCGATCAGCCGTATCATACGCTTCTTCCTCCAGTCGGGGTAGTAACCTGCGTCTTGGGTAACTCTTGGAGGGACGCTCGAGTTGATATTCCTCGGCTGCGAGGACTTCAGTCCATTTGTCAGCTGATCTTGATCAGCTTGAAGCTGCTGCTGCTTTTTCTTCAGGCTATTTGCCGTGGCCATAAGCCTGCGCTTGAAGCGCTCTTGTTCAACGGGATCCTCTGGTACGGCAAATTCATTGTCGCCGAGGCTTGCCTCGTCTTCGGAGGGGGCATGTAATTGTATTCCTCCTCCTCTCCGCCAGCCTCTCTCTCAGGAGAGCTGGCTCCTTCATCCTCCTGATCTAACTCTTGCTGGAGGGGATTTTTGTTGTCTTCGGCGCTATCCGGAGTGTTATTATCTCCTGTGCCGGTATCACCACTTTTGCTTTGGCGGGACTTAGAGCGGCGTCGCTGACGTCGGCGCTTGGGTTGCTTCTTGGAGGGGTCATCCCCCGCTATCTCGTTGACGTTGCCTTCATTGGGTGTATCCACCATGTATATGTCATACGACGAGGTGGCCTTCTAGTGCCCTATAGGTGCTGGCTCATGTTCGTCTCCTACATCGTCGTCCATACCGTCGATGTCTTCGGAGTCGAAGTCGAGCATGTCGGTTAAATCATCGATAGTGGCTACAAAGTGGGTGGTGGGTGGGCGTCGAATTTCTTCGTCGTCTGTATCCCAGTCCTGTTGGCCATGATCTGGCCAGGGCTCTCCTGACAAAGAGAGAGACTTTAGTGAATTCAGAATGTCGCCGAAGGGCGAGTGCTGAAAGATATCCGCAGCGGTGAATTCCATGATCGGCGCCCAGTCGGATTCGATTGGCAGGGGCGCGGATGGTTCGGGGTCTGGAGGAGAGTCCGGCACCTTGGAGTCACGAGCTGCACAGAGGATTATGCTGGTGTTCGGCTCGATCGCCGTTGAGACTGCAGCCCCTGAGGTGGTGTCTAGCCACCCGTCCTCGATTAGCGCAGCTGGCTCCGAGCTAAGGGTCAGAGCTGATGCGGGGGCCTCTGGGGTACCGTCCGATGGCAGAGCTAGGTCATACCTATCGCGACAGTGCGGCGTGCCCGGCTGTGGCTCGAATCCGTTGGAGATCAAGTCCCCATGGATGTTGGCCGTGTAATTCAAACTTCCAAAGCTGACCTGATGGCCAGGGGCGTAGCTTTCAATCTGCTCCAGATGGCCAAGCGAATTGGCCCGCAGTGCAAAGCCGCCGAATACGAAGATCTGTCCGGGGAGAAAAGTCTCACCCTGGACCGCATCGCTATCGATGATAGTAGGAGCCATCAAGCCTAATAGTGACGACACAGAGGAACTCTCAATGAAAGCACCAATGTCGGTGTCAAAACCGGTGGATCTCGGGTAGGGGGTCCCGAACTGTGCGTCTAGGCCGGATGGTAACAGAATGCAAGGGACACGAAGTTTTACCCAGGTTCGGGCCCTCTTGATGGAGGTAAAACCCTACGTCCTGCTTGATTAATATTGATGATATGGGTGTTACAAGAGTAGATCTACCACGAGATCAGAGAGGCTAAACCCTAGAAGCTAGCCTATGGTATGATTGTATGTTGTGATTGTTGTCCTACGGACTAAAACCCTCCGGTTTATATAGACACCAGAGAGGGTTAGGGTTACACAAGGTCGGTTACAAAGGAGGAGATATCCATATACGTATTTCCTAGCTTGCCTTCCACGCCAAGTAGAGTCCCACCCGGACATGAGACGAAGTCTTCAATCTTGTATCTTCATAGTCTAACAGTCCGGCTAATGGAGATAGTCCGGCTGTCCGAAGACCCCCTAATCCAAGACTCCCTCATCGAGCTTCAGCTCGAGACAGTCACTCGTCGTGCCTCCCACCACTTCAGACGCCGCGGAGAAGACCTTCAAGTTCCCCTATGTCTCCTACTTCCATGCACACACCTCTACAGCCTCTGGATCGACTACCCCGACCCATCTTCTTCCTCTTCTTCCCGGACCCGAATTCCAGCAAGTTCAGCTCTTCCTCGCGTCGTTTCCGTTGCGTTTCTAGCCACTTCTTCATGTCCTAGGTGAGCTAGGTAACACCCTCTTTGTTCCAGATCTTTCTTGTCGCTGAACGATCCCCGTAGGAGTCGCTAGGGTCGTGCCTTCATTGAGTTCTCGGTGCTTCGGCAAAGTCTGCATTTTGTTGTTGTTGTGTAGTTGTTGTACTTGCTGCAGCGTGCCCGCGCATTCTCCGGCTCTGAATCCCCTCGTTGCTCGCTCACACACGCACGCACGCCCTGCAGTCCAGTAGCTCGTGCAGCATAGCTGTAGCCCCGCCTCACCATGTTCATCGCCATGGCCGCAAGCTCGGCGAGCTCCTGCACACACACACACACCCACACGTGCGCACATGCAAGCCTGTGTCCTTGCTGCACCCCTCCTAATCCTGCATCCCTGCCGACACCCCACATCACCGGATGTGGTAGCCTCGCTCGTCGGTGTCGTCACAAGTTTCCCCGGTGCAAGGTAGAAGAAACCCCGTCCTCCCTAGAGCTAGATCAATAGGAGTTGTGCCCCTTCCTGTCAGCAACAGCAGCAGCAGCGCAGTGGATCGGGCCATGAGGTTCTACCGGGGGACCCGGGTTCGATTCCCGTTGGTCGCATTATTCTCCCCACCATTTTTCCCTTGCACTCTCTCTCTAACCACGGGGCCCCACCTGCCATAGACACAACCCCCTCCTTGTTTTTTTTCTTTTATTAATTTTTGTCCTAGGTAATATTCCATTTCTGGAATAGGAATCTTTCCATTTCAGGCAAGTCCATTTCTGGATGTTTCCGAATATGGCAATGGCCATATCTGTTTAATGCCATTTTAGGCAGGGTTTATCTTAGGGCTTTTGTGAAGATTTTTCTATGGGAATCCCAACATATTATATATGTTTTTGGGGTAGAAAATTCCCACCAATCTAGTGGTGGGATTAGTTTTTGCATTTGAGCAAGTTCATGACCATGTCATTTTACATCATGTTACTATTTTGGCATTTTTGTGTGATTTAATTCAAGCATGCTATGAGGTTGTTTTGCACATGGATAGCTTCATTGTCATGTCTACTTAATTCTAGATTTTATTCCATGCCATAAAGTGCACTGTGATGAGTGCCACAAGCCTGCAAAGTTGCTATCATGAATCTGTTTATGTCATGCCATGATTTCCTCTAAGTCTGAAATCTGTTCATATCATTTGCCATGTTTGCATTGATTCTACCATCTTTTCTATGGGTCTTTGAGACAAGTTCATTAAGGGAGTTTTATTAAGTGCACTTAGTACTATCATGCCATGATCTTGTGTAATGTAATATGTTCCTATAGCATATAGTTTTCTATGCATAAACTTTGCTACCTGATGTTGTTTCTGTCGTGATACATGAATTTCTGCTAAGTCTGTTAAACTATTAACTTTTGCATTTTTGCCATGTTGTTTTAGACTTGTTTTAGGGGTTTCTAGTAGTAGCTCAGTGTTCATGATTTGTAGAGCCTCACATGTACTTCACTGCCATGCTTTGTGTTTTCATGTTTGGGTGTTGTGGTATATTTAAACCTTGCATCTAAGTGGCCATGTTATTGTTTTAAGTAGATTGCATCATATCTTGTTTTGCTTGTTACTTGCAAACCATGCATCCGTTTCCGGTGATCTTCATATCGATTTCGTTCGAAATCTCCCAACCTATCCAGTGGCATGCTTGGTTTGCCAAGTTGATGACATGATCATCTTTCCCCTTCCGGAGTACCCATATGCATTGCACATCATACCTTGCATTCCATGCCATGTCTTGCATCATGTTGCTTGTGCATTGCACCATGATTGATTGTTGTTCCCTTGCTTGTGTTCTTGCTTTGGGTAGAGCCGGGAGATGAGTTCGTGAACAAGGAACTTGTCGAGTATGTTTACGAGGAGCAAGCTTTCGACAACCCTAAAAACTTTGCAGGCAAGATGATGATTACCCCCGATATCACTTCTATCTTTGTTTGCTAGTTGTGCGCTCTATTGCTATGTCGCGCTACCTACCACTTGTTTGTCAAGCCGCCCTTATTGCCATGTCAAATCTCTATCCCACCTACCTAGCAAACCATTGTTTGGCTATGTTACCGCTTTTGCTCAGCCCCTCTTATAGCATTGCTAGTTGCAGGTGCAGTGCAGGTTGTTCCATGTTGGAACATGGATATGTTGGGATATCACAATATCTCTTATTTAATTAATGCATCTATATACTTGGTAAAGGGTGGAAGGCTTGGCCTTTTGCTTGGTGTTTTGTTCCACTCTTTCCGCCTTAGTTTCCGTCATACCGGTGTTATGTTCCTTGAATTTTGCGTTCCTAACACGATCAGGGTGTTATGGGGCCCCCTTGTCTCTTCGCCTAAAGTAAAGCTTTCCCAAGGAGATCCAACATTGGTTTTACCATTTGCCTAATAACAACTAAAATTTTGCATAGGGAGTAATTAACCCATGGACTCTTAATCAACCCCGGGGCCAGTGCTCGACATGAGTGTTGGTCCACCTACCTAGCAGTCGGCGGTGCCGCTCTTTGGCTACCGTCCACTTCGTATAGACGGATGAGTCCGTAGATAGAGAGCGCGCGGCTCTGGACACGGATCTGACTCACCGGGAGATCTCCTTGGGATAGTTTTCCTTTCTTCGAAGAGCTTGTGCACGGGATTCCGAGAATACTCGGGGTGTCCCGCGATGGAGGATTGTCTCCACGGATCGTGAGCTTGTCATGGGATAAGTTGGGACACCCCTGCAGGGTTTAAACTTTCGAGAGCCGTGCCCATGGCTATGTGGTAGATGGGAATTTGTTAATATCCGGTTGTAGAGAACTTGACACTTGACTTGATTAAAATACACCAACCGCGTGTGTAACCGTGATGGTCTCTTTTTGACGAGATTTGGGAAGAGAACACGGTGGGGTTATGTTTGAACATAAGTAGTTCAGGATCACTTCTTAATCACTTCCAGCAACGTGTCTGTTGTGTAGTTTCGCATCTTACTCTTGTACTCGTATGTTAGCCACCATATTTTCTTAGTGCTTGCTGCAACTCCACCTTATAACCACATCCTACCCTTAAACTTAAATAGTCTTGATATCACGGGTTTTGAGATTGCTAAGTCCTTGTGACTCACAGATACTACAACCATAGTTGCGGGTACTGATGATACCAATGCAGGTGATGCCACCGAGCTCAAGTGGGAATTCGACGAAGACCTTGGTCATTACTATGTTTCCTTTCCGGATGATCAGTAGTGGTGCCCAGTAGGGACGATCGGGGTTTAGCATGTGGGGTTGTCTTCTTTTCATTTGGATCCATTCGTAGTCGGACCTTGTGTGTACTCTGATTGATGTACGAGTAATTTGATCATTGTGTCACGTGGCGATTGTAAGCCAACTATTTACTTTCTTGTTCATTTATGTGGGATTGTGTGAAGCTGACCCTTCTTGGGATCACACCAAAATGCGGTTATGCCTCTAAGTCGTGCCTCGACACATGGGAGATATAGCCGCATCTTGGGTGTTACAAGTTGGTAATCAGAGCCATCCCAACTTAGGAGCCTCCTACTTGATCGAACCGCTGACGTTGTTGAGTCTAGAACAAAACTATTTTGAGTCTTAGGAATATATATATATCGGAGAGTAGCATTCTTTTTACTCCTCAACCCCCTTCGTCGCTCTGGCAAGGACTCCAGACGTAGATGTTTTGACTTTCCTCTCCTCATTTTCACTATAAAAAATTAGGATCGCGCGGGTATCTTGGGATCGTTCCAATATTCTTGTGACGAGAACATTGTTCTTGGTGCCTCCTGACATTTAGGGGTTGTGGCAGTCCTGGGGAGTTGAGTTCCGAGGTGTTGTCGTCACAATTTTATCGTTGCAGTTCTGGAATACCTGAGCTCGCCGACATCGAAAATCTCTTTTCTGCAGTTAGTGGTGAGATAACCTCGACACCACCCAGTACTGGGGAGGGAGTTCGGGAGTATTGCCACAGCTAGTATAACGGATGCTTTTCAAAGGTCGAGGTACGCTATTTCTAGAGTTTTCTTGGTTATGTGTTGACGGATGGATACAGTTGGAGCGTAGGTATTGTTAGTTGTGTGATATATATTGTGCCTCCCTGTATCCCAACACCAGATTGCATAACCAGAAAGTTTTGGGAGTTAATAGGTGGGAATTCGAGTAGCTCTTAGTTATTCTTTCGGCTGATATTTGGTATGGGATTGGGTGATCCTTACCATTTTTTTGTTCTAGTCGTACCTTGTTGTTTCATTCATCAACCTTTGTCTAAGTGGCTTCTCACCTTAATGGTCATGTAATGTTAACTTTGAAATTCATTTGTTCAATCTCTATTCGAATGTGTTTTGAGAAGACTATATGTTGCGCATATCTATCTGTTGATTCATCTTGTCTATCATGGTTCTAACGGTTGTCACCCTCTTTGGGATGGCTCCCCCAATGCGTTTTAATCCGCAACGTAACGATGGAGATCAGTCGAACCCTCTGCCTCCTCCTCCGCCTCCGGAGGCATGGCAAGCTATCATGGCAGCCACCAACGCCAATACCCAGATGCTTTTGCAACTCTTGCAAGAGCGCAACCAAGGTCAAGGCAACCAAGGGAATCAACACTACAAAAAAGACACTTTCGTGATGATACATGTTTGTCACAGTAGGTCACGTTTTCTGTCATGCATGTACATCCATGATGATTTTATGAAAGAATCAAGATAGTCATACCTGTGTTGTCGTACAAGTGTTCCATGACATTACCAAAATTATCATCACAGAAGTGTTCACTTCCATGACGATAAATGTTGCGTCATGGAAGTGCTTTCGTCAAGGGTGACCGACACGTGGCATCCACCATAACAGGTCGCCGTTAAGCTATCAGGTCCAGTTTTGGATCCGATAACCCGCTAACGGCCATGACCAATGACGATTTTCCACGTGTAAAATTCTCATTGGCCGACGGAACCACGTGTCAGCTCCGCGTTGGCAAATGTGTCACTCATCCAATGGGCGAGATGCGCCTATGATATGTTGACACGTGGACCGGCCCAAAATTTACCCATAAAGATTAGATGGGCCGGCCCAACTAAAGGCCCACAGGATTTTGCGTACCATAATGGGCAGGCCCAGCTAAAGGCCCATGAGATTTCACCGACAATAATGGGTTGGCCCAGCTAAAGGCCCATGAGATTTCGCCGACCATAATGAGCCAGCCCAACTAAAGGCCCACAAGATTTTGAGGACACTAATGGGTCGGCCCGTTAATAGGCTACCATGGTTTGGGCCAAATGCAGACCCATATTTGATCCGGTCCATTAACAGTGTACCATGTTTCGGGCCCAATAAGGGCCCATATGAGATCCATCCCATTAAAAGCCTACCATGTTCTCGGCCAAATTATGACCCAGATCAGATCCGGCCCTTTAAGAGGCTTTGGGCTAAATTATGGCCCATATCAGATTCGGCCCGTCAACTAGACGCTATGCTTTTGGACCCACTTGCTAAAGGCCCATTTAGTAATTCAGCCTGATATTAGTTTCGGCCTGTTAAAGGCATGTTTAACATTTCGGCCCTATATTTATTTCGGCCTGTTAAAAGCCCATCATGTAGTTGGGCCTAACTAGGCCCCGGTTTGCATCCGGCCTGCTCACAGCCGATAATCTGATTGGGCCAAACAAGGACCGAGACAATTTTGGCATGTTAATGGCCCGTGATGTGATTGGCACAATCATGGGCCGTGGTCTATTTCGTCCTGCTGCCGGCCCGTGAGCTGTTTGGCACGTTTTAGGCCGAACCTACCTTTCAGCCTCCTAAAATCCCATTGAGTTTTCTTGCGAAAATAGGGCCGGCGGTTTACTCGGCCTATTAGAGGCCCAAATCTACTAGTGGGCCAGTTTACATTTAGGCCTGTTAACGGACCGATTATGTAGTGATTTGCATGACGGCCCGATTATATGTACTGTAATTTTATGATTTGGCAGGTTTACTGCGGAGACATGATATATATACAGTAAAATAACTGCAGCATCATTAATAAGAATAAACCTAGACTATACAATAAAGAAACTGCATCATATTACATCCATTGGGCATCAAAGTTTGCCACTATGATAATAAAGCACAAGCAGACAACAGATTACATACACTGGGCATCAAAGATCGCCACCAGTGCAAATAAACATGCCAACAAAATATACAAAACTGAAAGCACTTCAATAGAGTTCAAGAAAGGTTAGCCCTGATCAAGAGCTGCAGCGCAAGCAGCTGAGCAAGCTGATGAGACTGTGCTTGTTTGACACTTATATCCTCCCAACTCTGAAAGATAAACAAGCAGAAAGATGATGGGTTTTGCGCATATAAGTATCAGTGCTGACAATTCATCACATTTCTTACTGACGAATAAAGTGACACAGTTTAAAATAGCATTAACACAATATGGTATTGTTTAGGTTAAGACATGGCAGGAAATGACATTGTGAAGGAGTTGGCAGCTTCACGACACCATTGGATTACAGATCAAGAACTCATAAGTATCAATGGTTAGTGTGCTGTCAATTTATCCCATTTCAGATTGACAAATAAAGAAACGGTTTAAATAATAGTAGAATGATATGACATTGTTCATAGTTAAGACATCGCAAAATATGACATTGTGTTGTAGTGGGTAGGTTCACCACGCCACTGAATTACGGATCAAGAACAGAAGCATACATGCAGTGCAAAAGAAGATCACTTGCTCTGTATAGTTTAATTTACATGGTATGAAGAAGGAACTTGCTTGTACAACTGAAAACTTAAATTGAGAAGGACAAACTTTTGTTTATGAACTACATAATAAACTTTAAACATGCAATTTGATGCAAACACAAAAAATAAACAATTGTTGCAGTCATGCCTAACCAAATATACACAACAAAGTTTGAAGGCTTGAGAAGGACAAACTTACATTATTGGTGAAGACAGGCTCTATAAAGCCCTTGTCCATGCTGATGGGGGGGGCAATTCAAGAAGTTTTCCACAGAATATTCTTCATAAGCATTGCCTTTATTCTACATTTTGTTAAGAGTAAATATATATGTGATAATATAAGAAAAAATGGAGAATATTTAAGATAAGATGAAGAGTGATGCTACATAACCAAGTAGGTATAAATGTAAGTACAGCGATACAGGCAAAAGGTACAGCCAAGAGTAATGTAGAGCTAAACTTCTGGACCATTGGTGTTATCCAACCTTATGGTAAGAGTAAATATAGATCTCATGCGTAGAAAATGGAGGGCAAAGAAAAATAAGCTGCAGAGTGATGGTGCATGAACAACTACCTGTCAATATAAGTACACTGATAAAGGACAGCAGGTACTTACAAGAACAATGCAGAGCTAAAAAAATTCATTGGCATTGGATATATTCTACACTAATGTAACCATTCATACAGATCGGATAATTTGGAGCGAACAATTGATAAGCAAGCTATCATGCATACTGCTGTCACATAATGAACCAGGTATGAATGCAAGTACAGTGATACAGGGCAACAGGTACTAACAAGAGCAAAGCAATGGGCAACATATTTGCGATATCCTGTCGTTCTTTTCAAACCGGAATTCTTCTTCGAGCTGATTTCCTGCAAAGAAGATCTGTAAGGCACATGCGAAAAAGTAGAAGTTCAAATTTTCATGTGATATCATAGACAGTACCTCATCCTGGGAACGAGACTAGTGCATAACAAGGTTTTTCCATTCAATGTCTTCTAAATTTAGCACAGGAGACTTCACCGGAAATTAGTTTATAGACTTGCCATCAAAGTGTGATTTCCTTAGGGAACACCGATATTGCTGCAATGCTTCCTTGAAAAGCACAAGAAAGCTTTGCTCATCATGACTATCCAGATTGACCCTCGCCTACTAACAACAATCTAATGTAAATCATTGATGTGTTCAATCAGCAGAAAACAGGAAAATAATCACCATGAATAATAGCACTTACATGTAAGTGGGACAGGAAGATGTGAAAATGGTGTTTGTCTTCACTATAATCTTCCCATGATAGGAATATATGCATGTGGTCCCTAACAACATTGAAAGCATTATCTTTAAAACTAGGAATAACTGGAATGGGGTTCCAATCTGCAGGAATTGGTCATCTCTGTAGTTGGGATAGCTCTTCGACCGGTGGACTTGCTGTACTTTTTTCTGGAGTGGGATTTTTCTATGGTACGGATGGTGCTATGGCAACTGAAATCGGCATACCTTTTGCTGGATTGTCGGTCCTGTGTGGTGGGGCTAGTGGTGTGGCCAGTGAAGTATGGGTACAGTCTGCTGGAGTAGGTCCTACGTTCTGTGTCACTGGTTATACAGCCAATATAAGTGGGGTGTTGTCTGATTTCTCCGGCACCACCACGTTTTTCAAGGACTTTGCTGGTGCTCCTTCAGCTTCGGCAATCACTCTCTTCCTTTTTGATGTCTGATGCACAAGAACAGCATTTGAGTGGAAAAACATGGTATGATGACAGATGGAATATGTATTGATAATGGATGGGCATGGCATCTTTACATGTATGATGAGTAAACTAAGCAGATGGCGGTGAAACAAAGTAGAAGAAATGCAAGACAACATATGCAAGACACGCGCAATCAATAAAACCTTGCCAAATTAGAACAAGCACCTTGATGGGTGAACAGGACAGGTCATCTTCCTTTGACTCCTCGAGGTTAGAATAGTCATTATGATCATATTCTGAACAAGAATCTACAGGTGGGGAGCATATGAGTCTCATTGCATCTGGAATGGCACTCAATGCCCTGGTGCCAATTTTGTAAGTCGTTGCATTGTTCCACAATATTCTTCTGATCCGCAGATTCTAATATTCACTGTAATTACGTATAATATCTAAGACCATGAAAACATAAATAATAGTGAGATTATCTTTGTAATGCAGAGGATAGTCTAATATAGGGGCGCCCCTATAAACCCTTGTGTGCTATCACTGGATTCTGATGAGAGAGCTCATATGTGTTGTAATATGGTGTGTGCATTAATATAATCTGGCACAAGTACACAAAAAATAGGTTCCAGAAGTAAGTATAGTTGGCAGATGATAGGTTCATAATATACTGTGTAGAGAGTTTATTGCCAAACCATGATAACAAGAGCACACTGCAACTAGGAAGATCATAGTGTACATAAAAGGCGTACACCATAACCACGATATATAAATCGGGAAAGTGGAACTGGCTGGAAAATACGGTGTTGTATTGCCGCTACTAATTGAAAGCCTATCGATCACGTACAGGCCAGCTCTATCAGCTGTTGACTGCAGATGTCAATGCGCCCATTCCGGACAAGGAACACACTGTACGTACTAAATACAGAATAACATAAGAGGAACATGTTAAAGAACAGAAGAGGAAGCATATTCTTGAGGTTTCGCTTCATTGCATACAATGTTGGTTGCCCACTCATGATGAATCACAGCACCCAAAGAAATTTAATTCCATGTTGTCTCTCTATATGTGGCCACATGCATTTGGAAAATCAAGTGGGAGTATTACCTGACCAATTAAATGTGTGTCTATTAACTAATATCAGTATCATATCACAATTCGTATTTGAAGAAGTAAGCTTTGGACTTATGATTGGTGTGTTGTTTAGCTTCAAGAGTGGACTGCTGCCAGTGCTGACAGATAGCAGCTACACAGATCATAGTGTAGATATAACGGGAAAACCGTAAGCATCAGGAGTAAAATCAGCAAAGTGGAACTTGCTGGAATATATGTGCTAGTATTGCCGGTACAGCTAGACAGGCTTCGGATACCAGCTCTCTTCAACTGAAGGTGCGGTACTGTTAATATCAATGTAACTCTCAAAAGCGACACAACTCCTCGCATTTCCTTGCTAATCTTATAGGATTCAAGTGGGCAGGCCACTACAAATCATATTCCTATGTTTACAAAATCCTACGAATCAAAGAGGCCCGAAGAGTTCAAAGTGTCCATGACAACCGACCATATAGACCTCTACACTGCAAATTTCCCTGCTCATCTTCACTACAAGGAACATAGTGTACTACTATCATACTACCTCCGTTCCAAAATATAAGTCTTTGTAGAGATTTCCACTATGGATCACATACAGATGTATGCAGATACATTTTAGAGTGTAGAATCACTCATTTTGCTCCATATGTAGTCCATGGTGGAATCTATACAAAGACTTGTATTTAGGAACGGAGAGAGTACTTATTAAAGAAGAACGGAAGAGGAACATGCTAAAGAAGAGCAAGCAGATTTTGGATAATAAAATGTTCGTTGCGTAGTGCCCACACATGATGAATCAGAGCGCATTAAGAATGCAACTCCCTGCTGTCTCTCTATATGTGGTGCACGTGCTTTTCGAAAATAAAGTAGGAACATTAACTGACCAATTAAACATTATCTGTTTTAGTAATATCAGCATCATATTTGATTCATATTTGAGCAACAATTTTGGAATTATGAGTGACATGTTGTTTAGCTTGATGGATTCAGGAGCAGTGCTAAGCAGGTACGATGATGGTACTGAATATAAAGGCATGTCTACATGCAAGTCGCGTGACTTTTATCATTTGGGTCAGTTGACCATTTCTGGTGGTTGGATGAAGATCCTACATATCCTAACCCTTCTTCTTCCTCGTCTCTGATTCTTCCCATACAGAACACCACACAGGCCGCCGGCCGAACCACCGGCCCCCACCGCCTGTGTTCCTCCGCCACCCCCACCCCCGCCCCCACCCGCGTCGAGTTTTCTTCATTCGGTGAGGCCCCACCACCGCCCCCCACAATCACCGTCCCCACCTGAGCCCCTTCCTTCGCACCGGCGAACTCCGGCAAGCTCTGAAAAATCGACTGGCCCAATTTTGAAATTTAGTCTACTGTCATTTAACTAGTGTGGAATATAAAAGGGGAAAACCATAAGCATTGCGAGCATAGTGTTGAGCGTGCCATGGCGGATCTGAAGGTGCAAACCGAACAAAGGCAACTTCGCATCCAATGTTTGCTTTCAACTAGAACGTAAGTGATGGACAAGAAATCATAGTAAAGCAGTGGCAATCTATTATCTTGCTGCAATAAATAAGTTGAGCAGATATGAAAGAGTACCGCCTCTGGTGCGGCACCGTGTATGCATCTGCTGAGAATTTGACGGTGATGCGGTAGCGATGGCTGTCAGCGGCGTGGAAGCAGATCTAGGAGGGTAGACGGTGGCAGCGGGGCGCGGTGGACGAGACAGTCGTAGGAGCGGCGCCGGCAAGGTGGACGATGGCGGGGATGAAGCGAGTGGACGGGATGCAAGGATCCTGGTCCGAAGCCGTGGATGAGAGAGGTCGATCTCTTGTAATGGACGACAGCGTCGGGGTATCAGCTCCGGCATGGTGGAGGAGGACGGCGGTGGATGGGGTGGCGGACGGAGGAGGCTGGGGTGGAGAGGGTGTTTTGGCACCCACGGAGTACGAATGGGGAAATGGAGGGAGAGAGGAAGGGGGAACCATGTCTTTAGGGCGCGCTTGTCTCAAATGCCAGGAAATTTACAAACTTAGCCCCCGTTTAAAATTTCCTACATCACAGCAATATTAGTTGGTTGGGGATAGGACGGTAATCTCGCATACACTGAATATTTGCCGACGAGAGTTTGTTTTTGGCGCCCACCGTGTATGAATCGGGGAGGGAGTCGATTTCGGCTGAGGAGACACTGTGTTTTGGCACCCACCGTGTATGAATCCGGGTAAGAGGCGGTTATGTCACATTTGAGTGAAATTACAAACCTACCCCTAACGAAACCTATAGAAATCAAGCCGATAGGCTTTGCGTGTCAGGGATAGGTAGTAATTTCCATCCCACATATTTTGGTTTCGAGCGGTTACTGCGACTTTCCCCGCTTCGTTCAAATTTTTGTAGATCAAGAGTGCCAACTCAATTTGAATCCAGTTTGTATTCTATTTTTGTTCGGGCAGGATCCATTTGCGATTGGAATAAAATTATATATACATCATTTATATATATATATACACACATATATACTTTCAAAAGCACAATAAGCTCCTTTATATGTATATAATATGACTTACAAATACAATGGTCTCAAAATCATAAGGTTGAATTCAAAAAAAAATTAAACCAAATTATGTTCTACTAAAATGTATGGATCAGTAATATCTACATATTAAATAACATAGATGCGCGTGAATTCATATGAGTACGCATGTTTGATAGATCAATTTTGATTCGAGTATGAATTACATGTATCATCATCTCGAATTCAAATATTTGAATCCCTTTTATGTTGACTCCTTTCACGCCCGTCTCTCTCGCATGCTCCTTATGTAGCTATCATTCTCTTTTATCCAGCTCACCCGCATGCTCACTTCATGTTTCTCCTATCTTCGCAAACATGGTCTCTCGACGTCTCCCTTGACAAGTGTCACACTATCCATATCATTATACATTACACGGTTTTCATTATCTCTCACGTCTCTACGGTTCTCTTGTATCACTAGGTACCTAAGCTTTCTTTTTCACCGCCACACACACAGTCTCACTCATCTTTCACTTTGTCTTTATCTCTATGGGGTTCTCTCACACACCCTATATGTCTCTAGATATGACTCATACCACTAAAATTACTCTCTCCTGCAGACACAACATTTGTTGTGGTCTCCTTTCCGTCTACATCCCAGTTATTAAACTGACATTATTCATTTGTTTACCGATCAGACAACCCCCCCCTCGCTCTCTCTCTCTCTCTCACACACACACAGCTCCTGCTTCCACTCCCCTTCCCGACTATCGTCTACCTCTCACACCCACAAAACTCTCGCTTTCGCACCCCCAACTTGTATTTCTCTCACATCATTGATCGACTAGCCTCCAGATAGGTTTATACACCCACACAATCGTGCTTCCACTATCGCGTACATGTCTCTCTCGCGCTCCTTGTATCTATGTAGATTTTTTGTCCCTTCTTGAGACACGCCCTCTCGATCGTGCACACACACACACTATCGCCTCATTTTAAGTTGATACCTCTCACACACACACACTCTTTGTGTCTTTGTCACACATGCACTCTGTCCTCCTCGTCTCTCCCTCTCTCTCACACACACAACACACACACACAAATGGGCTTTTTGCAACAACTAGAAAGATGCCCATGCGTTGCACGGAACATCAAGATGCATTTGTATGAGTAGTTTATCTTGTGGGAGAAAAGGATGAACGAGGGAAGGCCTATTTGCAAATGTGGAGAGGGTGTGGGTATCTTTTTGCAAAATTGCCATAGTTTCCTTCCTATCCGTCAGATATAAATCGGACGGCCTATATTGCAGGATGGCAGGCACACCATCATCACCAACTCTGTTTTTTTATCTCTACTCTTATAAAAAGCATAGTCGGTGATGATGGTTTGCCTGCCATCCTGCAATATAGGCCGTCCGATCTATATCTAACGGATAGGAAGCAACTATGGCAATTTACCCGCACCCCACTCCACATTTGCAGATAAGGCCTTCCCTCGTTCATCCTTTTCTCCCACAAGATCTTGATGTTCCGTGCAACGCATGGGCATCTTGCTAGTAAGAATAGAAATTAGAGATATACCACTTCTCAAATCTTGAAACCAACAACATTCCTCCCTTATCTCATCAAAACCTCCAAAGAAATATATTTTGAGTGAAACATAAGATATTTTTAGTGATACACATATTTCAAAACTAGACTCTTTTTCTATCAAATCGGTGAATATGTATTAATCTACTTTGATCGTGTGGCAGCACATTGGCACATTGCTAGTAGTTATTACTATTGTATAATTTTTTGGACACCAGACAAATGGTGGAGTACATATACGAAGAGAAGAGGTGCACGCACGTAGTCGGTCTCTCATTGTCTCGCATACATGAGAGTTACGTAAACGCACCGTTAACAAATAAAGCCTAAAACCCTAGGTGCACGATTGCTGCATGCGCGGGTACCGGGTACGTGGTGGAGTGCACCTTTGTAGGAATAGTCAGCTCGTGTGATAATTTGATCCGTAGGAGTTGATGGTCGGGACCACAGGTGAACGACCTCGAGGCGGTGGCTCGCCAGTTGCCACAGATCGAGTAGCCACGTTTAAAATATCATTTTTAGCGGGGTAAGAGTTCCGATTTTCAAGGGCGCGTTATAAGTACTTAAGTAGTTTTTAGAACGATTGGTATGGAGCAAAAATGAAATTCATAACTACTACCTCCTTGGTGTATGGTTGTATGGGTTTATATTGCGAGATGTTGAACCTGGTAGTTCTAGGGCAAATACTATGGTTTTGATGTTGGTTTTCAGTAATGAAAATCGGAAGGGGGAAACCCTTCTTTGATCAAAAAAAGAACTACTACCTCCGTCCTGATTTACTAGTCTACATCGTATTTTGGGTCAAAGTTTGTCCACGAACTTTACTTGTAAAATGTGAATGGAAAATTAGATTTTGTTATACCCAAACAAAAAAAGGACTAGAGGGAGTGATTGCTCTGACACGGGCGCGACCTCTCATAACTCAGGCATTGAACTAGCGCGCCAGCCAAGAGGGCCGCACTCGTTGCAGGCCCGGCTGAACACGCCTCCTCGCCGCATACAACCGGCTTTAGACTGCCCCGCCTGCCTCCATTGAATCCATGCATGTGTCGGCAACACGTCCTTCCACGAGCGAGCCGGCATTTTAGAACACAAAAAATGATCAAAATATAATTAATTACGCATGGTCTTGACTTGTTGTGCTCGCACTGGTAGCAGGAACTAGAGGTTTTTCTTTATTTATAACTCTCCGCACATTTTTTTTGGCTTTGAAGTGAATCATGGTTGTGGACATTATCTATCAATGTGCAGATATATGTGAACATGAGTTTGATGTGGAAGTTGAACTTGGAATGTTGGGCTTGAGCATGAACTATACCATGTTCAATGCTTCGTCTGTTATTGTTTGGAAAGTAATTGTTGTTATTACATGACCTTAAAAAATTATTTTGTGCCACATCAGTAGATGCGCGGACATCACAACAGGCATGTTGACTGCATAAACGTTTGAATCTAGCTATTATGAAGGAAAATTTGTATTGACAACAATATTAGATAGCAGGAGACGCCTAGCCTGCTCTGCCTTTTCTACCTTCTTTCTGGCTTCTTCCATCTCTTCTTTGGCTTGGGTGAAGAGAGCATCTGATTGCTCTTTTTGTTTCTTTAGGAACTCAGCTACATTCTCAGGGTTGCTGCATGCTTTCTTTCAGCCTTTACTAGAGCCACGAGGACATGAACAGTTGACGACTCCACCTGGCTTGTGTGTAATCCAACATCATCTGGGAATTTGCACATTGTGTAGAATCCAGGATCATTAGGGAACTGGCACCTTGTGTGTAATCCAGCCTCATTTTGGAAACATGATCTCGAGGTTGACCATACTTCCCTCCTTGCAGGAACTGCATCCTGACATGAAGTTACTTCTTTTTTAGATCAATACTCAGAGCAGCCCAGATCCATTTAGTAGAAGCCAGATAAACAGGACTCGGAGAAGTGAATTCAAAAGGAAAAATATAAAAACAGACTACAAGGTGAGAACACCCACTTCCTACATCAAGCTAAAAGCGAAAGCACTAGGACGATTAAGACTCTTCTTATTACACATGAAGAACACGAGGCTAAGAGAAATAGAAACTACAACATATACACATTGAAGAACACGAGGCTAAACAAAAGTAATTGAAAGGTTGTTACTTACCAAAGCTTGTTTTACAGGTTCGGTGCAGCTCCTCTTTAACTTGCCACGCTTGTCGGGTGGTAGGTGCGACATATGCCAACGGGTGGCTTATCATAGTGGGAGCCAGTAAGACGTCGCCGGTGCCTGGAAGCGGGATGAGGCGAAGACATGCATGCCGGCGAATCTTACCCAGCTTCGGGGCTCTCCGTGGAGATAACACCCCTACTGCTGCTCTGCGGGGTCTCCGCATGATCACTAGATGAACGAGTGGCTACAAGATGCTCCTTGAGCTATTTTGCGAGAAGAAGAAGAAGGGCACGGCTAGCTCTCCTCTCCTCTCTATGTGGTGTCTAAAACTAGCACCGATCAACCCTTTGCATGGGTGCCCCGGGGGGTTTATATAGGCTCACCCCCCGGGGGTACAATGGTAATCCGGCTGGGCGTGGGCCCCAGCCGTCTGTGTCTATGCTCGTCGGCTTCTACGCGCGGCTGCTGGGGCCCGCCGGCTGCCGGCTCCTTGGTCGACAGGCAGGCCCCACTGTCCAGGGCCTTGTCGGTGGCTGGTTACTGTTGCCTCAACCTGGTGACGAGGGCTTCGCCGAGGTGGGCGTGGCTACAGTACCGCCGCCCGGCGGGCGATCGCTGTAGCCTCACCGCGTCTCGTCTCCTTAATGGGGCGTCTCCTTCGAGGGAGGAGGCAAGCCGGCCGTGGGGAGCCGGCCCCGTCTCGGGCCGACTGGGGGAGGCCTGGCCGCCTTCGGGTGTCTCTCTGCCTGAAGGGGCCCACCGCCTGTGGGCCGCGCTGGCAGCCCATCGTGGGTGACATCAGGGTCAACATGGCAACAGTGCCGCGCCGGACGGGTCATGGCCACCCCGTACGGCGCACTGTGCCAGGCGTGCTCCGGGATTCGGGGGTGGCAGGCTTTACTGTAGCCACGCCCCGTCACATCGCCGTTACGTGGATGCAGACTTCGAGGGTACGATCTTGATCGCTTTGTGAGAGCCGGCTTCTTGGAGTCAGCCTTCTCGTGGCCGGCTTCTCGGAGCCGGCCCTCCCGCGGCTTTCTTCATGAGGGCTAAAGCCGGGTCGCCTTCCGATAGTCGGCCTGGGAGACAGCCGACAAGGGGAAGGCGGCCCCACGTCTTGCATTCTTGAGGGCCGGATCGGCTCGTAATTTTTTCAGAAGGGCCAGGGGAGCCGGCTAGGCTACCCGTGGTCATTTACTCTGACAGTAGTCCCCGAAGCTGATCGAGCTTCGAGGCTGACAAAGGGACGAGAAGCTTGGTCAGCTTCCTATCCTGAGGAGCCGGCTTTGCTTATGAGCACCGTCTTCGGAAAGCTCCGTTTCTCGTAGGCGGGGACGTGGGTCGGACTGCGAGCTGACCGCGCGCCATTCCGCGGGTCACGTGGCAAGGAAAACCTGCCAACACACGCACACGATGGGACGCCGCCGCAGGCCCGGGCCTGCCACTCCTAGGCCTCGGCCCGAGCGCGGATCTTCTGCGGCCCACACGGACCGCTCGTCTTCCCGTGGCGGTTTTATTACGCCATCAGGGCGCAATAATCGCGGGACATGGGGGAGTGGGCGCAGTTGATCCCACGTTCCCCCATGCCACGCCTCCTCGGCTCCGCCGCGCGGGTCTATAAGTAGGGGGAGGAGGGGGAGCGGCAGAGGCTCGCACGCTCTCCCTCTCTCCGCCCCTTCTCACCTTCCTTCTTCTTCCCTTCACCGCCGCAGTGACCCATTGCCGCGCCGCTCCGCCGTCGCATCGTCTTGTTCCTCGCCGCATCGTTCCCATGGCGTTATCGAGCTCGTGGGATGGCTCCAACGTCCACGAGGACCACGTTGAGTTCCTTCACCGGACGCGGCGTCTGCCGGGCGAGAACTACGTGCGGGTTCGCCACGCGCCGGCGAGGGAGATTTCGCTGGCACCGGAGGAGGGCGAGCGGGTAATCTTCCGCTCGCACTGCCTGCGCGGCTTCGGCCTCCCGGCAAGCAGATTCCTTCGAGCTTTACTTGAATTTTACCACCTCCAGCCGCATCACCTCACGCCCAACGCGGTGATGCTGCTGTCGGCTTTCGTCACCTTGTGCGAGGACTTTCTTGGGGTTCTCCCTACTCTCGAGCTCTGGGGAGAATTCTTCCAGAGCAAGCTCGGCACCATTGTCGCGGGCGTGCCCGCCCCCTGCGGAGCCTTCATTGCCATGAGGCGGACGGGCGAGAACAATCCGTTCCCGCCCATCCCGCTGATCCAGTCGGTGAAGCTCTGGCAGAAGTCCTATTTTTACGTGAAGAACATCGCCCAGCAAGGCGACTACGTCAACCTGCCGGCTTACGTAGCCGGCCCGCCGGCTAGGAGGCAACCCTCGTGGAGCTACCGGGCCAGGTCGTTGTCTCAGGCCGGGAACGCAGCCGTCTCCCGGCTCCGGGTGATGATCCAGTCGGAGGGCCTGACCGGAGCCGACCTGGTGGCCGCCTTCGTGGAGCACCGAGTACTTCCGCTCCAAGGCCGGCCTCACATGATTTGCCAGATGAGCGGCCGCTTCGACCCGTGCCGGCTGAGCACTAGGGAGATGCCTCATGCCGAGGTGTCTTACATGGTGAACTACATCTCCAACTGCAAGCTCGCCGAGGATTGGCGATACGGAAAGGGGCCGTATTCTCGCGCCAACCCTCCGCCTGCCGTAAATTTTTCTTCTTTTTTGTAGCCAGCCTCATGATGGCCGACTTTTGATCAATTTGTTTGCCCTTAGCAGAACCCTCTTCTTCCGCCGACGGCTGGGGCCGCAGGGGTAGAGCGCCAGCTCCTCCCAGACCGCATGGTGGACGACGGCGATGATCCAGACCTGGGAGCGGCCGCCATGGAAGATGCCATCGTGGGGGAAGGCGACGGGGCAGGAGGCGCGGGGCTCAGGGCCGGCCTCGAGGACTGGGCGGACGATGACGAGGTCGAAGCCGCCCCACACCGCCAGCCGGCGCTTGATCATCAAGGCGCGGGCCCGTCTGCCGCGCCGGCTGCCCGTGGCGGCGCGCAGAAACGCCGGGCCACGTCGACCTTCTTCGGCAGCTGGCCGAAGAAATCCAAGGGTTCCACGGCGGCGACCAAGCGGGATGAGGTGGCCGTGAAGGCGGCCCGCTTCCGCAAGGCGGTGAAACAGCCGCAGGCGATCTCGGCGTAAGTCGTCAAATGTCTTATATTTTTTTGTTGTCCTTTTCGATTGAGGCTGTTCTAAACCTTTCTTTGCTCGCCGGGCAGGGCACCGCTTTCCCTCGAGCGAGGTCCTGGCGGCTCCGTAGTCGAGCCGACTGGAGGGTCCTCAGGCTCCCGCCGCGTGGATCCCCGCGCCGACCTCATGGAGGCCACGGAGCGGAACGCATGGGAGGCGCGGGAGGAGCGGGAGGCGGCGGAGAGAAGGACCGCCCAGACGGCGAAGGAGCAGGCCGATGCGGCGGCCAAGGCCCGGGCGGAGGCGGCAGCCGCGGAGACGGAGGCGGAGGCCTCGCACAACCAGCCTCCGCTGCTCGTCGTTCCCCTCCGTGCCGTGGCCCCCGACATCCCCGTGCCCCCGTCGGAGGAGGTTGACCAAGACCCGCCGGTGATGGAGAGGAGGGAGGACCACGTGGTCTTCGTGGAGTCGGCGCCGCAGACGGCGCCGACTGGAACAGGCCAAAGCGGCCAACCAGCCGCGGCGCTAGAGCAGCCGGCCGGGGGCGAGCCGGAGGCAGGGGCCGGCCTCGAGGTGCAGCTGGCATTTCGCCGGCGCGCAGGGGAGCTACCTCCGTGCCGGAAACGCACCGAGCTGTGGGCGCCAGCCAGACGGCGGAGGCCCTGGAGGCGGCCAGCGCCAGCACGTCCGAGTGGACGCCCAGCGGGGGGACGGCCGAGCTGAACACGGTGGCCCAGGAGGTCCGGAGCCGGCTTCAAGCCCAGGCCGCCTCGCTGCAGCGGTATACCCAAGAGTTCCTCGCGACGCGGGCCGTTATCCGGGTGAGCCCTCTGGCCTTGGTTGTTTTGCTTTTTTGATTTCTTTCATGGGGGCGCGTCAGCGCACCCACTAGGTGTAGTCCCCGAGTTCCGAGTCGGCTGCTGAGCAGGCGGCTTGGAACTTACTAGGTCCTGACAGCTATCTTATTCTTGCATCATGTCTGATCTTCCAGGAATACCATAACCTCTGCGCTGCTGCCTTCAACTCCCAGGCTCAGGAGCTGGGTCGGAAAACCGAGGACCTGACCAACAGCCGGAGTGTGTGCTTTGTCTCATTCATCTCTTGTGGGGGCGCGTCAACGCACCCACTGGGTGTAGTCCCCAAGATTCGGGCCGACTGCTGAGCAGTCGGGTCGGATCTTCCCTGACGACTTCTTCCTTATTGATTTTTACTTTGTCTTCATGCTTGCAGGAGCCAATGCCGACTTGAGGGGCAGCTCAGCGGGGCCCAGGCCGCCCTTCGCACCGAGGAAGCCGAGTACAACGCCTTGGTCCTGGAGCGTGACCGCCTGGCCTAGAAGTTGGCCGACCAGGAGGAGAGCCACAAGGCAGCCCTGAAGAAGGCGCAGGACAGCGAGGACGCCCTGAAAGCTGAGTTCGAGACCGAAGCGGCGGGCTGGGCTGAGGCAAAACAAGCGCTGAGCGAGGGCTTCGGCCGGATTGAGGATCTGATCGATGGTAAGACGCCTTCCTCACTCCTTGCTTGCCCCTTGCCCCCTGATTTGTGTTCTGACTTGTGCTGCTTTTTGTTCTTTGTGCAGACTACTTCCCCGGCTACTCCGTCTTCGCCACCGAAACCATTAAGGCCCACCGCGAGGCGCGCCGGCAGGCGGGGGCTGAAATCGCACCGGACGCGAGCCAGACGCTTGAGGAGCAACTCTTGGCGGTCCAAGCCCTACTGCAGCCGGCTCACCGCATGCTCCGCCGCCTCCAGCGCGCCGGGGCGTAGGTGTTGGCCGCCCTCTGGCCAGGCGGAACAATTCCCCGCACCCCGAGTCGGACTGCCGACTGGCTGGAGGTGGCAGTTGGCCGCTTCGAGGCCTGGAAGGCATCGGCAGCCTGGCTTGGAGCTGGGCGAGTGCTGGAGTTCATCCGAGCCTGGTATCCCGGGCTGAACCTGGACCAGCTGCGCACCTGGCGGCTGGAGGCCGACGAGGAGATGGCGGAGGTGCGGCCGGCTATCGCTCAGCGTGCCTCGACGATCGCCAATTTCACTGACATCAGCGTCTTTGCTCCTGAAATAAATGACGACGGTGTTGCCCAGCCGGAGGGATGGTTTGGGCTGGACCCGGCAGTGGGTGAAGACTCGGCGGAGGAGATCGCTTCCAGCGATGAAGGTGAAGACGACGAAGGAGAGGAAGGCGAAGACGTCGAGCCAGCCGGTGAAGCGGCCAGCCAGCCCCAGCCTGACCGTGCCTCCAGCAACGAGGCGCGTGCTAGCGCGCCCTCTGCGGGAGGTGGTGATCATGCCAAAGTTCGCTAGCCGGCCACTCCTCCAGCCAGCACTGCCGTCTCTACCGACCTGCCCGACTCGCCAGTCGCTCCCTTGGCTTAATCTGCCATCCTTGCTTTTCCTGCTTGTTACTCTTTGAACAATTTTTGTTAAACTTGTGCAGTTCCACCCACTGGGGGTGTATTCAAACTATGTTGAATGCTGGCCTTTCGAAGGCCTTTTGTGTAAATATGATCGTGTGTGTGTTTGGCTTCCATTCGTGCATGCTTTTTATCTTTAGGCTGTTTCCTTTGCCGCCTTCCCCTAGCTGCTGCCTTCCCAACCGGCAGCTGCTCTGCAGCCTGCGGCTAAGGAAGAACTTGGCTATATTTATTATATTTTTTGGGGGGGAAGGCAAGTACTCGAGCTTTCTTAGATTGAAGCGAGGTGAATGGAAGCCGGCCGGCCGGCTACTCTGGTAGTCGGTCGGTGGTGGGAGAAAAACCAGCTTTTGTTATATTAGTCCGTTAGTCCCTAGCCGTTTTTCGTGTGGGCATCCTTTCCTGCCTTTAACTCTTGCCAGCCGGACAGCCGGTTCTTCGAACTGCGACTTTTGGCAAGAGAAGGCTTGGGTGCCGGCACACTACTTGTCTGACCGCGGGTAGGACTTCTAATATAACTCAAGGCGGCCAGTCCCCGGGCCGACTAGTCGAACCCGGTGCCGGACGAAAAAAGTGAATGTAATGACATGATCATAAGCATGATACTCTTCTTTTATAGATAAAAGATGGCAGTCCCCGAGCTCTCCTCGGGGGGCCTATTGTCTCGTACTTAGTACAAAAGTTAGCGTGATACATACTGCATTTCAACTGTAAAATCTTCGGAGGAGGTTGGCATTCCATGGTTGTTTCGACTCTTTGCCAGAGTCGTCTCTCTTTCGTGCCTTCGGCTTCTGTGCGTCGATCAGGTAGTAGGAGTCATTTCCCAACGCTCTGGTGATGACGAAGGGGCCTTCCCAAGGGGCCGAGAGCTTGTGCTGGCCGGCTATTCGCTGGATCAGCCGGAGCACGAGGTCGCCTTCTTGGAAAGATCTTGGTTTGACCTTCCGGCTGTGGTAGCGGCGCAAGCCCTGCTGGTAGATGGCGAACCGGCTGAGGGCTAACAGCCGGCTTTCTTCCAGCAGGTCGACGCCGTCTTCTCGTGCTTCCTTGGCCTCCGCCTCTGTGTACATGGTTACCCGAGGCGAGTCGAACTCGATGTCGGTTGGGATGACCGCCTCGGCACCATACACGAGGAAGAAAGGAGTGAAGCCGGTTGACTTGTTTGGGGTAGTGCGCAGGCTCTAGAGGACGGCCGGCAGCTCATCGAGCCAACAGCCGGCCGAATGTTCCAGTGGTACGACCAGTCGGGGCTTGATGCCGGAAAGGATGAGGCCGTTGGCTTGCTCGACTTGGCCGTTTGACTGTGGGTGGGCAACGGACGCTAAGTCCAACCGGATGCCCTGCGTCGCGCAAAAACGTGCCAATGCTCCCTTGGCAAAATTCGTGCCGTTGTCAGTGATGATGCTGTGTGGCACGCTGTAGCGAGTTGTTATATCTGCGATGAATGTCAGGCAGTCGGCCCATTCAGCTTCTTGATCGGCTTGGCCTCAATCCATTTGGTGAATTTGTCCACGGCGACAAGCAGGTGTGTCATGCCGCCGCGCGCCGTCTTGAATGGGCCCACCATGTCCAGTCCCCAAACAGCGAAGGGCCAAGTGAGGGGAATGGTCTTGAGTGCCGAAGCCGGCATGTGTTGCTTGGAGCTAAAGACTTGGCACCCTTTGCAATGTTTAACTAACTCCTTGGCGTCATCCAAGGCAGTCGGCCAAAAGAACCCATGGCGGAAAGCTTTGGCGACGAGTGATCTTGAGGCCGCATGGTGGCCGCATTCTCCTTGGTGGATGTCTCTGAGGATTGCAATGCCCTTCTCTTGCTCGACGCAGCGCTGGAAGACTCCAGTGACACTGCGCCTGACGACCTCTCTGTTGACGATTGTGTATGCTCCGGCTCAGCGTTGGACTTGTCTTGCCTCTGTTTTGTCAGCCGGCAGATCTTGGTTTATTAGGAAGTTGAGGATGGACTGAGCCCATGATGGAGCTGCGACTTCTTCTATTGCCAACACGGCTACTGCGACTAGGGCGGGCGGGCTGGGTGGTGAAATGCTGGAGTCGGCCGCCGCCTGTTGCGTTGGTGCAGTCCCCGGGCCGACTACCGCAGTCCCCGAGCCGGGTGTGGCAGTCCCCGGGTCGGGAGTAACTACGGAAGTCCCCGAGCCGCTTACTGACGTCCCCGGGCCGACTATCGAAGTCCCCGGGTCACCTGCTTGGTTCTTCGAGCCGGACCCAGCCGCGTCGGGGTCAGGCGGCACGAAGATGGAATCGGACTCTGGAGACGGCTTGATAGACGGCTTGAGGAGGCGTTGCAGAGAGACACCGGTTGGTATTGCCTGCCGAGTGGAGCCTATTCGGGCCAGGGCATCAGCTGGCTCGTTGTCGGCTCGCGGTACGTGGAGGAACTCGCATCCTTCAAAGTACCCACTGATCTGCTGAACGAGGAAGCGGTAGCTTGCCATATTTGCGTCCTTGGCGTCCCAGTCGCCGGATGATTGCTGGACTACCAAGTCCGAGTCGCCGTAACATAGGATCCGGCGTATGCCGAGCTCTTTGGCAAGCCGGAGCCCGTGTATGAGCGCCTCGTACTCGGCCACGTTGTTGGAGGCGGCAAAGTGAATTTGCAGCGTGTATCTGAGCTTGTCGCCTTTGGGAGAGGTGAGGATGACGCCGACTCCCAAGCCGGTGCGCACCTTGGACCCGTCGAAGTGCATGCGCCAATGAGTGGAGTCGGGAGCTGGCGGTAGGTACTGGGTCTCGGCCCAGTCGACGAGGAAGTCGGCCAATGCTTGGGACTTGATGGCGGTGCGAGGCTGGTAGAAGATCGTGTAGGGGGCCAGCTCGATGGCCCATTTCGCCACCCGGCCGGATGCATCCCGGCTGCCTATGATCTCGGCAAGCGGGGCGGTGCATACGACCGTGATGGGGTGCTCTTGGAAGTAGGGCTTCAGCTTCTTGGCGGCGAAGTACACGCCATAGCACATCTTCTGGTAGTGCGGGTAGTTCTGCTTCGAGGTAGACAGCACCTCGCTCAAATAGTACACTGACCTCTGGACCAGCTGGGCTCGGCCCTCTTCTGGGCGCTAGACTACGATGACGGTGCTGACCACCCGGCTGGTTGCAACAATGTAGAGGAGCATGGGCTCTTTCTCAGTCGGCACCACCAGGACAGGCGGAGTGGCCAGCATCTTCTTCAGCTCGTGAAAAGCTTGGTCGGCTTGGTCGTTCCACTTGAAGTGAGTGGTCTTCTTCATGAGGCAGTAGAGGGGGGGAGCTTTCTCTCTGAGCCGGCTGATGAAGCGGTTCAGGGAGGCCAAGCACCCAGTGAACTTCTGGACGTCTCGAAGTTTGGTGGGAATCGCCATTCTCTCAATGGCCTTGATCTTTATTGGGCTGAATTCGATGCCGCGTTCGGAGACCAGGAAGCCTAGGAGCTGGCCGGCTGGCACTCTGAACACGCATTTCTCGGGGTTGAGCTTGATCTGGAACCGGCGCAGGTTCTCAAATGTTTCCTTGAGGTCCCCCAGCAAGGTGTTGCGCTTCTCCGTCTTCACCACAATGTCGTCTACGTAGACGTGGGCATTTCTGCCGAGCTGCTTGAGGAGGCACTTCTGCATGCAACGCTGAAAAGTGGCACCGGCATTTCTCAAGCCGAATGTCATGGTCAGGTAGCAGAAAGCTCCGAATGGCGTGATGAAGGCGGTCTTTAGGCGGTCAGCCGGATCTAGCTTTATCTGGTGGTATCCTGAGTAAGCATCCAAGAAACTCAACAGCTCGCATCCGGCCGTGGAGTCTATCACTTGATCAATCCTTGGCAGGGCAAAGGGATCTTTGGGGCAGGCCTTGTTGAGGCTCGTGTAGTCTATGCACATGCGCCACTTGTGTTCTTCCTTAGCACGAGGACCGGGTTGGCGAGCCACTCTGGAAAGAAAACCTCCATAATGAAGCCGGCTGCCAGAAGCCGGGCTATCTCCTCTCCCACAATCCTTCTTTTCTCCTCCGACAGTCGGCGGAGGGGTTGTTTGACTGGTTTTGCGCCTTCTCGGACGTGTAGCTTGTGCTCGGCGAATTCCTTCGGAACACCCGGCATGTCCTTAGGGGACCATGCAAAGATATCCCGATTCTCACGGAGGAAGTCGGCGAGCTCGCCTTCCTATTTGCTGTATAGGTTTGCCCTGATTACGGCAAACCTTTCTGGATGCTCGGGGTCAAGAGGTATCTTCTTCGTCTCCTTGGCCGGCTGGAAAGATCCTTGGGCATCACACTCCGTGGGATCGGGGGACAGGGCCGGCTGTTTGCTGGCCATGGCCATGACTCGGTCCAACATCTTGTTTTCTTCGCCAATCACAAGGGACTCGGCCAGCCGGCTGCTGGCTGCAGCGCACTCGGAAGATTTCTTGTAATCGCCGGCTACGGTGAGGATGCCCTTGGCGCTCGGCATCTTCAATTTGAGGTAAGCATAGTGGGGAACAGCCATGAACCTGGCCAAGGCAGGACGGCCAAGCAATGCATGGTAGGGGCTCTCCAGGTCCACCACTTCAAACCAGATCGCTTCTCGGCGGAAATGATCCTTGTCCCCAAAGAGTACATCAATCTTGATCTTGCCAATGGGGGCGCAGGACAGGCCAGGTACAATGCCATGGAACACAGTCCGAGTAGGCATGAGTTGCTTCGTCTTGACGTTCAGCTTCTCCAGGGTGTCACGGTACAGGATGTTGATGCTGCTCCCGCCGTCTATCAGCACTCGGGAGAAACGGGCGGCGCGTCTGTCCGTTGCAAGGGTGGCATCCAAAACCAATGCATAAGAGCCGGGAGATGGCATCACCTCTGGGTGGTCGGCCCAGCTCCAGCTGATAGGCTTTTCTGATCAGTGCATGTGCTCGGCGGGGTTGGCAGCGACCACGTTGACTTCTTGGTGCTCTTGGCGTCTGCTACGCCGGCCTTCGGGATGGCTTGTAAAGACGACGTAGGCGGCATGCTCGTCGGGGAACTCATCGTGCACAGCTCCGACTGCTGGCCGAGCGGTCGGCGGCTGCGGAACCGGAGGCGGTGGGCCAGCAGGCGAAGGCGGCGCGAGCCCTTCGCCTTTGGAGATTCGGGTGAGCCAGTGGCACTTTCGGGTTGTGTGGTTGGACGGCTTCGCGCCTCTGTGGAACTTGCATGGGGCGTCGAGAGTTTGCTTCTTGGGTGCGGGCCGCCCTTCGGGCTGCTTGTCCTCGACTGTGGCCACCTGCCGGCTAGTGGAGAGCGGCACGGGGCCCTTACGCTTGTGGTCGTTCTGGTACGGGCGTCGGCCGGAATCCCCGGCCGGCGTCTTGGGCGCCGGGTTGATTACCTTCCCGGACGCGTCTACCCGGAGTTCAGTCTTCATTGAGGAGTCGGCGGTGGCATACTTGTCCGCTATGACCAGAAGCTCGTCGAGGGTAGTCGGCTCGTCGCAGAGGAGCTTGTGCTTAAGGAGGGTGCCTTCTCGGCACCCGGCGGTGAAGTATTCTATGGCTTGCACCTCGTGCACCCCTTCGCAAGAGTTGCGGAGCTCGGCCCAACGCGTGAGGTAGTCGCGAGTGGACTCGGCAGGGCCTTGTACGCACAAGGAGAGCTGTCTGGGCTTGGGGGCCCGCTTGTAGGTGCTGGTGAAGTTGCGGACGAAGGCCTCCGTGAAATCTAGCCAGCTGTTGATGTTGTAGGGCCTGAGGCTATTGAGCCAGGTCCGCGTCGTGCCTTGCAACATGAGGGGCACGTACTTCACGGCAACGCGCCTGTTGCCGTTTGCTATGCGAACCGCTGTGGAGTAGTCGATCAACCAATCTTCCGGCTTCACAGAGCCGTTGTACTTGGGCGTGTCTCTTGGGAGCGAGAACCCTTTGGGGAAAGGCTCGTCGCGGATGTGGGGGCTGAAGCAAGGCGGGCCGACATCATCTTCTTCTTCTAGCGCCAGGGATCGTGCTAGGCGGTCGATCCGATGGCGGGCGTCGTTCTCGCCGACTCCTTCACGGAGACCTAGTCGGCCGCTGAGAGTCGGATGTGTGACAGGCGGTGGGGTGGGATATCTCTCCCCATGAGGCGGAGGAGGAGGTGGGTTGCCCCGCCGCTCCACGGCCCGGGGACGGCCTTCTGCGTCTCGCTCAATGGAGGTCCGGGTTCGGGTTCGGCTGGCAGCCGGCTCCTCGTGTCGCGCGCGGGTTTTACCCGCTGTCGGTGTCTGGGACGTCGCGTCGTGCTCTCGGTGCGGGGGAGGGCTTTCCGCGCGGGCGTCGGCTTCGTGTCGTTGTGCGGCTGCATCGATTAGTTGCTAGATGCGCCTGGTCATGTGGGGGAGTTCTTCGGCCCCCAGTCCGTCTAGCTCGTCTGCGGCCGCCTGGGCGGCGTGCAGGTTCTCGAGCGGAGTGGCGTAGACTGCGTGGTCGACTCTTGGCATGTCGGCGAGGGTAGCACCTCACTGTCTGACAACGCCGGATCGGCTTGGCCCGCTTGGGGGCGGCGTGCCAAAGGCGGCGCGGGCGGCTTCGCACTGGTGGGCCTCGGTGAGGCGTCTCGTGGAACCCAACTTCCGACCCTCCGCGAGGAGGGCGAGGCGGCGAGCCTCCAGTGCTTCGGCGTCGGCATCGGCCGGGAGGGGGATGGACAAATCGTGGACCGCTGCATGCGGGGCGTTGAGGGCGTTCTCGCCAGAAGCGCCACCGTGGCCGATGACCATCACCTCGGTGGTGGCGCCGTCGCAGCCATCGGCTCGGGGAAGAGGGTCGTTGTAGATCGCGACGTCGGTGGGGAAAGCGTCGAGCGAGGCCGTGTCGGAGTCGACAAGCATCAGATCGGTGGAGCCAACAGACTCCAGTCCACAGCAAGCTCGCCGGAGACGTGGAGCTGGCCGAGGAGGTTGACGAGGTGGTCGGTGCTCGCGTCAGAGGCGAGCTCGTCGGATATGAAGGTCTTGTGAAGGAGATCGGCGAGGCTGCTCGCTGCGCAGACGTTGGCGACGCCTTGCAGCGCGTCGTGGCAAGCGCCATCGGGCGTGCCGGGCTGGCTACGCTCGCTGGGGAGGAAGAGGGTTCCCGTCCAGAACAGGTCTTCGGACGACGGTGCACCTGGCCCCACAGTGGGCGCCAAATGTTGGGTGGTAGGTGCGACATATGCCAACGGGTGGCTTATCATAGTGGGAGCCAGTAAGACGTCGCCGGTGCCTGGAAGCGGGATGAGGCAAAGACATGCACGCCGGTGAATCTTACCCAGCTTCGGGGCTCTCCGTGGAGATAACACCCCTACTGCTGCTCTGCAGGGTCTCCGCATGATCACTAGATGAACGAGTGGCTACAAGATGCTCCTTGAGCTGTTTTGCGAGAAGAAGAAGAAGAAGGGCATGGCTAGCTCTCCTCTCCTCTCTATGTGGTGTCTAAAACTAGCACCGATCCATCCTTTGCATGGGTGCCCGGGGGGTTTATATAGGCTCACCCCCCGGGGGTACAATGGTAATCCGGCTGGGCATGGGCCCCAGCCGTCTGTGTCTATGCTCGCCGGCTTCTGCGCCGGCTGCTGGGGCCCGCCGGCTGGTGGGTCCCGCCGGCTGCCGGCTCCTTGGTCGACAGGCAGGCCCCACTGTCCAGGGCCTTGTCGGTGGCTGGTTATTGTTGCCTCAACCTGGTGACGAGGGCTTCGCCGAGGTGGGCGTGGCTACAGTGCAGCCGCCCGGCGGGCGATCGCTGTAGCCTCACCGTGTATCGTCTCCTTAATGGGGCGTCTCCTTCGAGGGAGGAGGCAAGCCGGCCGTGGGGAGCCGGCCCCGTCTCGGGCCGACTGGGGGAGGCCTGGCCGCCTTCGGGTGTCTCTCTGCCTGAAGGGGCCCACTGCCCGTGGGCCGCGCTAGCAGCCCGTCGTGGGTGACATCAGGGTCAACATGGCAACAGTGCCACGCTGGACGGGTCATGGCCACCCCGTATGGCGCACTGTGCCAGGCGTGCTCCGGGATTCGGGGGTGGCAGGCTTTACTGTAGCCACGCCCCGTCATATCACCGTTACGTGGATGCAGACTTCGAGGGTATGATCTTGACCGCTTTGTGAGAGCCGGCTTCTTGGAGTCGGCCTTCTTGTGGCCGGCTTCTCGGAGCCGGCCCTCCCGCGGCTTTCTTCATGAGGGCTAAAGCCGAGTCGCCTTCTGATAGTCGGCCTGGGAGACAGCCGGCATGGGGAAGGCGGCCCCACGTCTTGGATTCTTGAGGGCCGGATCGGCTCGTAATTTTTTCAGAAGGGCCAGGGGGAGCCGGCTAGGCTACCCGTGGTCATTTACTCCGACAACGCTCCTTGAAGATGTCTATCTCGTGTTTGGTCTTCATTGCTCCTCTGCATGTTCGCACTCGTGGTTTTAAAATCTCAACATGGAAAGAAAAATATACTAGTAATACTCACGCATCTTGTGGGCAACATTAAAGCACTCGTCTGCCATGTTAGAGCATCTCCAACAGAAGCGCAACGCGCGACGCATTAAAAAGTGTTTACAGTGCTGAGATCAAGAAGCAGAGATAGAGAGTAGAGACATAGATAGTTCTCAGCATAGATAAAAAATAGATAGATAAAAATAGATAATTCAACTACTCCTCGTTGTCCGACTCCTCCTCAGTGATGTCCTCCTCTGACGTCTCAATGTAGGTGTGAAGATACCGACCGTCGTCGGATTCCCAAGGCGACACTGTTCCTAGCCTCATGTTGAATTGAGCGTCCGCTTTTTGCGTATGCTTGTCCTCGCGATAGGCAGCTCGCTCCGCCCTCCTCTTCTCCCTCTCCGCCCTCCTTTGCACGTAGAACTCGCGCTCGTTGATGATGTTCTGTGGGAAGCATTGGCGCCACAGCGCCAGGGCTTCCTCGTCCATCTCGGCGATGCCAAGACGGTGTTATCGCATCCGGTTATCGCGACGATCCTCGTCGGTGATAAGCCGCGGCAGAGGCACGAGCTCTTGCGCCCGCTCTCGCGTCGGCATGTTGGGGATGTTCGGTGTTCTATGAGGCCGCCAGAGGCACCACGCCGCCGCGTCGTACGTGCGGGCGACCTCGTTGACGGTGTGGAAATTGCCGAGGCCGAGGTGCATCCCGTGGAACTGGATCTCGGCGGAGAAGCCGCCGAAGGGGCGCGCGTGGACGCCGCGGTATCCCCAAGTTTCCCGGCGACGCGGCGGCATGGTGGCGTGGCGGCGGTGAGGCGAGAAAGAGCGGGGAGAGAGCGGTGGCAAGGTGCAGAACAGGGAGAGAGCAGTGGAGAGGCACAGAGCGGGGTGAGAGTGGTGGCAAGGCACAGAGCGGTGGGAGGGCATTGGATTTTATAAAGCGCGCCGGACGCCGCGGGCCAAAACTAGCGTGCACCCGGCCACTTTTTCCCATGGCGCGATCCTTTTCCGACGTCCCTGCTATCTCTACTCTCTTCTGTACTGTTATATTTATTTTATATGTAATATTTATCTCTACTCTCTTCTCTACTGTTATATTTATTTTATATTTATAATATTTCTCTCTACTTCTCTACTCTCTTTCTCTTTTTTCTACTTTCTTTTTTTCTTTTCTCTTTTTTAAAAACAGAGTTGGTGATAATGGTGTGCCTGCCATCCTGCAATATAGGCCATCCGATTTATATCCGATGGATAGGAAGGAAACTATGGCAATTTTGCAGAAAGATACCCACACCCCTCTCTAGATTTGCAAATAAGGAAATCCCTCATTCATCCTTTTCTCCTACAAGATATAAACTACTCATACAAATGCCTCTTGATGTTCCATGCAACGCATGGGCATCTTGCTAGTTCTAAAAAACTTTCCATCATTTGCCACAATACTGGTTGCATATGAAGAACCTACCCAAGCACAGCGCGATATAGGAGTGACGCACAATTACAAGCTGATATTATGTTGGACAATGGAGGCTATAACCAATTACTTTTACGGGGACAATAGCAACCAGGAAATTTGAAGGGCAGGTATGAACAAAATTGGAACTGCACATGTACTGCTAAGTGATTCAATACACTCATTACCGATCAAGGAGGAGAACGATGGTCGCGGCGGACTCTGTGCATCATGGTCGGCAATGGGAGCCAATACATTGTCCACGACGGTGGTGCTTCTGCGCTTGGCGTCAGCTTCCAGGAAGCAGACCCGAGACCGTGGAAGACAGTGTCGAGGAAGAGGCTCTGTGTACGACAACGACGGTGGACCGGCTCCAGTGTGGCGTACGAGGTCATCGATGAGGCAGATGCGCTGCGGTGGACGAGTGCGCCGATGGAGAAGGGGAGGAGAACGAAGGCTGCGGTGCTGTGAAGAAGTCTATTTTGGTGCAGGGATAGAAAATGGGGAGTATTCAGGTGTACTACTCTGGGTGCCGGGGTGGGGTTGGCTGGGTAGGGTAAACCTGAAGTTACAAAAACAGGCCCCTACCAAGCGTAATCCGTAGACCTGTTCTGAAGGTTATGATGGTAACTTCACACTGCTCGAATCAGGGTCGTGGGAGATTTTCCCGCCGACCTCAAAATTTTGTGACACTGAACTCCCCGTGTGGCGTGTTGGGTGATTGGGCTAAGCAACTAGCGAGTAGTACTAGTAAATACTAGTACTCCCTCCAATTTTATTAACTCTGCATATTAGGTTTGACCAAAGTCAAACTTCCTAAAGTTTGACCAAGTTTATAGAAAAATATAAACATTTACCATAAAAAATATGTATGATGTGAAAGTACATTCAATAGTGAATCTAATGGTATTTATTTGTTATTGTATATGTTAATTTTTTTGTTATAAACTTTCTGCGAGTTTACAAAACTTGACTTTGACCAATGCTAATACGCGGACTTAAATAAAAACGGAGGGAGTACGCATTTGTTTTCTTAGTTTGTAGTGAATTAATGATTTGTTGTAATTGTGAAATAAATATATTAGGCTACTGACTTCGAATGTAATGGTCTATACAATTCGATAGTTACAATCATTGTTGAATTCCAAGATGTATATGAGGTCTATAGTACTTCACAATATGCTCAAACTCACATAATCCCAATCAAATGAGAATCTAAATGCATTTCATAGTTATTACTTTGTGGGATGCAACAAAACCAACAATAACTCTACATCATCCATTATAAAAGCAACATTTCAAACACATCCCAATGTGTGAGTGAAACATGTAGAGAGAGCTTGCGAAGATGGAGCAGATAGGGCGGGAAAGATTGTGTGTATGTGGACAAGAGAGTAGGAGACAAACCTAACGAGAGAGATAGAGAGAGAGAAAGAGAGAGGAAGAAGTTAGGTATGTGAGATAGATGGAGACATGTAATATACATGAGATGTGTGTGCATCCGGATTCTGTAGACGTAAGGAGAAGAGACAACATGTTTGATGAGAGAACTGGAAAAACATGGACGAGAGGGGAAGGATCTCATGGGTTGAGGGATTGATAATTTTATGAGGGAGAGAGAGGGATTGGTAATTTTGTGCAGGAGAGAGAGGGGGAGGAGTCAGTCAGCCGTCATCACATCATCCTGCTTCCAAATGGCCCCGCATTCTCTAGTGCAGTGTGGTCGCTGGTCTTCGATCTCCTCGATGCCCTCTTTGAAGGTTGAGGTGTTGTGCACGCTGGGGTGCAGAGAAGCACAAGCGAGAGTGGTCGCCATATAGCCTTGGATGGGGATGAATTGTGTGCTCGAGGGAGGGGGAGTGTGTGTGCGGTGTGTGTGTGTGTGTGCGTGTGTGTGTCAGGTATTGAGAGAAATCAAACCTATGGAGAGAAATGTGTGCGTATGTGAAGGAAAGCTAAATGCTAAATAGGGTTTTCACGAAGAGATTGTGCGTGCGAGATAGAGAGCGATGTGCGGGCCTTGAGGTGGGCAGGGGCCGGGTGAGGGTGTCAAAATGTGTGCGTTGATGCAAGTGTTACATGCGATCATGCAAGGTACAGACGAATCGAGAGAGATGGTTGTTGTGTTACGGATGCTCCTCTCTCTCTCACACACACACACACAAGTACAAATAGAAGACCGTTCTCTCATGTATACACAACGTATCGGCATCTGTCTATGTCTCACTCATGCATGATCATTTGCACATTCACACCTCTCTATGTTTCTATCACACGCACACCGTCTCGGCATTGCCCTTCTGCCACAACACACATATGGACACATACACGTGTTCTCTCTCAGTCACACACACAAAATAGGAATTAAAAAAACTAGGGCGCACCTAAAACGTCCAAATCCAAGTAAACACAAACTGGAGCACAATTCAAATATATGGAAATATTGTAGCGTCAAGAACTTTTCCAGGAAAACAAGTTGAGTAATATTCGGGGATTGTTTTCACACACACAAAAAGGTTCGGTGGGTGTCCTTCGAGCGTGACACGGTGACGCGTCGTTCGATAGACCGCGCGGCCGCGGTTCACGCGCTTGCATGACATTCCGTATCGTGGCTGTGGTAACTAATATAAGCGTTGCCTTAGTCTAATGTTTACGTGTACCAGTACAGTTTTCTTTTAAGTTTGACCAACCCTATATAAAACTAAACTAAGCTCCCATACGCGCACTCATCAATATGCCGCCGCCGTTGTGCATGCCAGCGCCCGCCTGCTCCGGCCAACCATTTCTCGCCCATCACTATCGTGTCGCCGCCATCCCTGTACCATGAAGCCGAAGGCTCGCCCGCTCATGTCATCTATAGTCCTTCCTCGCGATGCCGCCGCGCTGCCAAGCACGCGAGCAGCTGGTGGAGCCGCATCTATGCATGAAGCATACGAAGAGGAGGACGAGCCCGTCCTCTAGCACGCCGGTGAGGAGGAACTAGCGTGTCATTGTCATCTCCGCTCGCGCGGAGGAGGCGTGCATGGTGGCTGTCGCGGCGGAAGCCGGTCGCGCCCGCGCCGAGCCCGCAAACCGGGTGTGGACGCGGAATCTACCTTCGATACCTTGAATGCCATGTTGATCCTGCAATCTGAAGGAGAAATTTGGGTCAGTCGACTCTTGTGAGCCGTTGGATGCAACATGGATGGCTAGAAGGGCTTCTTCAAGCTCCGAAATTGATGCATTGTTCATCTTCTCAGCCCGCCACACGCCTAACCGCCTGCCGCCGCCCCGCCCTCCCCTGAACCGCCTGCCACCGCCATGCTGCCCCCCCACCCCTGCCATCCGTTTAACCCCGGGCACGATCCATTTTTTCCGGAGAACTGCATCCCACACCCAACACTCATAAGATAGATCATGGGCACCCTGCCACCCTAATAGAGATACTGGGGTAGCTTCTCGGTCATCTTCTTCCTCCGCTCCGTCGAACTTCTTTCACAAATTGACTGACCCAAATTATACTACTAGTACGAACGTATTAAGTACAGTAGGAACACGAAGATAAGAGCAGTAGTACCAACTGTAAGAAGAATAGTAGTAAGACATAATACTAGTACTACTGTACGTACTAAAGAGTTCAAATAACGAGAAAGAACATAAAGTTCAAATAACGAGAAAGAACATAAACATAGTTCTGCTGGGGGCTCAGCACAACACACCCCTGAAATAAAACTAAGCAACTAGTCCGTTTGACACTTAGTAGAACCAGCATGAGCGACGTCACTGCAATTTGCTTTTCATCAATGCATGCAAATCTCTATGTCTCTCTCAACATAGCAGATCATCATTAGACACTAAATCCTTCAATGGGAGATTGCAAAATGCTTGCATTAGATCCCTCATTAGACACTATATGTTCATCACCAGGAACATGTAAAATGTTTGCATCAAATCCTTCATTAGCAGTCTGTTCATTAGACACTTCAGGCTCAAGAACAACATGAGCTTGTATGTTTGCACCGAAAACTTGATTAGATACATCAGATTCAGCCATTTCAATATTGATTGGGGGAGTTATAAAATAAGCAGAAATTGGTTTCATTTTCTCATAGATTCCCTACATACAAGCAGTTTCACAACACCGTGAGGTTTAACTATTGGCCAGAAATTGAACAGTTGAATTACATATAATCAAGGATGTGATGTACCTTCTCGTTGTGCATGCTGCTCTTGCAAGCTGCGACTGTCCATTTGTGCAAGCTTGATGTCATGTCCGTGTTGCCGCCACTGCCTCCCACGCAGGCTACACCCAGGGCTGGATCTTCATCTTCTTGTCCTTCCATTTTCTTGAAGCCCGGCGACCGCCCTCCAACGAGGGTGCGAGGAAGTGCTGTGTTGGTCTGTCCAACGGTGGCTAGGTTAGGAGCGAACCAGACTGGAGGCTGGAGGGAACGAATTGGGATTTTTCCTACTGTCGATTGATATGGGAGGCACTTGTTTGGGCCGCGAGCCTGCTATAGGGCCTGCCTTGCACTTACGTTATTGTCTCGTCCAAATTGAAGCTTTTTTCTTCATTTTTTACATTGCCTGCTCATGCATTGGGACGAACATAACTAGCCTGGGCCAACCTAGACGACTCAAACTAGGTGCACACTTTCCAGCCACCCGAGGTGGCCGCCCATACCAGCCCCTACAGTGGCGTCGCCCCTTTTTGCGTGTATGATTGGGGTAGTGAAAATATTCCAGTGGCGCTTTTGATTTACCCACAAAATGGTTGAATTGCTTGTTTCTATGAACTGAGTTCACCAATAATGTGAAGGATGCCAGTCTTTCATCCTATTGTAGATTGCTTAGATCTCGGTATGCCAAATGTAATCGCATGAAATATACAGTAAAAGCTAGTGTGATGTGTGTGGCTATAACTAGTCTGACTACACGTCCCCATATAACATGTCAAGGACGCACCATCTTACCAAATTAACCATTTGACTTACCAATGCAGTGTGGAAAGAAAGAAGTATTGGGACTGCGTATCCAAGCAATTGATGCCATGGACTCCTTCGTAGAACCTTGTAAGCGAAAAAGAAGTTGCAGTGTGCCTGTACAAAGAGCTAGCGTAAGTTCAGTTACTTGCTTCTCGGAATTTTAGTTAGCCACTTATTGCAAAATTGTTCAATTACGTTGCTTGGCTTAATTTAGTTTGCTACTGATTACATAATGTCATAGCCTGTTAATCCTATTATAGACTGCGCCTATCTATGTGTTTGATACTTACTGTTAAGAATTACCTGTTTGCCTGAACTTAAATAGCTACTTAAGCACGTAGATAGCTGGTCATATGTACTTCTAGGGTGTAGCAGAATTCATGTGTAATTTACGTTCTGATACCCTGTTTGTTTAAATGGTTTGTTGTTATCACTTGTAGCACTAGTAATGTTTGCATGTTCATAGATAGACAACTGTCAGGTTTATATGAGGGACACCATCTTTTTAACTGATATCTGTTTTGGAATCATTTTGCTTACATCAAAGAAATTTACATATGTCTGTGTTGCTAGTAAACGGTACTGACTTGTTACTTTAATACGTTGCCAAGAACTTGTTAGTTTTACTAGTTCATGTGTAATGAAATACGTTGCCAAAACTGGTTAGTTTTACTAGTTTGATGTTAGTTTCTTATGGCTCTTGCAAACCTTTATTTATTGATTGCTAACATTCAAGTTTGCAGGATCCAACTGAAACTCCGTTGGCACAATAGGTATGTTTTCAGAAACTTCCTTGTTTACCTGGTTTGCTGTTGTAACTTGTTGCTGTAATCATCTTACCCACTTCAAGTTTTCAGGATCCAATTGGAAGTCCAATTGCACAGCAGGTACATTTTCAAAAATATATTTGTGTAGCAGGTTTGCTGCTGTAACTTGTTGCTCTAATCAAGTTATTGACTACTCAACTTTTCAGGATCCAAGAGAAACTCCAATGCCACAACAGGTTCCTTTTGCAAAACTTGTTTGTTTAACTACTTTGCTGCTGCAACCGGTTGCTCTAATCACGTTACTAGCTACTCAACTTTTTAGGATCCAAGAGAAACTCCAATGCCACAACAGGTACCTTTTGCAAAACTTGTTTGTTTAACTGCTTTGCTGCTGCAACAACCGGTTACAATGATGTTAATAACTACTTTTTAGCATCCAATTGAAACTCTTTATTTCCTTGTTTGTTTAACTGCTTTGCTATTATAACTCCCAGTTTAGATATTTTGAACTTCAACTTTTTGGAATCCAATCGGAACTTTAATGGTAAAATAGTTTAACCCAAGATCAAACAGCGAGGTCCCCATGGATGTTGTATCATCCCACAGCAGTGGCACCGGCCCAATCGTGCATCATGAATTGCCAACTAGTGGTAGAAAGAGATTCTGCTTCTGCACTTAGAGATGAAGTTGACATGTTGAGGAAGCAAACAGCACAATCACAAGCAGTACTCAAGACAACCATTAAATATTTTGGTGGATTTCAAAACGAAGTAAGCTGAGACTGACCGCATAGTTAAGGTCCTGAAGGAAAAAAGGAAATTAAATTCCCACTTGGTAAATCATAGGTGAAATGTTCTTTCCATCATTGAATAACCTTTGTGTTGTTTGTTCATGTAATCAATCAAACCATTTGTTTTAGAAATCATGTAATAATTGTTTTTTGTTTTTTGGTTTGTAATTTTATTTGAGCACAAGTCTGTATTAATTGATAAGACTAGGAGACATTTCATTTTGATTGTTGTGCTAGACCTACAAATATGCCAATCGGGCTGAATGAGCATTCAACAATAATAGTAGTATAGATGGACCATAAGTGGCACGCATCGAAAAGGGCCAAGGTGTTGTACTAGCTTCGCTAAAAAAAGATGCTCTTCTAGCAAAAAAAAAGTACAGCGGCCTGGCTTATGTATGTTAGTTGATATTATTGATCCATATACTCTATAAGTGTTTATATGTTTGTTAGTTTTATACATTACTGGTTGATTGACTCGGTATTTGAATCTTGATACATCGCTTGTGTACATATCTAAATGACAGTACACATTATGTTGCGTGTGACATTTGAGTTGGACATAAAGTGTTCCAAATATTCGAATTCACCTTAAACTGGATTCTAGCTTCTGAATTTGAGTATCGGCATTTGTAAATCATATTCATATATGACAGTGGAATACATCTTTGTCATGCTTTTGAAGATATATAAAAACACATCGAATGATTTATAAAGATTCTTATAGGAATACAAAATGGATTCGAATTTAGTTGCCAGGGTAAACGTGGATGCTTATTGTCCCAAAATTAGAAAGAAGCAGCAAAATGTCCACTGATATGTCTCCAACGTATGTATAATTTTTGATTGTTCCATGCTATTATATTATCTGTTTTGGATGTTTACGGGCTTTATTATGCACTTTTATATTATTTTGGGGACTAACCTATTAACCTAGAGCCCAGTGCCAGTTTCTGTTTTTCCTTATTTTAGAGTATCGCAGAAAAGGAAAATCAAACGGAGTCCAATTGACCTGAAACTTCACAGAACTTATTTTTGGACCAGAAGAAGCCCACGGAGTATCGAAGAAGGACCAGGAGGGTCCCGGGCTGCCCACGAGGGTGGGGGCGCGCCCCCTACCTCATGGACAGCCTGGAGATCCATCGACGTACTTCTTCCTCCTATATATACCCATATACCCTAAAAACTTCGAGGAGCAGAATAGATCGGGAGTTCCACCGCCAGAAGCCTCCGTAGCGACCAAAAACCAATCTAGACCCGTTTCGGCACCCTGCCGGAGGGGGAACCCCTCTCCGGTGGCCATCTTCATCATCCCGGCGCTCTCCATGACAAGGAGGGAGTAGTTCTCCCTCGGGGTTGAGGGTATGCACCAGTAGCTATGTGTTTGTTCTCTCTCTCTCTCTCTATCTCGTGTTCTTGAGGTGGTACGATCTTGATGTATCACGAGCTTTGCTATTATAGTTGGATCTTATGATGTTTCCCCCCCCTCTACTCTATTGTAATGGATTGGGTTTTCCCTTTGAAGTTATCTTATCGGATTGAGTCTTTAAGGATTTGAGAACACTTGATGTATGTCTTGTCGTGCTTATCTGTGGTGACAATGGGATATCACGTGATCCAATTGATGTATGTTTTGGTGATCAACTTGTGGGTTCCGCCCATGAACCTATGCATAGGGGTTGGCACACGTTTTCGTCTTGACTCTCCGGTAGAATCCTTGGGGCACTCTTTGAAGTTCATTGTGTTGGTTTGAATAGATGAATCTGAGATTGTGTGATGCATATCGTATAATCATACCCACGGATACTTGAGGTGACATTGGAGTATCTAGGTGACATTAGGGTTTTGGTTGATTTGTGTCTTAAGGTGTTATTCTAGTACGAACTCTATGATAGATTGAACGGAAAGAATAGCTTCATGTTATTTTACTACGGACTCTTGAATAGATCGATCAGAAAGGATAACTTTGAGGTGGTTTCGTACCCTACCATAATCTCTTCGTTTATTCTCCGCTATTAGTGACTTTGGAGTGACTCTTTGTTGCATGTTGAGGGATAGTTATATGATCCAATTATGTTATTATTGTTGAGAGAACTTGCACTAGTGAAAGTATGAACCCTAGGCCTTGTTTCCTAGCATTGCAATACCATTTACGCTCACTTTTATCATTATTTACCTTGCTGTTTTTATATTTTCAGATTACAAAAACCTTTATCTACCATCCATATACCACTTGTATCACCATCTCTTCGCCGAACTAGTGCACCTATACAATTTACCATTGTATTGGGTGTGTTGGGGACACAAGAGACTCTTTTTTATTTGGTTGTAGGGTTGTTTGAGAGAGACCATCTTCATCCTACGCCTCCCACGGATTGATAAACCTTAGGTCATCCACTTGAGGGAAATTTGCTACTGTCCTGCAAACCTCTGCACTTGGAGGCTCAACAACGTCTACAAGAAGAAGGTTGTGTAGTAGACATCAAGCTCTTTTCTGGCGCCGTTGTCCGGGAGGTAAGCACTTGAAGGTATATCTTTAGATCTTGCAATCAAATCTTTTTCTTTCTTGTTTTAGCACTAGTTTAGTTTATAAAAGAAAACTACAAAAAATGGAATTGAGTTTGCCTCATACGCTTCATCTTTTTAATATCTTTCGTGAGTATGATGGAAAGGAAAATTGTGCCGAAGTGTTAGAAGAAGAATGCATTAAAATGTTTGGCACTAAATCTTTGAATGATGAGCATGATTGAAATGTTATTAGTATGAACTCTTTGAATATCCATAGTACTAATGATGATTGCACTAGTTATGATGAAAATGTCTCCTATTGACATGTCAATTTTTGTGGAGTGCATTGGGTTTGCAAGTACACACCAAATAGGGAAGATAGATATTGCAAGAGGCATAAGCATTTAGAAACTAAATGGTTGCAAGAAAGGCTAAATGTTAGTGTTGAAAATTTAAAATTTCTTAGCCATACTTGTGAACTTTGCAATGAACATGGTCATTTAAATATCAAATGCAAATTGTTTCATGATTGAATAGTGTCCAAAAATTGTGATGACTTGATTTCCCTTGCACATTATAATGAACTTAGTTTGCTTTTGGGTTATGAAGAAATGAAACGTCAAACTAAGATTATTCCAGAATATAACCTCGAGAAATTCTTCGATATTGATCTAGAAGAAATTTATATGTATTGTGCGGTGAATTGCATTGAAAATCCTTATATTGCCAATAATATAAAGAAAAGAAAAGAAATAGAAGATGAAGATAATACTAACGAAAGGGAAGAGACTTCCCAATATCCTCCTATTATTTCTTATGATGAATCAGGTAACGAGGAGGAGCCTTCTATTCAACCAATCTCATTAATAAGGAGCTCCAAAAAGAGGATTGAACCCACACATGGTGTGGTGAAGAAGAAGAAAAGAAAAAGGAAGAGAGGTAAAAATATATCTCTCCCAAATAATGTTGCTCCTATTACTATTGTGCCTCATGAAAATATAATTGTGGAAGATGATGCACTTGATGATGATCTCGTTATGCCTATTGCTTGTTGTGATGATTATGATTGTGAAGATAATGATACTTCTTATGATCTTGAAAATCTTTTTAGCACTTGCTTGGAAGAATATGATAATTGCTATACTATTGGTGCTATCCATACTATTGATGATGAAAGTGATTATGCTTATGATATGAAAAGGCCCAAGCTTGGGGATGCTACGTTTGGTGAAGATGATGTTTTTGAGAATATATTTGCTGCAATTAATGTTTGTCCCAAGCTTGGGGATGCTATGTTTAATGAAGATGATATTTTTAGCCTCCCAAGTTTTGATGAGCAAATTTATTATGATGATAGCATGCCTCCTACTTATGATGATTATATTGATGAAAGTGGGTTTGGAAGAGTGTCAACTTTAGGAAGTAATGATCCCACTATTTTGGAGGATGGTGAATCTTATTATGATAATTATGAAAGTGGATTTGGAGAGGTCATGACTTTATTTAGTGATGATTCCACTATCTTGGAAGAGGTTTCAATCGATTATGATGAGAACAAAGTTGCTACTTATGATAATTATTGTGATGATACATATGCTATAAAAAGTAGTGATGATTATATTTATAAAACTTGTCATGATTATTATTACCCTTTTTCTGAACATTACTCTTTTAATGTGGAAACAATTTATAGTATTCGAGTCTCTTATGATACTCCCACTATTCCGATTGAGAAGAATTTTGCTTATGTGGAGAGTAGTAAATTTTCTATGCTTGTAGATCATGAAAAGAATGCTTTATGTGATGGTTATATTGTTGAATTCATTCATGATGCTACTGAAAATTATTATGAGGGGGGAATATATGCTTGTAGGAATTACAATAATATCAAGTTTCCTCTCTATGTGCTTAAAGTTTTGAAGTTATGCTTGTTTTACCTTCCTATGCTAGTTGATTATTGTTACCACAAGTTGTTTGCTCACAAAATCCCTATGCATAGAAAGTGGGTTAGACATAAATGTGCTAGTCATATTCTTCATGATGCTCTCTTTATGTTTTAATTCTTATCCTTTATGTGAGCATCATTGAAATCATCATGCCTAGCTAGGGGCGTTAAACGTTAGCGCTTGTTGGGAGGCAACCCAACTTTATTTTTGTTCCTTGCTTTTGCTCCTGTTTAGTAATAAATAATTCATTAGCCTCTGTTATGATTGTGTTCTCTATGTTTTAATTAGTGTTTGTGCCAAGTAAAGCCTTTATGATCTTCTTGGGTGATTGTTATTTGATCTTGCTGTAAAAAAACAGAAAGTATGCTCTCACGAGAATAATTTTCATTTCTTACCAAAGAGCGATAAAATACCAATTACAATTGCAGTAGATTAATAAACAAATTTCCTAGGACTTCCTAATTCCTCAGGATTTTTGGAGTCACAGAAGTATTCGGAACCTACAGATTACTACAGCCTGTTCTGTTTTTGACAGATTCTATTTTCTATGTGTTGTTTGCTTATTTTGATGAATCTATGAGTAGTATCGGAGGGTATGAACCATAGAGAAGTTGGAATACAGTAGATATTACACCAATAAAAATAAAGAATGAGTTCACAACAGTACCTAAGTGGTGATTTATTTTCTAATACTAATGGAGCTTACGAGTTTTCTGTTAAGTTTTGTGTTGTAAAGTTTTCAAGTTTTGGGTAAAGATTCGATGGACTATGGAATAAGGAGTGGCAAGAGCCTAAGCTTGGGGATGCCCAAGGCACCCCAAGGTAATATTCAAGGACAACCAAGAGCCTAAGCTTGAGGATGCCCCGGATGGCATCCCCTCGTTCGTCTTCGTTCATCGGTAACTTTACTTGGAGCTATATTTTTATTCACCACATGACATGTGTTTTTCTTGGAGCGTCATTTTATTTTATTTTGTTTTGCTTGCTGTTTGAATAAAATACCAAGATTTGAAATTCTTAAATGTTAGAGAGTCTTCACATAGTTGCATAATTATTCGACTGCTCATTGATCTTCACTTATATCTTTTGGAGTAGTTTGTCATTTGCTCTAGTGCTTCACTTATATCTTTTAGAGCACAGTGGTGGTTTTATTTTATAGAAATAATTGATCTCTCATGCTTCACTTATATCATCTTGAGAGTCTCTAAACAGCATGGTAGTTTGCTTTGGTTATGAATTTAGTCCTATATGATGGGCATCCAAGAGGGATATAATAAAAACTTTCATATAGAGTGCATTGAATACTATGAGAAGTTTGATACTTGATGATTGTTTTGAGATATGAAGATGGTGATATTAGAGTCATGCTAGTTGAGTAGTTGTGAATTTGAGAGATACTTGTGTTGAAGTTTGTGATTCCCGTAGCATGCACGTATGGTGAACTGTTATGTGATGAAGTCGGAGCATGATTTATTTATTGATTGTCTTCCTTATGAGTGGCGGTCGGGGACGAGCGATGGTCTTTTCCTACCAATCTATCCCCCTATTAGCATGTGTGTAGTACTTTGTTTCGATAACTAATAGATTTTTACAATAAGTATGTGAGTTCTTTATGACTAATGTTGAGTCCATGGATTATACGGACTCTCACCCTTCCACCATTGCTAGCCTCTCTAGTACCGCGCAACTTTCGCTGGTACCTTAAAATCCACCATATACCTTCCTAAAAATAGCCACCATACCTACCTATTATGGCATTTCCATAGCCATTCCGAGATATATTGCCATGTAACTTTCCACCGTTCCGTTTATTATGACACGCTCCATCATTGTCATATTGCTTTGCATGATCATGTAGTTGACATCGTATTTGTGGCAAAGCCACCATTCATAATTCTTTCATACATGTCACTCATGAGTCATTGCACATCCCGGTACACCACCGGAGGCATTCATATAGAGTCATATTTTGTTCTAAGTATCAAGTTGTAAGTAAATAAAAGTGTGATGATCATCATTATTAGAGCATTGTCCCATGTGAGGAAAGGATGATGGAGACTATGATTCCCCCACAAGTCGGGATGAGACTCCGGACGAAAAAAAAGGCCATAAAAAGAGAAGGCCCAAAAAAACAAAAAATGAGAGAAAAAGAGAGAAGGGGCAATGCTACTATCCTTTTACCACACTTGTGCTTCAAAGTAGCACCATGATCTTCATGATAGAGAGTCTCCTATGTTGTCACTTTCATATACTAGTGGGAATCTTTCATTATAGAACTTGGCTTGTATATTCCAATGATGGGCTTCCTCAAAATGCCCTAGGTCTTCGTGAGCAAGCAAGATGGATGCACACCCACTAGTTTCTTTTGTTGAGCTTTCATACACTTATAGCTCTAGTGCATCCGTTGCATGGCAATCCCTACTCACTCACATTGATATCTATTGATGGGCATGTCCATAGCCCGTTGATATGCCTAGTTGATGTGAGACTATCTTCTCCTTTTTGTCTTCTCCACAACCACCATTCTCTTCCACCTATAGTTCTATATCCATGGCTCACGCTCATATATTGCGTGAAGATTGAAAAAGTTTGAGAACACCAAAAGTATGAAACAATTGCTTGGCTTGTCATCGGGGTTGTGCATGATTTAAATACTTTGTGTGGTGAAGATGGAGCATAGCCAGACTATATGATTTTGTAGGGATAGCTTTCTTTAGCCATGTTATTTTGAGAAGACATGATTGCTTAGTTAGTATGCTTGAAGTATTATTATTTTTATGTCAATATTAAACTTTTGTCTTGAATCTTATGGATCTGAACATTCATGCCAAAATGAAGAGAATTACTTAGAGAAATATGTTAGGTAGCATTCCACATCAAAAATTTTGCTTTTATCATTTACCTACTCAAGGACGAGCAGGAATTAAGCTTGGGGATGCTGATACGTCTCCAACGTATCTATAATTTTTTATTGTTCCATGCTATTATATTATCTGTTTTGGATGTTTATGGGCTTTATTATGCACTTTTATATTATTTTTCGGACTAACCTATTAACCTAGAGCCTAGTGCCAGTTTCTTTTTTTTCCTTGTTTTAAAGTATCACAGAAAAGGAAAATTAAACGGAGCCCAATTGACCTGAAACTTCACGGAACTTATTTTTGGACCAGAAGAAGCCCATGGAGTATCGGAGATGGACCAGGAGAGTCCTGGGCTGCCCACGAGGGTGGGGGGTACACCCCCCCTGCCTCGTGGACAGCCCAGAGATCCACCGACGTACTTCTTCCTCCTATATATACCCATATACCCTAAAAACTTCGAGGAGCAGAATAGATCGGGAGTTCCGCCGCCAGAAGCCTCCGTAGCCACCAAAAACCAATCTAGACCCGTTCCGGCACCCTACCGGAGGGGGAATCCCTCTCCGGTGGCCATCTTCATCATCTCGACGCTCTCCATGATGAGGAGGGAGTAGTTCTCCCTCGGGGTTGAGGGTATGTACCAGTAGCTATGTGTTTGATCTCTCTCTCTCTCTCTCGTGTTCTTGAGGTGGTACGATCTTGATGTATCGCGAGCTTTGCTATTATAGTTGGATCTTATGATGTTTCTCCCCCTCTACTCTCTACGCATAGGGGTTGGCACACGTTTTCATCTTGACTCTCCGGTAGAATCTTTGGGGCACTCTTTGAAGTTCTTTGTGTTGGTTTGAATAGATGAATCTGAGATTGTGTGATGCATATTGTATAATCATACCCACGGATACTTGAGGTGACATTGGAGTATCTAGGTGACATTAGGGTTTTGGTTGATTTGTGTCTTAAGGTGTTATTCTAGTACGAACTCTATGATAGATTGAACGGAAAGAATAGCTTCATGTTATTTTACTACGGACTCTTGAATAGATCGATCAGAAAGGATAACTTTGAGGTGGTTTCGTACCCTACAATAATCTCTTCGTTTGTTCTCTGCTATTAGTGACTTTGGAGTGACTCTTTGTTGCATGTTGAGGGATAGTTATATGATCCAATTATGTTATTATTGTTGAGAGAACTTGCACTAGTGAAGTATGAACCCTACGCCTTGTTTCCTAGCATTGCAATACCGTTTACGCTCACTTTTATCATTAGTTACCTTGCTGTTTTTATATTTTCAGATTGCAAAAACCTTTCTCTACCATCCATATACCACTTGTATCACCATCTCTTCGCCGAACTAGTGCACCTATACAATTTACCATTGTATTGGGTGTGTTGGGGACACAAGAGACTCTTTGTTATTTGGTTGCAGGGTTGTTTGAGAGAGACCATCTTCATCCTACCCCTCCCACGGATTGATAAAACTTAGGTCATCCACTTGAGGGAAATTTGCTACTGTCCTACAAACCTCTGCACTTGGAGGCCCAACAACGTCTACAATAAGAAGGTTGTGTAGTAGACATCATCCACTCCCACGTCGGCTGCCCGAATCCAAGTGTTTGGGAGATGGAAATTGTTGTCTAGCCCTTACACGGACAATCCATCGGCCTGATTTCCACTGCTCTCAATAGGGGTAGTGTCGTGGGTTTGTCACGGCAGATGTCCTCGTGAAAGGACTTAGTCGTGGAGCCATCGCTATGGGTTAGCTTAAAGGGGTTAAACCGGACAAGGGACATGAGGGATTTTATACTAGTTCGACCCCTTTGATGAAGGTAAAAGCCTACGTCTAGTTGTGATTGGTATTGCTAGGGTTTCGATGACCAGGGAGCGAATCCGCTTTGCCTGGTTCTCGAGTTGTTGCCTCTTGTCCCTAAACTGCTGCCGGGTCGTCCCTTTATATACATAGGTTGACGCCAGCCGGTTTACAGAGTCCCGAGGCCAGATCAAAAACGTGTCCTGCTCGATCTCTATTCCTTCTAACTTACAATACAAGTTACATGAAAGAGTCGGTTTACATCTACATGCCTTAACCTGCCTTTGGGCCTTGGGCCTTCGTAAAGCGCCACCATCCTTACGTCTTCATGGGCTTCTATATTCATGGAGTTAACCCGGCCACTCCTAGCCGGTTTACCTCCAGTAGTCATATCCCCAACATTAGGCCCCAGATTGATTTGAACTTGTTCATGTCAATCTTCAATACTTAGAAAAATTCTTGCCCTGTCACCTTCGTATAGATCTGGTAAACCGCCGTGATGTCATCCTTTAGATCCGTAGTAAACCGCCATGACATCATCTATTCGTTGAAGCCGAAGATACCCTTCATTAATGGATATCCAACCATCGAGGCGACATCCTTATTAACTATCCATTTTAAGCTTCTCGATTCACACACTTGTCGCTTATCGCTTCGCCTTATAAATAGGAGAACGGGCCCTTCTCTTTTTTCCCCTTCGTCTCCTTCACTTCTTCTTCCTCCTTGCGACGCCTCTGCACCCGAGCGCCGCCGCCGTCACCGAGCTTTGCCTCCGCCTCTCCGCTGGCCGCTGCATCAACCTGGTTGCACCAGAAAGCCGCGGCGTACCTCCGCTGCTTCAACAGCCGCTGTAAGTCCCTTCCTTTCTCCGTTGTAGATCTGCCTAGGGTTTCCTCGTTCATCGAAGTTCATCGAGGCTCTGGCGCCGTTCTTCCCTGTTTCTCCTTAGTCCATGGATAAAAACCTCAAACTTGATGTATTCCATGTAATGGCTTATCTTCTGTTACCACAACAAACCCTTATGCGCATAAAAACTAATCTGGTCCTTTGTGAACTGCTCTGGGACCAACCTTTTTAGGTCTAAATCTTTCTACTTTCTTGTCTTACGGTAGATCCAAAATTTCCATGCAACCTTGTGAAACCTGTTTTACCTTACTTAGTCATTCTTGCCTTAGATCTGTATCCTCTTTATCACATAGGCGGTATACCTTTGTAAAAGCAATCTATCACATACCATTAGTCCCCTGGTGAACGGGCAAGCCTTTTGTCCCCGTTGTTATACTCCGGTTTAACAGCATGTGTATACCGTTGTTCTGATATTGCCTTGTCATTCATTATTGTATCAGCCTCCGGTTTACGTAATTTACATACTTGTATATCTTTATTCCGTCGCATCTCATGCATCACCATGAATGATTTGTAAACCGGTATTTCCTTTTAGATTTTCGCTTGCAATGGCCAAACAGTTTTATGCTTGTAACTGGGCTCCTTCCCGGGTTACCGAGGAGCAGCTTAATGGAATGGTCAGAATTGGTACCTTGCCAAAAAAGAATGAGTTCCGGTGGCGAGTTCCTGGACCGGAGAACCCTCCCACCCCTAAGCAGGGTGAGGTAGTGGTATTTGTTGATCACATAGGTCGTGGTTTCAAACCGCCCGGGTCAAAGTTTTTCCGGGATGTGCTTGCCAGTTTCCAGCTCCACCCTCAAGATATTGGACCTAACTCAGTATCCAATATATGCAATTTCCAATTCTTATGTGAAGTGTACTTACAAGAAGAACCAACTGCTGAGTTGTTCCAGGATTTTTTCCATCTGAAGCGGCGCACTGAATTTGTAGACGGACCCAACACTGAACTTGGTGGCGTCTCTATTCAAAAAATAAAATAGGTTGAATTCCCTCATGCCAAGCTGCATAGTCACCCCAAAGAGTGGAACCAAACTTGGTTCTACTGTAAAGACACCTCCCCTGAAGACGAGAACCCTCTGCCGGGTTACCGTGCCACCGGCTTTCCAACACTCATCCACTGCCGCAACGTCTAAGTGCCTAGGAACGGGCCTCATATGCCCCTCAACCAAGGTTGTTAGAATCAGATTCTGTTATACGATTCTACGACTTTACGATCCAAACTAACCCCTCTGATTCTACAATTTTACGATCCTGATAGTGAAGATTCTACGATTTGCGATCCTACCATCACAGCTCCGATCCGATTCAAAATCGCGATTCTGACAACCTTGCCCTCAACTCGCCAAGATCCGAGCCTTTATGGCCAACGGTTTATCAGGCATCGACTTTGTGCGTTGCTGGATATCCTGGAGCATCTTGCCATTAAGTCGCCGCTCCGGTTTAATGTGTGAGTACACTGGTGAAGTAGAAGACTCCCAACGTCACATCAACATTCAGTTAACCAATGAAGAAGTCACTGAGGGTGTCAAGAAGATTTTTAATGAATCGAAATCTGTCTGCCGCCAAACCGGCTTAAACCCCTTTTACGCAAAAAAACAAACCGCCTGCTGTAAGTACTGTCCTTCCCTTTTACCTTTGATATCTTTTTAGACTGTACAACCTGTGAATACCCTTCTGCTTGTTTATAAACAGGGTGATGATCCATTCTGGAAGAAGAAGCCTCAAGAAAAAGCGGCAAAGCCTTCCCGTCCCAAAACAAAAACCGTCAAGAAAACCTCAAAGCGGAAAGCAGCTGAATGTATCAGCATGGAACTGGATGACGACGTGGATGAACCGGAAGTTGAGGTAGAACTTGATTCACTTGGTTCCCTTTTTATGCATCTCATTAACAATGATATTTATCAGGAGGGCGCAGAGGGCAGCCAAGCTGACGATGTAAAGGTAATTATCCTTTCCTCCGGTTCAGACTCTTTGCCAACACAAAAAATCCGTCAAGCGATCCGAAAAGTAAGCTTTTCACATCCTCTTGCTCACTTGGATCCAACAATTATTTTGAAGAAGCAGCAGCATGAGGCTCGCCGCACAACCCGGCATAGTGGCCAAAAGGTTACTTCGGCCGGTTTACCTGACACCCCGGTTCGAAAGCGCCAATCTGAGGTCTCACCTCCTTCTGACAATTCTTATCCCAAGGCAGGTTATTTTCGATAACCTCTTAATACGTCCGATTCAAATTATCAGGTGACACCTTCCTCATCTTCTGGCGAGTCAACAGCGACCCAACTTCCTCCTCTCAAAACTATAGTTGGGTAAGTACTTAAAACCCTTCTTTAAATGTTTCCATACTTTGTATACTATGCTTAACTTTCACATCTTTTTCTGTTTTTAGAGCCAAAGCCAGACCCAGCAAAAAAGCTCGGGTGAACAATCCGCTCGAAGACCAGGTGGTTCATGAACCGGAGCAAACGGTTGAACCGGAACAAACTTTTGAACCGGAAGGTCCCAATCCTGAAGTTGCTTTTGATGAGCCACCCCCTCAAGATCACAATCTCGATGAACAACCAGAAGTTGACATTGTTATGCCTGATACTGAACCGGCCAATCCAATCCGGGCTGATGATAGGTATTCTAGTCCGGTGAGAGCTACTGAAACTGCCTCAATTCCAGAAAAAGCTGCTGGAGACAAAGAGGGCGAAGTTATCATTACTGGTATTGGTCACACCTCTCCTGGCCATCCTGTAATCTTGGCCAAACATAGTGCCAAGGAAGAGCGTGCTTCCATGGAAAAAGGCAAATGGAGCACTGACTTGTCAAGCTATGCTCATCTCAGCGCTCAAGAACTCCACTCCGGTTTTCTGAACCGTCTGCACTCAATCCGTGATTATGAAGCCGGTTGGTAAACCTGATGAAAGAGCGCTATGAGGTATTTTCATCACTTTCCTTTCTTGATTCCAAAGTACAAACATCAATCCAAGTAGCCCCCAAGGGCTGGTTTATGATGACAATCATAAACCGGGGCTGTATAATACATTAACTTTTACAAACTTGTCCTTCATATACCAACTGATCATTTGAAGTAAATCAGATGTGATCATTATATTCCTATAATTTTTTGCCTGTGTAGCCCCCAAGGGCCGGTTTAGCTTTGCGAGGTAAACCGGGTCTTGAATCAATATCAGCTTTGAACAGATGTACATTAGCCCCCAAGTGTTAAGGATAATGCTTGCATTGTACTTGAGACTTGTGAAAAATATGTTGACGATAGAACAAATAGGCATTAGCCCCCAAGTAGAAAGTGCATAACTTGTTATACGCTTGGTACTTCATAACCTGTTTTGATGATATATCTCACCTTTGTAGGCTGAGCTGAATAAGAAGGATGCTCAAACCGCAGACCTTCAAGAAAATGTAAAATCTCAACAAGCGGGGGCTTCCAAAGCCAAAGAAGAGCTGGCCAATGCCTTGGCAGCTATGGAGAAGCTGAAAGAGACCTTCAACAAGGGGCGTGCTGACTGGGAAATAGAAAAGGCCGGTTTGACCAAAAAGGCCGAGGACGTAGAGGCAGCCCTGAAGCCAGTGGTGGAAGAACTGACCGGCTTAAAGCGGCAGATTGACGTGCCCTCACGTGCAGTTTGTCTAATTCATAAGATCTTATCAATGGCCGGTTTACTGATGCTGAACCATGACAGGGACCCGCATTGCTCATCTGGGCTCTGACATGCGGATGAAACTTAAAGCGGCCTACGCCTGAATAGAGCAGCTGTTCTCTGGATCCCAGCATGCCATTTGCACTGCAGCCTATAATAAGCCCGCGCCATCGTTGATAAAGGAAACAATTGAGAAGTTGGCCATGCTACCTGCCCGGATCACCGAACTGAAGAGATCAGCCACAAGATTAGGAGCGCTGACCGCGTTAATCCGGGCCAAGGCATGGATTCCGGATCTTGAACCGGCAGATATCATCAAAGGGTATCCTGGTGTGAAAGAAGACGGCTCAAACTTCAATAATGACGATCTGCGAAGGCTGACAAAGGAGATGCGGCCAATAGCAAGCAAACTGGCGGAGGACACAAATTTATCTCACTTCCAACCGGTTTATGATGCTGAGGGAAAGAGACAGCCCCTGGTGATCCATGATGTTGAAGATCTTGTGCCTCCAATCCGTAAGCATACTTACGCTCCTGACATTGACCCCTCCAGCCTTATCCATGAAGAGGCCGTGTTTCAAGCTTTAACCGGAATCGATTGGTCAACGGTTGATTTCTAGCGTCTGGGGAGGGATGAAGAGGATGTCGCGCAAGATGACCCTCAATCGTCAAGCCGTCCCGATGAAGAATCCTAAACCGGCGGCCGGTTTATCAGCGACAGTCTGCCACTTCTTGAAAACAATGATCCAATTTGGGCTGTTTTGAAGCGCCTTGTAATAGGATAGCAGAAACACCTTTATCTGCCATGCCATCGAGCATGTTTGTGTTGTTTGATACCTTGAAGACTTGTTCTGCTTTTGGGATCTATTTATGCATAGTCCATGATGATTTGTGTTCCTGCATATAAGAACTTGAAAGCGTCCTAGTGGTTTACCACTGGATGGGTCATGATGCCCAAAAATATATACATAACTTGGATGGATAACCAAGATTTATATTAACCAGATACAATAGATGATATCTGTGACATACCTCCTTGGCTGACCAACTGCTTGTATGGTAATGGTGAAAACACCAATTCAGAGTGTTGATGACTCCTTGCCTTCTTGCCGGTTCACATAAAAACCGTAGTGGGCCATAAGAGCCGCTGATTTGTTCGTATAATGTTGGTGACATCTAGTCAAAACCAGACCAGAGCAATATGCTACTGGTTTAAAATTGATCATGTACTGACAACTAAACGTTGAAAGTCACGCCGGGTTGTAATGAACACCGGTTTATCAGAAAAATATTCATAAATCCCTTAACGAAAGATATATAAAAAACAACAAATCAATAGGAAATAGACAAGGCTTTTCATGGGCTGCCAGGCCCTAAATCGAGGCTTTTCATGGGCTGCCAGGCCACTGAGTTAAACCATTTTGCAAAGCCTTTTAAGATGGACCTCAATCTTTAACCAATCACTGTTTTAACTTTGACAAGTTCAGGGTCCATGGGATTAACTTGTCAAACGTCTGATGGGTCATACTAGGTTTACCTGGACGGAGTGGCTTACTTAAAAAGGCAAGATAACCCAGGGTTTTAGGTGAATACACCTGGCTTCCAAGCCTGGCTTGATAGCCTATTACAAGGGTGCAAACTCGTTGTTCTTTGAGAAGCAAGGAGCCCCCAGGTAATATTTGAGATGTGCTCAGTGGTTACCTATGTTTGAGTTGTGCTTGATGCTACAGACTCTCTTTGGTTCCACATAATTTCCTTTTGGCCTTGAAGCCTATCAAGAGGTGTAGCTATGGTGTGAAGACAACCAAGCCCCCTAGTGATATCCCTTTTCGGTTTTTAAACCGATCAAGAGGTGTAGCTATGGTTCGGATACGACCAAGCCCCCTAGTGACTTGCTTGATATCTGTGTGGCTTATAGGCCGGGTTAATAAAACTCCGCTTTGTCAGTAGAAACCCTTGTGAAACCACACATGATGTAAAAAAGAACTGAGACCCCGCTTTAGCCGAGACTCTGGTTTATTATATAATATATACATTGTCATAAGTATGTACATAAGAAGAGCATGTGGCTCAAGTATAGTAAGGCCGAAGAAGGGCTATATTCCACGGCCGCTTGGTCTCCTCCTCCGATTTACGTGAGTCTTTGTGCTCTCGAACATCAATGAGGTAGTATGACCCGTTGTGTAGATTTTTGCTGACCACAAAAGGTCCTTCCCAAGGTGGGGATAACTTGTGCATATCAGTCTGATCCTGGATGAGCCGGAGCACCAGATCGCCTTCTTGAAAAGTTTTGGTCTTAACCCGGCGGCTATGATAGCGTTGGATATCTTGTTGATAAATCGCCGAACGTGTTACTGCTAAATCACGCTCCTCATCTAGCAGGTCCAGTGAGTCCTGACGTGCTATCTCATTCTCAGCTTCAACATAAGCCGTCACACAGGGTGAGTCATGACGGATGTCACTAGGGAGAACCGCCTCTGCTCCGTAAACCATGAAGAAAGGTGTGTAACCCGTAGATCTGTTAGGTGTGGTGTTGATACTCCATAACATAGAAGGTAACTCCTCCACCCAACAACCCGGTGTCCGCTTTAATGGAACCATAAGCCGGGGTTTAATACCTCTCAAAATTTCTTGATTTGCCCTCTCTGCTTGACCATTAGACTAGGGGTGAGCCACTGATGCTACATCAAGCCGGATGTGCTCACGTTGGCAAAATTCCTCCATCTCACCCTTTGACATATTAGTGCCATTATCAGTTATAATACTATGTGGAAAACCAAACCGGAATATCACCTTTTTGATGAATTGAACCGCCGTGGCTGCATCACACTTACTGACTGGCTCTGCTTCTACCCATTTGGTAAATTTTTCAACTGCCACTAACAGGTGGGTCTTATTGTCCTTGGATCTCTTAAAGGGTCCAGCCATATCGAGCCCCAAGTTGCAAATGGCCAAGTGATTGGAATCATTCTCAACTCTTGAGCCGGAACATGAGCGCGGCGTGCAAATTTTTGACAACCGTCACACCTTTTGACTAAATCCTCAGCATCAGCATGAGCTGTCAACCAATAGAAACCGTGACAAAAAGCCTTAGCCACCAAGGATTTTGAACCTGCGTGGTGACCACAATATCCTTCGTGGATTTCTCGCAAAATCTCACAACCCTCTTGAGGAGACACACAACACTGAATTGCTCCTGTGACGCTGTAACAATGTAACTCCCCATTGATTATGGTCATTAACTTGGAACACCGGATTATCTGCCGGGCCAAGGTTTCGTCCTTCGGTAACTCGCCCCGGTTCATGTAAGCCAAGTACGGGACTGTCCAATCCGGTATAACATGCAAAGCTACCACCAATTGGGCCTCCGGGTCAGGAATAGCCAACTCCTCCTCTGTGGGTATCTTGACCGACGGATTATGCAGTACGTCAAGGAAGACATTAGGTGGCACCGGTTTACGCTGAGAGCCTAGGCGACTTAAAGCGTCCGCCGCTTCATTTTTTCGCCGGTCTATATGGTCAACTTGATAACCCTTGAAATGACCAGCCACTATGTCCACCTCTCGTCGATATGCAGCCATGAGCGGGTCCTTAGAATCCCAAGTGCCAGATACCTGTTGGGACACCAGGTCCTTGTCACCGAAGCACTTAACCCGTCTTAAGTTCATCTCCTTAGCCATCCGAAGACCATGGAGTAAGGCCTCGTACTCAGCTGCATTGTTAGTACAAGGGAACATTAAGCGAAGAACATAACAGAACTTATCACCTCGTGGGGAAGTTAATATGACTCCAGCCCCCGAGCCCTCCAATTGCCTGGACCCATCAAAGTGAATAGTCCAATAAGTATTGTCTGTTTTTTCCTCTGGTGCCTGCAACTCTGTCCAATCGTTGATGAAGTCCACGAGTGCCTGAGATTTAATCGCTGTGCGAGGTGTATACTTGAGCCCATGAGGTCCAAGCTCAATAGCCCACTTGGCAATCCGGCTAGTTGCTTCTCTGTTTTGAATGATATCTCCCAGAGGGGCTGAACTGACCACTGTGATAGGATGGCCCTGAAAATAATGTTTGAGCTTCCGGCTTGCCATAAACACCCCATACACCAACTTCTGCCAATGCGGATACCTCTGCTTTGATTCGATAAGCACCTCACTGATATAATAAACCGGCCGTTGAACCAGATATTCCTTTCCAGCCTCCTTGCGCTCCACAACAATAGCCACACTAACCGCCCTGGCATTAGCAGCCACATATAGCAGTAAAGGCTCTTTATTGATCAGAGCTGCAAGCACAGGCGGTTCAGCTAACTGCCTCTTCAGATCCTCAAACGCTTTATCAGCCGCATCGCTCCAGACAAAGTCATCCGTTTTCTTTAGCATCTGATATAAAGGGATAGCCTTCTCCCGTAGACGATTGGTAAACCGGCTCAAAGCTGCAATCCGGCCAGCTAAACGTTGAACGTCATTGATACACGCCGGTTTAGCCAAGGACGTGATTGCTGAAATTTTTTCCGGGTTAGCCTCAATGCCCCTGTTTGACACCAGAAAGCCCAAGAGTTTGCCTGCCGGGACACCAAAGACACATTTGTCCAGATTAAGCATCATCTTGTAAACCCGGAGGTTGTCAAAGGTTTCTCTCAAGTCATCTATCAATGTTTCCTCTTTCCTGGACTTTACCACAATATCATCCACATATGCGTGAACATTACGCCCAATCTGCTTATGAAGACATTTCTGAACACAGTGTTGATAAGTTGCCTGGGCACTCTTGAGCCCAAAGGGCATGGAGACATAGCAGAATGCTCCAAAAGGAGTTACAAAAGCTGTCTTCTCCTGGTCCTTAACCGCCATTTTGATCTGATGATAACCAGAGTAAGCATCCAGAAAACACAAGCGGTCACAACCTACCGTAGCGTCAATAATCTGATCAATATGAGGGAGGGCAAAGGGATCTGCTGGGCAAGCCTTGTTCAAATCTGTGTAGTCCACACACATACGCCAAGTGTCGTTTTTCTTAAGGACCAGCACCGGATTAGCCAACCACTCCGGGTGAAAGACCTCCATGATAAACTCTGCGGCCAACAGCCGAGCTACCTCCTCACCGATATCCTTACGCCTTTCTTCGTTGAAGCGGCGGAGAAACTGTCTGACCGGTTTGAACTTAGGATCTATATTAAGTGTGTGCTCAGCGAGTTCCCTCGGTACACCTAGCATGTCAGAAGGCTTCCATGCAAAGATGTCCTGGTTCTCACGGATGAACCCGATGAGCGCGCTTTCCTATTTGGGATCCAGGTTAGCGCTGATGCTAAACTGCTTGGATGAATCGCCAGGAACAAAATCAACCATCTTAGTGTCTGTGGCCGATTTAAACTTCAACTCCGGATCGTGCTCCATAGTTGGCTTTTTCAAGGAAGTCATGTCCGCCGGATCAACCTTGTCTTTATAAAACTTCAGCTCTTCCGTGGCACAAACCGACTCAGTGTAAGCCGCATCAACTTCCTCACATTCCAAAGCAATCTTCCTGCTCCCATGTACTGTGATGGTCCCCTTATGACCTGGCATCTTAAGCTGCAGATAAACATAACACGGCCTCGCCATGAACTTGGCATAGGCCGGTCGCCCAAACAGGGCGTGATATGGAGTCTTGATTTTCACCACCTCGAAAGTTAATGTTTCTGACCTTGAATCATGATCATCTCCAAAGGCCACCTCTAGGGCTATCTTGCCCACTGGATATGCAGACTTACCGGGCACCACACCATGAAAACGGTGTTCGACGGTTTAAGATTCTTATCTGTCAACCCCATAAGGCGGAAGGTATCATAGTAGAGAATATTGATACTGCTTCCCCCATCCATGAGCACCTTGGTGAACTTATACCCCCCAACTTGAGGTGCCACCACTAAGGCCAGATGACCCGGATTGTCAATCCGGGGTGGGTGATCCTCTCTACTCCATAAAATGGGTTGCTCAGACCAGCGCAAATACTAAGGCACTGCCGGTTCAATAGAGTTCACGGCCCTCTTGTGAAGTTTCTTATCACGCTTGCACAAGCTAGTGGTGAATACATGATACTGCCCACTATTCAACTGCTTCGGATTACTCTGATAACCCGACTGCTGCTGTTGCTGATTCCCCTGATGGTTATAACCTCCCTGGTTGCCCTGGTTCCCTTGATTGTTATGTCCGGTTTGATTGCCTTGAAATCCTAAACTGGAGCTACTGCCTCCATAACCCGGCCCATGGAAACCACCTCCTGAACCGCCGGGCGGGCCATTGTCGTATTGAAACATATTGGAGTTCTTGAACTCTCGCATGATGTAACAATCCTTCCAAAGATGTGAAGTTGGCCTCTCCTTCGATCCATGCTTTGGACAAGGTTGATTTAACAGGCGCTCCAGATTGGGGCCTGAACCTCCGCCCTCTAGGGTTGTTTGCCCTTACGACGCTGACCGTTATCCTAAGCATTGGTGTTAGCCACAAAGTCCAAACTATTGTCTGCCTTGCGCTTACCATTGTTCCCATGACCTGTCGGGTTATGCTAATGTCCCTTGGTGTTGCCGTTCTTCTTCCCTTTCCCAGGTTTGTCCTCCCCTGAGTCAGGGTCTTTGGTATTATCTGAATCGGCATATTTAACCAAAGCGGCCATAAGCGTTGCCATATCATTGCAGTGACGTTTGAGCCTTCCTAACTTCTGTTTTAGCGGTAGAAACCGGCAATTGCCCTCCAATGTTAACACTGTTGTGTCCGCATTGATGTGATCCGATGAATGCAGAATAGCCGAGACCCGCTTCACCCAATGGGTTGTAGACTCCCCATGTGATAGCCTGGCTTAATAGGGATGATAGACTACTCATATTAATAAGGAATTCCTTCTTTTCCGGAAGCCCGTTCAGACAGAACTTCAAAGTTAAGCGTGCTCAGCTTGGAGTAATTTCAGGATGGGTGACCGACCGGGAAGTTGCTCCCGGGTGCGCACGAGTGAGGACAAAGTGCGCAGAAAAGACTAGTATTGATCTGTGGGGCCAGTCTAGATCCCGCCAGGAGTAACGACCACCGGCGGGTGTGTCCGGGGCGTTACAAGTTGGTATCAGAGCCGACCCTCGCGGTTACACGGATGGTTGTGGACAAGTGCGCGGTCATGTTGTTCATGACGTTTGTGACCCATCGTGGCGCCTGACATGGCACATGTACCGGACTGGATGCACAGACGTATGTGCCAAGAGGGAACGTTCTTGCGGCCCGACGAGGACGTTGGTTCCTCTGAGTGGGGGTGTATGTGATAGTCTGGCTTAATAGGGATGATAGACTACTCATATTAATAAGGAATTCCTTCTTTTTCGGAAGCCCATTCGGACAAAACTTCAAAGTTAAGCGTGCTCAGCTTGGAGTAATTTCAGGATGGGTGACCGACCGAGAAGTTGCTCCCGGGTGCGCACGAGTGAGAACAAAGTGCGTAGAAAAGACTAGTATTGATCTGTGGGGCCAGTCTAGATGCCGCCAGGAGTAACGACCACCGGCGGGTGTGTCCGGGGCGTTACACCCCATCCTCTTGAACACAAGCGGCCAGGTCCACAATCGACATAGGCTGCTTACAAGTATCCTTATAATTCTGGATAAACCGGTGTTTTAACTCGGCCCATGATCCGACAGAGTTAACTGGTAAGCTCTTTAACCAAGTACGAGTTGTCCCCTCCAACATCATAGTGAAGTATTTAGCACACACTGCTTCATCCACATCCAACATCTCTATTGCCATCTCATAACTTTCAACCCATGACTCTGGTTGCAAATCGGCGGTGTAATTGGGCACCTTACGAGGGCCTTTAAAATTCTTGGGCAGTCGCACAGTACATAAAGCGGGGGTAAGACACAACACCCCTAAAGAACTGAAGACCACACCTGGCTCCACTGAAGCGGTAGGGCGAACCGGAGTAGGTTGACGAGCTGCATGCAAAGCTGCTAACTCGGCCTTGTCGGATTTCGGGTTCCGGCAGACCCTTGAGGTTCGAACACTGGGGTGCACGCGGAGATTTCGCCTTCTACCTACCTGCGCCCCACCGCCACGCTAAGATCTAAGCTATGAAAAGAACAGCACAAGAGACACAGGGTTTATATTGGTTCGGGCCACCGTTGTGGTGTAATACCCTACTCCAGTGTGTGGTGTGGTGGATTGCCTCTTGGGCTGATGAAGATGAGCAATACAAGGAATAACAGCCTCACGAGGGTCTGTTCTTGGTTGAGGGGATGAACTGCTAGGAGGAGTTCAGTCACCCCTCTCTCTCTCTCTTCTCGATTCTCTCTCTGATTTCGATCCCCCCTACCCTGTGGGTGGCTAGTCCTATTTATAGGCAAAGGCCCTGGGCCTCTTCCCAAATATTGAGCGGGAAGGGCGCCAACAATTGGACATTTTGGAGGGGAACATCTGGTACACTTATCCTGACTAAAGTTGGTCCTCGCCTGCCAAAGGCTCTAGTGGTGACGCTGGCTTGGGCTCCACAATGACTTCCTCCCTGCCGTTGGACTGGTCTTGGTCTCGTTGCACCGAAACGGGTGTCTTTTCTTGATGCTCTCGCCTGCGCTTGCTCCCTTTGCACCAAAGAGGAAAGGAGGACACTGCGCGGGCTGGCGCCCGCCTGGCGCCCTTGGTCATCATGGCTTGCGTCACGGGCACCTTGTGAGGTACCCCACCTTGGTCTCTCCGCCTCCTCACGAGCCAGCCTGATGAGGCCGTGCCTGAGGAAGCTCCGTGTCGTCCGCCCCGTGAGGCTTGGCCCCTCGCGAGGGTCTTGGGTCTGTGTTGATGAAGATGGGCCGTGCTGGGCCCCCCTTTGAGCTACGCCGCGGGCCGCAGGCAGGCAAGTCTGGGGACCCCCGTTCCCAGAACGTCGACAGTAGCCCCCGGGCCCAAGGCGAGCCCGGACTTGGCCATGCAGGGAGGCGAAAGGGCAAGAGCGAAGCACCGCGGGCCCTAACAGCCTGCGGCCTCGGGCGCTGCATGGCGGTTGATTGGGCGTGGGCGGAACTGTTCCCCCACGCCCCCTTATTTTGCGCCATGCTAGGCAGACTCTTAGTCGTACACAGCCGCTCCCCTTTCTGTTGCTCGAGCGCGCCCGGGAGCGTCGCGCTCTTCGCCAAGGATTCCTTCGAAGGGCGGCTGACGCGGTGAGCCTGCTTGGTGAGGAGCTTGCTGATGAAGACGCGCGCCTTGAGGCCGAGGGCCTGCGCCTGGTTGCAGAGAGGCGCGAGCTGGAGGGCGCCATCGCCCTTGCGCGCTGTCAGTGCGATCTTGACGACGCAGAGGCCAAGGCGTCGCTGGTGGCCTCTCGGGAGGCCTGATCTTGGGCCGCTGAGGAGGCCCGGGAAGCTGACCGGCGGCGAGAGGCGGCGGAGGAGCGGGCTCGGGAGCTCCTGGCCTGGTGCCACTCACTGGAGGAGCAAGTGGAGCTGCGTGAGGCAGCCCTCGCGTCGATGAAGGTGGCCTCTGGTGACCCAGCAGAGCTCCAGAAGCATGAGGAGGCACTGACGCTGGAAGCCGCCGAACGTACCCGCGAGTACGAGCGTCTGGAGACGAGGGAGCGCTTGGTGATGCAGGCGGAGGATGATGTCGCTGCACGGGAAGCCTGTGTCCTGGAGGAGGTCGGATGTCGGGTGGCGATGGCGTGCTTGAACCTCGAGCACGAGTTCGAGGAGAGGCTGGAGTTGATCCGGGCCGAGGCTGAAGGTAGGACTGCTGCCTTGAGGGCCAAGCTGGAGGAAGCGACGTGGCGGGCCGATGCTTTTCGGGCCGCCCTTGAGGTAGCTCAAGGGGAGTCAACCACCTCCTAGGCCGAGGTACTCCTTCTTCGCCAGCGGGTGGAGGAGGCTGAGGTCGTCGCGTGCCAGAATGCGGACGAGATACGTCAGCGGCGGATCCTGGAGCATGAGCACGGCCCCATGCTCACCACGCTCTCGGAGAGAGCCAACACAGCCTTGGGCAACATCTGCGAGGCGGCTGTTGGCGAGCCGCACGCAGTCAACTGCGCCGGCAACCTTCAGTTCTTCACCGACGTGGTGACGCAGCTGGAGGCGCGGTCGGTCAGGGCCGACAGGTTGGTGGAGGAGAGGAGCTGCGCCCTGCTCGGGCGCGCCTTTTCTCGCGTCTTCAGCCATCTTCGGAACATGGATCCCCACTTCGATTTCGATGCCGGCATCGCCCTAGTCCCCCAGACCGTCCGAGACGACCTGGCGCACTGGGTGGAAGACAATGTGGATGCTCTTGTCAGGGCCTTCGCTTAAGACAATGACAGCGTGATTGTGGCTACCGACGAGGGCGGTGTGGTGAATGGCCCTGACGCCGCTGGCGGCGACGCAGACAGCGATGGCGAGTTCAGCGACGCCAGCAACGGTTCGCGTGGTGCTCCTGAGGACGCATTGGGGGATTTATCCGACTGATCATGCATCGTTCCTGTTTCCTTACCCTGCATGAATAGAACTTAGGTTTTGGCTTGATGACTGTGAGAGCATTTTGGAGGGGGAGCCCCTCATGTAAAACTTGTGTTCTTCGTACTAGTAGACGTTACATTGCCCATGCGCCCGCGCCAAGTGGTTGGCTTAAGCGACGCGCTGGTCGGCTAGTTTACCTTTGTCTCGTGCGGGCCCTGAGGTAGCCTGTGGGAGGCTGTGGTGTCCCGAGTGTTCCCTGATCGAATCCGTAGGATCTGCAGTAAAAAACCCTCCTGAGAGGACGCGGCGGTGGCAGTCTGGGCTGCGCGCAAGCTAGGCCTGACCCGGCTCGCGAGGGGCTCACGAGGGGAGGCAGCTGAGGCGAAGTGGTAACCAAAACGCGAGAAATTGCTCGAACGAGACTAAGCACCCCTTCCCCGAACACACGCAAATCTCAAATTCGAATCCAACTTAAATCCAGCGGGGGGAAGCGGCAACCAAAGGGAAAAGCAACGAAAGTAGACAAAAGGCCGCATCCGGCACCTAATCTAGTCTTGGACGTCTTCTCACCAGCGCGGAGCTAAGTGCTGCCACTGGGCGTGGGAGGGAGCCCCAGGGCCTGAGGCCGGCACCCCCGAGACTCCGGGGCGTGTACAGCCCCACTCATTATTACGTGAGAGTGTCACGGGGCGGCGAGCTTCACAGGCGTTGGCCTTCTTCACAGGCTCCGGGCCTTTCTTGGGGGAAGCAGGCTTCACGGGCATTTGCCCTCTTCACAGGCTCTGGGCCTTTTCCAAAACATGACAGCTTCACAGGCATTCGCCTTCTTCACAGGCTCTGGGCCTTTTCCAAAACGCGACAGCTTCACAAGCATTCGCCTTCTTCACAGGCTCTGGGCCTTTTCCAAAAAGGATAATCTTCACAGGCATTCGCCTTCTTCACAGGCTCTGGGCCTTTTCCAAAAAGGATAATCTTCACAGACATTCACCTTCTTCATAGGCTCTGGGCCTTTTCCAAAAAGGATAATCTTCACAGGCATTCGCCTCTTCACAGGCTCTGGGCCTTTTTAGGGGTAGAACCTCCGGAGGTGCTGGATGTTCCATGCGTTCTGGACCGGCACCCCCTCCTGAGTCTCCAAGCACGCGGAGCCGGGCCTGGAAACGTGAACAACCTTGAACGGGCCCTCCCACATGGGAGAGAGCTTGTGCAGTCCCTCCCTGGAGAGAACCCGCCTGAGCACGAGGTCTCCTACCTCGAGAGTTCTGGGGCGGATGTTGAGCGGGCAACTAGGTCAAACACATTAGCCGCGAAGGAGTGGATTCATTCAAATAGATGCTGGGAAGGCGGACATCACTGGGTCAGGCCCGAGCAACTTGGGGATGATGCAGCCCAAGGGGCGCCTCCAACAAGGTAAGCTAACAACATAAAATAAAAGGGATACATGCCGCAGGGACGGACCCACGCGGCCTGGGAATAATGCAGCCCTGGGGGGCGCTCCCAGTTGGAAATGAAACTTGAAAGATGTCACCTGATGATGTTGAGGACGAAGGAGCGTTGGCGTAGCAGACTCGGTGGGCTGTGGAAGTCGATCCTCACGAGCCCCCAGGCCCAGGGGCCTCAGGAGGCTCCGGAGGCGCTGGTGGCTCCTCGCGGACCATCTCCATCTCCGCCAGGGCTGCGGAACGCCTGGCATCTTGAGCCTCCATGATGCCCCTCATGAGGCGCTAGTACGTGGCAGCCGCGTTCGGCAAGCCGTAAGGCATGCGAACGTAGCTGTGGGGTGGACCTTCGCAGCGCCCCACTCGCGAGGGCCAGAGGCGCTCCAGAGAGGCGACTCGATTGAGCCCTGGTATGCCGATGCAGACGCGCAGCCCACCATCCTCGCCTGGATGGGGAGCCACAGCTGGTAGGCAGCGGCCACCTTTCATGACTCTTGACTCCTGTAGCTCCTGAATGGCCTTGCTGACGAACTCCTGAGGGTCTGGCTCTCCTTGCCTTACTCCTTCTTGAGGGAAACGTGCTTCAAAACACGCCTCCATGTGGTGCCCAAGCGCCTCCCTCGTGACCTTAGCCAGGTCGGTGGCCCTCCAGGGGAGAGCCCTGCCTGAGGAGGGCGCCGGGCGCGCTTTCCTATGCGACGGAAGGAGGTTCCCCCTGGGCAGGCACGGGCCCTGAGGGTCCTGCCTCCTGAGGGGCCGGGCCGGACGATGTCTTCTTCTTCTTGGCGGCGGTCTCGGGAAGCCTCCTGCTTCCGCGATCCGGGTCTTCCAGTGATGCGGCCTGAAAGGCTCGTTCCAGGGAACACACCGCGTCCTTCTCTTCACAGGGCACCGTGATGACTCCGCCACTTCCTGGCATCTTGAGGACGTTGTAGCCGTGGTGAGTTACGGCCATGAACTTGGCCAGCGCTGGGTACCCAAGGATGGCGTTGTACGGCAGGCGAATGTGAGCGACGTCGAAGTCGATGAGCTCGGTGCGGTAGTTGTCGCGTGCCCCGAAGGTGACTAGGAGGTGGACCTACCCAATCGGGACCGTGGAGCCGTCGGTGACTCTAGAGAAAGGCTTGGTCGGCTGAAGCTGGTTGTAGGGCACTTGGAGATTGTTGAATGTTTCCACGGACAGGACGTTGAGCCCTGCCCCGCCGTCGATGAGGGTCCTGGTGACCACCACGTTGCTGATGATTGGGGAACAAAGCATCGGGAGGACTCCGGCTGTAGCTGCACACTTGAGCTGATCTGCTGAGCTGAATGTGATGGCGCACGCCGACCACCTGAGAGGGCGCGTGGCTTCCAGCTTGGGGAGGACTGCATTCACTTCGCAGGCGAACTGCTTGAAGATGCGTTGAGAGGCTGGTGCTTGAGCCCCGCCCAGGATGCAGGCGACTACGCGCGGCTCCTGGAAGCCCCCAGCCCCCTCGTCCTGATGGCGGTCCTCGTTTCTCCTTGGCTGCGGCGGCAGCGGAGGGAGGCCTGCGTTGCCTTGCGGGCGATCCTCGCGAGGCTGACCCCTCCAGTCTCCCTCGCGAGGCGGGTCTTGCCAGCGACCCTCGCGAGGTTGATCGCGCCACCCTTGGCGCGGGCTGCGGTCTTCTCAGCATCCTGCGTTCCTTCCTCCTCCTCGACCGTAGCCCCGGTCACCGCGGTAGGGGCGACGGCCCATCCTTCCTTCTCGCACGGCTCGGAGCTCTTGACATTCGTTGGTGTTGTGGGTGTGGAGGTCGTGGTACACACAGTACCGACTGCCCTTGGGAGGTTCGGGCAGATCTCTGCCCCGCTTGGTGTCTGGTTCTGCCGCGAGCACGGCAGCCCCCTTGCGCTTCACATCCTTGGCCTTGGGCTTCTTCTCTTCTGGGTCTGCAGCAGGCAGCTCGAGGAGGGAGAGACGCCCTTCCTCAGCCCTGGCGCACTTGGTTGCCAAGTTGAATAACTCCAAGGAAGTGCACAGGTCTTCATGCATCGCCAGCTCCTCCTTCATCTTGACATCGCGCACGCCGTCGGAGAAGGCTGAGATGATGGCCTCCTCGGTCACCATGGGAATCTTGAGGCGTGCATTGTTGAAGCGCTGGATGTACTTCTGCAGGGTCTCTCCGGGTTGTTGCTTGATGCGGCGTATGTCGCTCACGACGGGTGGCCGGTCGCGAGTACCTTGGAAGTTGGCGATGAAGCAGGTGCACATCTCGTCTCAGGAGGAGATCGTGCCTGGGGCCAGGTTCAGGAGCTAGGTGCGGGCCCCGTCCTTGAGCGCCATGGGAAACCAGTTCGCCATGACCTTCTCGTCTCCGTTGGCAGCTTCGATGCCCAACTCATAGAGCTGGAGGAACTCCGCAGGGTCGGCCGTGCCGTCGTAACGAGGAGGCAGGTCTGGCTTGAACTTGTCGGGCCACGCGACGCTGCGTAGCTCGGCGGTGAATGCACGGCAGCCTGCTGTGGCCACGGGAGGCCTTGGGTGACGAAGAGCTTGGTCTTGCATGCCCCCACGCGCTGCAGCTGGGAGCAGCGCGAGGTCTTGACGCGCGGGAGCAGGAGCATGGTCGCGACGTGCTGGAGCAGGGAGCGCCCGGGCAGCTTCTTGCGGGCGAGGGACTTCTTGGCAGCTCTGCTCTTGTCGCGCTGGCACCTGACGGAGTGGGTTCCGCCCAGGGGCCTCGCGCCTTGGAGCCATGGTGCCTTCTTGAGGAGGAGGCGGCCGGGGCGCCGCCGAAGCTTCGTCGCTCGCGCGGGGTAGGGCGCGGTGCAACGGAACGGACGGCGCAGGAGAGCCCCCTGCGGCGCGGACGAGCTCGGCGACACGGTCGAGCCATTCTTCGTAGACGTCGTCGACGGGACGGTAGCGCAGGAGCTCGTTTGCTGCGATGAGCACAGCTCGAGCCTCCATGGGTGCGCGGAGCGCGCGGGACGAAAAACCAGCTGGGGTGAGCGAGGGAGTAGCGGTGCGGCCGTCTTGCCGCACGGACGGATGCTGAGACGACGCTTGCTGCTCGTCCCCCGCCGGGCCGGTGGCGGCGTTGATGGCAGGTGACGGGGAACGGCGAGGATGCCCGCCGACAGGAGCCGTCTGGGCGACGCGGGAAGCGAGAGCGGCCCGGCGCTTGGCGCGGGCCCGACGAGCGTCAGACATGGACGCGATGGTCGGAGGAGAACTGGGTGGTGGAAGACGAATTCCGGCGCACCCCTACCTGGCGCGCCAAATGTCGAATTTTGGGTTCCGACAGACCCTTGAGGTTCGAACACTGGGGTGCGCGCGGAGATTTCGCCTTCTACCTACCTGCGCCCCACCGCCACGCTAAGATCTAAGCTATGAAAAGAACAGCACAAGAGACACACGGTTTATACTGGTTCGGGCCACCATTGTGGTGCAATACCCTACTCCAGTGTGTGGTGTGGTGGATTGCCTCTTGGGCTGATGAAGATGAGCAATACAAGGAAGAACAGCCTCGCGAGGGTCTGTTCTTGGCTGAGGGGATGAACTGCTAGGAGGAGTTCAGTCACCCCTCTCTCTCTCTTCTCGATTCTCTCTCTGATTTTGATCCCCCCTACCCTGTGGGTGGCTAGTCCTATCTATAGGCAAAGGCCCTGGGCCTCTTCCCAAATATTGAGCGGGAAGGGCGCCAACAATTGGCCATTTTGGAGGGGAACATCTGGTACACTTATCCTGACTAAAGTTGGTCCTCGCCTGCCAAAGGCTCTGGTGGTGACGCTGGCTTGGGCTCCACAATGACTTCCTCCCTGCCGTTGGACTGGTCTTGGTCTCGTTGCACCAAAACAGGTGCCTTTGCTTGATGCTCTCGCCTGCGCTTGCTCCCTTTGCACCAAAGAGGAAAGGAGGACACTGCGCGGGCTGGCGCCCGCCTGGCGCCCTTGGTCGTCATGGCTTGCGTCACGGGCACCTTGTGAGGTACCCCGCCTTGATCTCTCTGCCTCCTCGCGAGCCAGCCTGATGAGGCCGTGCCTGAGGAAGCTCCATGTCGTCCGCCCCACGAGGCTTGGCCCCTCGCGAGGGTCTTGGGTCTGTGTTGATGAAGATGGGCCGTGCTGGGCCCTCCTTTGAGCCACGCCGCAGGCCGCAGGCAGGCAAGTCTGGGGACCCCCGTTCCCAGAACGCCGACAGGCCTCTCGACGTGCACGACCATGATCCACCACATCCTACACATTAGCACCTCCACCTGCCGGGTTGTGCCCTCGCGGCGAGTTACAGTGACGTGCACTGCTTGATACAGCCGGTTCATCCTCAACGTGCCTGTTGTAGCTCCAACTCGGATGGGTGGTGGAATGAATCCTCTCGCGACTATGTGAATAAGCCTGCTGCTGGTTTAAAGCTGTTTGAAGGAGCTCTCTGGCCCGCCGTGTCTCAATCACAACTGGTGACTCGCCGTCAGCCGGGAGGGCTGTCAGTTGTGAAGCGGCGGCCACAATGTTGTCCAATGGGTTGGAGTAATGTCCCGAGGGCGTCCGGACATACTGTGGCACAACGTTGTTCTGACGAGGCGGGTCCATCGTGCGCGGCTGAACCGGCGCTCCTATTCCTGGCGCCTCCGTCCGGTTTATCATTGGCTGCTTACTGGTTCCTCCTCCTGGTGTGTTGAAGAGATTTCTTGGCTCATAACCCAGCGGGAGGTGCGACCGGTATCTTCTTCTCATGACTTCATCTGAGGCATTCTGGTCCAGCCTAAGCCGGTAGGCCTGAGCTTCCAACTCGGCCCGTTCTGTAGCCATCCTAGCGTTCTCCGCTGCTAGGTCCGCTTTAGACTGGTTTATCTAATCTTTCACCTTTGAAATCTTCGCATTGTGCTAATCTCGGGCTGTGGCATCCACTTCTGTTGCCATCAATGTTGCCAAAGCGTCGAACAAATCGGACAGAACTTGAGCCGGAGGCGGCGCATAGCCCCCTGCTCCCGCTGGCGTTGCTATTGCTGAACCAGAGAGCAATTGTCACGGCGGTAGAAGAGTGATGCGCTGGTTGTGTACCGGCCATGAAGACAGCAACCCGGTTTGGCAGATCAAGGGGGTTCGGCACACTGTTGCCATCGGAACCTCCGCTAATCTGGCCATCCTGCAACTGATACAGCGACTCGGTCTCTCCGGTTGAAGACTCGTCATCAGAACAGACAACGGTTTCTCCATTAGATGCCGGTCCATCCTCATATTCCGCTCCATGGATGACACCTACGAAAACATGCCTTGGTGCAAGCTGAATCGGGGTAGGGCCTGCACGCTGAGCCGTCTCGATGATGTCGGTGCAGGTGTCTGGCTCAGGGCCCGATTCACCAATCTTGCCGATGAAAACATGAATTCCGCCAAAGGGGACCCGGTACCCGTATTCGACTGAACCGGCCTTGGGACCCCATCCTGCGTCGTCGATGTAGAGCTTTCCACGACGACTCTTTGTCATCCGGCCCACAACGTATCCCTTGAGTCCATCAAAGCTGCCCTTCAAGAACTCGAAACCATCATGCGATAGCCCCACGGTGGGCGCCAACTGTCGTGGGTTTGTCACGGCAGATGTCCTCGTGGAAGGACTTAGTCATGGAGCCATCGCTACGGGTTAGCTTAAAGGGGTTAAACCGGACAAGGGACACGAGGGATTTTATACTAGTTCGGCCCCTTCGATGAAGGTAAAAGCCTACGTCTAGTTGTGATTGGTATTACTAGGGTTTCGATGACCAGGGAGCGAATCCACTTTGCCTGGTTCTCGAGTTGTTGCCTCTTGTCCCTAAACTGCTGTCGGGTCGTCCCTTTATATACATAGGTTGACGCCCGCCGGTTTACAAAGTCCCGAGGCTAGATCATAAACGTGTCCGGCTCGATCTCTATTCCTTCTAACTTACAATACAAGTTACATGAAAGAGTCGGTTTACATCTACAGGCCTTAACCTGCCTTTGGGCCTTGGGCCTTCGTAAAGCGCCACCATCCTTACGTCTTCATGGGCTTCTATATTCATGGAGTTAACCTAGCCACTCCTAGCCGGTTTACCTCCAGTAGTCATATCCCCAACAGGTAGGTTAGTAACTTCAATTAGACGTGACACGACCGCCTCTGAGCCCATTCTGACATGGTGGGTGCCAAACATGGGCGGCAAAACACATTTGATTCAAGCTCGTCCGAAAGACCTCTGTTTCTCCCTCCATTTCCCCATTCATACACAGTGGGCGGCAAAACAAACTCGACTCAGCGGAAATCGATGTAGGCAAATATTTTCAATAGGGGCAGGTTTGTAACTTCACTCAGATGTGACACAACCGCCCTACCTGTCAGCCCCGTTCATACACCGTGGGCGCCAACCATGGGCGCCAAAACACCATCTCCTCGCCTGAAATCGCTCTGGGAAAATATTTGCGAGATGCGAGATTACCGTCCTATCCCCAACCGACAAGACGTCCAAATTTTAAACGGGGGCTAAGTTTGTTACTTTCCCATATTTTAGACAAGCGCGTCCCAAAAACATGGTTCCCCGTACCTCTCCCTCCATTTTCCCATTCATACATTGTCCGCGCTAGAACACCATCCCCACACCAGCCTCCTCCGTCCGCCACCCCATCCATCGCCGCCGTCCTCCACCCCATCCATCGCCACCATCCTCCACCATGCCGGAGCGCCAACCAACACCGAGTCCTCCACTGCTAGAGATGGACGTTTCTCATCCACGGTGACAGACCAAGAGCCTTGCATCACGTCCTCTCGCTTCATCGGCGTCGTCGTCCTCTTTGCCGGGGCCGCTCACACGACCTTCTCTTCCACCGCAACGGGACTTATCCCCCGATGCACCCGTCTACCATCGCAGATCTGCTTCAACGCCACCGACAGCCATCATACCCCCGATGCCTACACGACGCCGCAAGAGAGGTGGTACTTCATATCTCCACAACTTTTTGATCTCAACAAGAAAATAGATCGTAACTTGGTTACTGTACTTTTTTTCAGCTCTTAGAATTTAGTTCTTAGTTCGAAGCAAACAATGGATGCTAAATAGCATTTCCCTAGTTTGCAGCTTTAAATCTGCCATGGCACAGTCATAATAGGGCTTAATTGATCATGCTTAGGGTTTAATTGATCATGTTGGTTCCGTGGTGGTTTCTTTAATAGAAATCGGAGGGGAACCCCTCTTTTGCTCAAAAAAAATGCTTAGGGTTTCCCCCTTTTATGATCACTATATGTGTCATAATAGTATTGCTCCACCCATCAAGCTAAACAAGCTTAGTTGTTCAAATACGAAACTGATATTATTAAAATAGAGTCGTCCAATTGGTCAGCTAAATGTTCCTATTTAGTTTCAAAAATGCATGTTCGCCGCTCGGGTGTGTATCTCTACAGGGTGCCCACGGTGGGCTGCGGCCCACCCTAGGATTTTGGGTTGGCCCAGGCCCCGATTCCCCTCTGTTCTGCTGCGCGCTTTCGATCTCTACTCGCCCCCAGCCGCCTGCCTCGCCGACGACTTGCCGTCCCCGGACGGCATGACTCTAGGAGGAGACGCCAGACTAATAGGAGGTCAGGAGCCGCTCGCCCAACAGTGTCACCGCTGCCCGGGCGCGTCGCCGTGCCTACCTTCCCAGTCCATTCAGGCTCAGGCGTGCAACACCCACTAAGCCAACCCGATTTATCCTGAGATACGTCCTCAACACTCAGCAGCCACTCCTCATCACCCATTTTCTAATTGATTCATTACTCATTAGGCAGGACTGTCATTAGGGTTTGTTGTGTGCTGAGTGCTACCTACACTTACTGGTTTAGATGTATTTCAGTAATCTTTAGTACTTGTAAGTTCACAGGGTCCCAAAATTCCGACCCTAGGAATAGACACTAGTCATTTTGGATTGTTGGTCATAGTGACATTGGCCCAGATTACTACTGCAGGCCAGGTTTGTTGACAATTTTATTTGTCTTTCTTACTCATTCGATATGATATCCAATTATTCACATCGATTAGTTGCAAACAATAAGTGCTAGACAAACTTCTTGATTCAGATTTTGGACGGTCTCTTACTGCAGTTACAATTCTGCATACCTGTCCTAGTAAGCTCACAAGTAAATGATTGATTCACTACATCTATGCTTGCCTTGTCATATTTGTTGTCAATATTCTTTTAGGGTGGACCACCCTGTTTCAAAATACTAGAACCGTAGACATGAGTGAATAGTATTTCTCTGTGTGATCTCTTCCATCATGTGTGGGCAACGAGCATTGCATTGTATAGAAAGAAAGTGTCATTTCCAGCTTTTACATAGACTACGATCTTTTACATGGAACACAATCTGCCTACTTGCTTTGTGTCGCACTACCAGCACTCCACCCTTGAAGCTAAACATTATGCCACTAATAATTCCTTAGTTTATTTGTTCAAATACGAATTTGATATGATTCTAATGTTCCTACTTCAGTTTCAAAATGTGCGTCTGCCTGTTATAGAGACATAAGAGGTTTGTATTTCTGTGTGTGGTCTGGTCAGCACGGTTGGGGGTGAACTTTGCATATGCAGGGGTTTATAGGGAGACACTCTTCGAGTTGAATCTCCAATGCATTCCATAGATAATCTGACTACTTTTTATGTTTTCATGAATCTCGGATTATGAACAGCTTCATAATGATTATGAGCTTGCGTGCATGAAAATAATAAAGCAGAACAATGCCATGGCTGTCAAACTTGGCATTAAGGGACTGAAATCAAGTCTGGATGCAATGCAATCCAAACGCTCTCCACCTACAGATTCATGCTCAGAATATGATCCTAACAGTGATTCTGAGCTAGACGGAGACCTAAGTCAATGTAGCTCCCTAGTGGAGGAGTTAGAGGCAGATGCCCTATCTTATTCACCCATCAAGGTGCTTGCTCTGACTTTCCAAGGTTATATTGGTTGCACATATCTTGCAACTGATGCTTTGCATTGTTTCTAATTTGTTGCATTGCCATTAGCTTAGTTTACACATCGTGTATGTGAATACGCTCTACCTATCCATTTTCAGTACATATTCCATCTGTCATCATACCATATTTATCCATTCAAATGTTGTTCTTGTGTATCAGACGTTCAAAAGGAAGAGGGGATTGCTGATCACGGAGGAGCACGAGCAAAGTATTTGGAAAATGTAGTGATACCTGATAAATCAAATAGCCCATTAGGTGTAGTTGCAATATCACATGACCCAATAAACACCCCAACTCTAGCAGACTCTAGCCCTACTACACTAGTCATTTCTGATGCCCCAACTCAGTAGACCCCAACTGCAGCACCAGCTCTATGGCGTAAAACCCCCATTCCAGCAAAGAGTACACCAAATGCAGTTGGCAAATCCCTTTTCGAACCAGAGAGAGCCCCAATTGCAGCAAATAGGACCCATGTTCCATTTCTTCCCAGTTTAGAAGATGAAGCTTATATTGTTGTCAGGAACTTTGTGTGCATCTTTCCTTCATGGAAAGATTATACCGCAGACACAGAAGAATTTCTAGTCTTCGTCCGCAACTTATGCGTAAGTAATGTACTAATGTTATTCATGGTAATTACTGCATATGTTTCTGCTGACAGAAGACACAAGATTTCATTCTTTTAAATAGGCGAGGACCAAACTAGATTGTCAAGACGAGCAAGGGTTGGTTGCACTTTTAAAGCACTCGTTGATGAAGTATCGTTCCTACCTGAGGCAAGCGCACTTTGATGGCAAGCCTCTAAACAAAATTTCCGTGAAGTCTCCGGTGCTACATTTATCAGACAGTGTCTGAAATAATCTTGTTACACATTGGTCTCGTCTGCATCGTAAGGTACTATCTATGATATCACATCACAATTTGAACTACATTTCTGCATTTGCCTTAACGTCTCACTTGTACGAAAACTGTTAGCAGAAAAACATTCATTCTCAAGGGACCACAGAATCTCGCAACTATACTGCACACTACATTGCTCTTGTGAGTGCCTCTTGCCCTGTATGACCATACTTACTTTCATAGCTGTTTGATTATGTAGCATCACTACACATGTTAGCCTCGTTATCGTCCATTTGCTGGACATTATAAGATCCGTATGGACTGTTACATAAATTTAGAATCAACCCAATGCTTTTGAAGAGTTTAGCTATGCAGTCCTCTTGTAAGGACTGAACGTCGTCTATCACTGTACTTACATAACAGCTACTCCCTCCGTCCCATAATATAAGAACGTTTCATACTGTACACCAGTGTTCAAAACACTCTTGTATTATGGGAAGAGGGATTGGTTCATTGTGTAGCACTCTGCATCTTATCTCCCTCGCCCACCATTTACTAAAAAAATATTAGATCTATATTTAATCTTACCAAAAAGTTGAATACACAGACAGTGCCAGTGCAGAAGTGTAGCCCATTGCTCTTGTTAGTACATTTTGTCCTGTAACGCTTGTACTTCCAGGGATTGGTAGTTGATTATGTAGCATCAATCTGCATCTTATCTTCATTGTCCTCTATCCCTTCCAGTATTATCATATCTATAATTACTCTCTACAAAATGTAGAGTACAGGCAATGCTTATGAAGAAGATTTCGTGCTGAAATTCTTGAGTTATCCTTCCCTTGACATGGAGAAGGGCATTATAAAGCCGGTGTTAACTGTTAATGTAAGTCAGTCCTTCTAAAGCCCTTATCCTCAACTGTTGTTTAATTTGCTCATACTCCCTGTCGTTTACTACTGTTTAGTTGCTATTTCTATCAAAATGCATGTTCGCAACAACCGTAAGTTCCAAGTTTTACTTGTAAAACCAAATTCCTTATTCATACCATGCACATTACTCAATACGCCCTATATGTATGCTTGTTTTTGTGGATCTATAATCCAGTGTGTGGTGAAGCAGCCCATGTTTGCACCTTGTCATCTCCTGTTTTGTCTTACTGATGTGGCTGATGATATGAACAACATGCCATGCACATTAACCAAAATAGATACAATGATTGTCTTTGCCCTTCATATATGCTTGTTATGTTGACATGGTAATCCAGTAGTGTGGTGAAGCTCCCCGCATTATGAACAATGCCAATGCTATTGATATTTTGAACTTAATCTTTATTTTCTAATTTGAAATTTGATGGAATTGACAACACAGTTATCATCTTTGTTTATACACGTGCAAAACATGTCATCTCTCTGCTTGTTTCAGGGTGATATGCCTGATGGCATGCACAAGTCTGCTGAAGGCTGTGACACAAACCCAACATATATTGCAGCAAAGAAGGCAAAACATCTTGAAGATAGCAAGACAACCCCAAAGTCTTGTCTTGATGCAGTGTTCAAGTTACTTGAGACTAGCAGTCAGACAAGCTCACAGAATTCGCTGTCTGAATCAGTTCGACTTCTTCAATCCCAAGTTCTAGCAGAAAGGCATTCTACAACTCAACTTCAACTTGAAGTCCTATCTCTAAGAAAGATTGCGAAGAACACCAATGAGAACCTCATTGCTAAATAGCTACACCTGGAAGCTATGACCGACATGCTTGGCCGGTCTCACAGCCTTGCTCAGCAGCTTGAGCAGTACTTCCCGCACAAGACTAACCTTTCTTGAACTGTCTTGGAAGTGGTCTCGGTTCAGTATTATTTTGTTACGCTGCAATGGTGCCCAGTTTTTGTAATCTGCTTCTTCTTTGCACTTTATAATCACTGGTGGCGAACTCTGATGCCCAGTGGATGTAATATACCATAAATCCTTTATTGTATAGTGTAGGTTTATTCTAAGTTACTATGTCGTAATTTATTTATTGTATAGAGTAGGTTTGTTCTTAATTCCTACTAGTTACTACCATCATTCGCTATCTGAAAAAAATCTGATGTAGTCGACCGGGCCGAAACATTCGCCTCTAACGGTCCTGGTTTTTAGCGGGCCACAATTGGGCTGGCCTACATCTTTCTTGGGCCCGAATGGCCATTGGGGCCTTCACACTTTGCGCCAGGCCCACAACTTACTCCGACCTATATTCAGCCCAAATTTTAGTTGGGCCTTTTGTGGACCCAACGCTTAGTTTGGCCCATGTAGCGTTGGGCCATTAACATGCTGAATATTCTGGTGGCTTGTTACGGCCCAGAAGAAACCATGGGCCTTTAGCAGGCCGAAATTCATGTTGGGCCTCAATTTTCACTAGTCGTCGACGGGCCTTCAGAAGGCTGAAAGGTAGACCGGGTCTTTTTAGGCCTAGTTATATGACGGGTCGTGACCAGGCCGAAACATATTTCGAGCCTGAGTTGGCCCACTGATATCATGGGCCTTTAAGAGGCCGAAAGCTTAGTACATGCATCAACGGGCCGAATTATACGACAGGCCTTTAACAGGCCCAAAGTCACGTTGGGCTGAACTGTTACCACCTTTATCATGGGCCGTTAGTGGGCCGGATGTAGCGTCAGACCATATATGGCCCATGGGCAGCACGGGCCATTCCCAGGCCGAAAGACACACCGGGCTGAAATGGGCCCATGTCTACATCGGGCCTCTAACAGGCCGAAAGTCACTAGGCCGTAATTGGGCCCAAATATTCGGTGAACAATTAACGGGCCAGATCTGGCTTCAGGCCATAAATGGGCCTTATTAAACAGGTCGTTATTGGGCTGGCCCACTAGTACCTGAGTAAGTAATAAGGGCCTTTGACTGGGCCGGCCTTTTAACCTATATGGGCCTTTGTTGGGCCGTGCCATGTGTCGACGTATCATAGGCGCCTCCTGTCCAATGAATGGATGACATCTGTCCCAAAGGTGAGCCAACACGTGTTTCCTCTAGCCAATGACAATTTTACACGTGGAAAATCCTCATTGGTCCGGGCTGTTAACGGGTTATCGCATCCAAAATCGAACCCGATAGCGTAACGGCGACCCGTTACGGTGGATGCCACGTGTCGATCACCCTTGACGAAAGCACTTCTATGATGTGCGATTTATCATCATGGAAGTTGACACTTCCGTGATGATAATTTTGGTAATGTCATGGAACACTTCTACAACAGCACAGGTATGACTATCTTGATTCTGTCATAAAATTGTCATGGATGTACATGCATGACAAAAAATGTGACCTACTGTGACAAACACGTATCATCACAGAAGTGTCTCTTTTTTGTAGTGATTGCATGGGAGTAAGGCAAATGTATTAGGGATGCCTAGTGTAACACCCACGATGCTGCTATATCTCCCACGTGTCGGAGCACGACTTAGAGGCATAACCGCATAGTAGGCATGTCGCAAGAGGGGTAATCTTTACACATCCCATGTACTGAATAAGATAGAGATAAAGAGTTGGCTTACAATCGCCACTTCACACAATACATGAATATAACATTACATCATCCAGAATACAATCAAGGTCCAACTATGGAACCAAAATAAAAGAAGACCACCCCTAATGCTAGATCCCCGATCGCCCCGACTGGGCTCTACTACTGATCAACTGGAAACGAAACAACACAACGAGCACGATCTTCATCGAGCTCCTCCTTGAGCTCGGTTGCGTCACCTGCACTGGTATCCACGGCACCTGCAACTGGTTTTGGAAGTAATCTGTGAGTCACGGGGACTCATCAATTTCACACCCTCGTGATCAAGACTATTTAAGCTTATGGGTAGGAAAAGGTAGTGAGGTGGAGCTACAGCAAGCACTAGCATATATGGTGGCTAACTTACGCAAATAAGAGCGAGAAGAGAAACAAAGCAACGGTTGTGAACTAGAAGTGATCAAGAAGTGATCCTGAAACTACTTACGTTCAAACATAACTGCAAAACCGTGTTCACTTCCCGGACTCCGCCGGAAAGAGACCATCACGGCTACACACGCGGTTGATGCATTTTAATTAAGTTAAGTGTCGAGTTTTCTACAACTGGACATTAACAAATTCCCATCTGCCCATAACCGCGGGCACGGCTTTCGAAAGTTCAAAACCCTGCAGGGGTGTCCCAACTTAGCCCATCACAACCTCTCACGATCAACGAAGGATATTCCTTCTCCTAGGAAGACCCGATCAGGTTCGGAATCCCGGTTACAAGACATTTCGACAATGGTAAAACAAGACCAGCAAAGCCGCCCGAATGTGCCGACAAATCCCGATAGGAGCTGCACATATCTCGTTCTCAGGGCACACCGGATTGTCCAAGATTCCGGTAGGCCAACCCAGAGTTGCCCCTGGTGGTCACCGGCTGCTGACAGGTTGGACCAACACTCAAAGGAGCACTAGCCCGGGGGTTTAAAATAAAGATGACCCTTGAGTCTGAAGAACCAAAGGGGAAAAGGCTTAGGTGGCAAATGGTAAAACCAAGGTTGGGCCTTGCTGGAGGAGTTTTATTCAAAGCGAACTGTCAAGGGGTTCCCATTATAACCCAACTGCGTAATGAACGCAAAATTAAGGAACATAACACCGGTATGACAGAAACTAGGGCGGCAAGAGTGGAACAAAACACCAGGCATAAGGCCGAGCCTTCCATCCTTTACCAAGTATATAGGTGCATTAAGGTAAATAAGATATAATAATGATATCCCAACAAAATCCAAGTTCCAACAAGGAACAAACTTCATCTTCACCTGCAACTAATAACGCTATAAGAGGGGCTGAGCAAAGCGGTAACATAGCCAAACAATGGTTTGCTAGGACAAGGTGGGTTAGAGGCTTGACATGGCAATATGGGAGGCATGATATAGCAAGTGGTAGGTATCGTGGCACAGCAAAAGAGCGAGCAACTAGCAAGCAAAGATAGAAGTGATTTCGAGGGTATGTTCATCTTGCCTGCAAAGTTCTCCGAGAAGACGAAAGCTTGATCCTCATAAACGTACTCAACAGGTTACTCAAACATGTACTCATCTCCCGGCTCTACCCAAAGCAAGAACACAAGCAAAGGAAACGACAATCAACCACGGTGCAATGCGCAAGCAACATGATGCAAAACATGGCATGATATGCGGGATGTGCTATGCAATGCATATGCGGGCTCCGGAAGGAAAAGATTGAACTAGACCTCAACTTGGCAAACCAAGTGCGCCGCTGGAAAGATGAGGTGATTTCGGTCGAAATCGATATAAAGATCACCGGAATCGGATGCACGGTTTGCAAATGGCAAGAAAAACAAGAATGGCACAAATTCTGCGATTTACAGCATGATGTCATCTAGAATGCAAGAAGAAACTAAGATACTGCACTCCAACATAGCAACAAAGCACATGGCAGTGATATACTCAAGATGCTTGACAAAACATGAACACTGAGCTACGGCTAATTCACACAATAGCAGGTTCAAACAAGCATGGCAAAAGTGCAAAAGATAACAGCATCACAAACTTAGTGAAAATAACAACATGCCAGGAATTAACATCAGGAAGCAATGTTCGGAGCAATATAACAACATGCTACAGGATCATATCATAGCAATACAAGGAATGGCATGAATATACTCAAAGCATATAACAAAAGTCCCTTACTTACCATAAGCCAAAAAGGATCAAAAGATAAGATGGCACCCATGTAAACATAGCAAGTTTCGTTAACAGATTCAGACTTCGCAGAAAACTGGACATGGCATAAACAGAATTATGAAGGCATGTTTACGAGCTCGATTCACTCAACATAAGGCATTGCATGATAAACTAAGCATACTACCAGCAATAAGACAAGTTCATGAAGATAACCAAAGCAAGAACAAACTCATAGCATGCATGGATCAACTACAACAACCTTGGCAAAATTGATTAACACGTAAACAATCTGCCAGGAACATTTATAGCAAAAGTAGAGCAAGATTGAGTCATGCTAGGGCACTCCATAAATTCAACCAAGGACATGGATGGATAGAGCATAACCATATCTCAAAATCATCCTTACTGAACATACTCAAAAGGAGCATGGATCTCTCTGTAGCAACATGAATACATGGATAAAAATAACAGCAGAGCAAAGACCTAGTGAAATTCTAAGTCCCTAAAATCAGCAACATCACGAGAGCTACTTCGCATGCTTGTGCTAGTCACCACATTGATCACAAAAATACATGGCATACGCCCCTGTAAAGATGGCATGGCATAGCCCAAAAGACATGTAGGGCTCAAGTTCATATGCAGCACACAATAATCATGGCAAAAATGACAAATGCTCATAAACTGCTAAGAATCAGCACCTAACATTATGAAGCACTCTTGCAACAGCAATTAGGGCATCAAGATGGACTCAAACAAACATGGCACAATGGAACAAAATGAAGAGGACATCATGATGAAATTTTTGATATATTACACGCAGCAAACGGAGCAACACACATGGAGATATGGCATAATGATCAGAGCAATATAATGCAAAAATTACAGGACTTAGAGAAAATCAACCTCCGGGGAAAAGTGGACGGGGACGAGCGGGACGGGGAGATGCAGGGCGTGGGAGGCGCATTTGGATCCGCGAACGGGTGGATCTCATCCACCCGGGCGGATCTCGCCGGAGGATGGCCGGAGATGGTGGGGATCGACGGATCCGGCCGGATCCCGGCGGGGAGGCGACGTGGGCTGGCGCCGGCGAGCGGCAGGGCGAGGCGCGCAAGCGGCGCGGCGGAGCGGCGGTGGCCGGCGAGCAGCAGAGCGAGGCGAGCTCCGGCGAGCGGGAGCGGGCGGTGGGGCCGGGCGGCTGCGCGGGGCGCGGGCCACAGCGGCGGGCGGCTCGGGCCTGGGCGGGCCCCGCGAGGGCTGAGCGGGCCGGCAGCGCACGACGGCGGTGGACGCCATGTGGCGGCGTGGGATAGGGCGGACGGTGGCGGCGGACATGTCCGTCGGTGTAGTTTTTGTCCGGCGGCGCGGAGAGGAAGTAGACTAGGGTTTGTACCGCGAAATTTTGGGGGAAGGTGCAAATATATAGGTAGAGGGAGCTAGGAGAGACCAAATGAGGTGCGGTTTTCGGCCACGCGATCCTGATCCAACGACCGAGAGGATGGAGGGGGTTTGGATGGGTTATTGGGCCACTTTGGAGGGGTGTTGGGCTGCAACACAAACGAGGCCTTTACGGTTTCCCGGTTAACCGTTGGAGTATCAAACGAACTCCAAATGGCACGAAACTTGGCAGGCGGTCTACCGGTAGTGAACCAAGGCCGCTTGGAAAATCTCGGTCCAATCCGAGAATGTTCAACACCCGCACACGAAAAGAGACAAAAGAGGACGCCGGAGGACCTAGGAGTGCCGGATTGCAAAATAGACAACGGGGAAAATGCTCGGATGCAAGAGGCGAACATGTATGAAAATGCGATGCACATGATGACATGATATGAAATGCATGACACGCAAACAGATGACAAGGCAACGACAACGAATAACTGGAAGACACCTGGCGCAATGGTCTCGGGGCGTTACACCTAGTCCCGAAATGAAAAATGAATTTACTTTATGTTGTCTTAATAAATTACTTGGAAAGTGTTGGTATGGAAGGCACCCGTGGATACGGTTAGCCATGGAAAGTGAAAGTATGGTGGAAAAAGAATAATTTTTTTTTCTTTTTGGGAACCGCCTATGATATATCTAGCATGGAAAGTGTTGGGAACTCTAAGTCGTTTTCGTTGGTGGGAAGGACACACCTCCCAAAATGTTTTTATCTCTAAGTTTTTCGCTTTGAGCTCTGACACCTCTACAAATCCCTACTTCCCTCTACGAAGGGCATTTCTTTTACTTTATGCAATTTTTATTTTGAATTTGAGTCTCCATCTTCTCTTACAAAAGCACCAACTAGGAGGCACTATGATCATACTTGAGCATTGGGTGTAGTTAATATGTGAGTGTGTTTCATGAATGGATCAATGATTGAGCATGATGGGCTAGGGATAGCTTATTTTAGCGTTGATATTTTGAAAGACATGGTTGCTTGTTGATATGCTTGAGTATTTAAGTTTTCATGTCAAAACTAGACTATTGCTTTGAACAATATAAAAGTCCAAATGTCCATGCTACGAAGAAAATAATATGATATGACATGTTAGGCAACATTCCACATCAAAAATTCTGTTTTTATCAATTACCTGCCTCGAGGACGAGTAGGAGT